>NC_057861.1:547454352-547766495 GCF_019393635.1 Dromiciops gliroides
GGGCCTTTTGGAGAGGAGGCACGTTGTTATTGCTAACTTACTCTCCCTTATACTACATCATCACATAACCCCTTTCAATTGCTTCAAAGTCCTATTCTGTTAAAGATCCATTTTTCCCCTCTGTAGGATTATACTTGGCTTACCAAGCAAATTATTCTTGGTTATAGGTTTCTATCTCTTGCCTTTCGGGATATTGTATTTCAAGATCTTTTGTTTATAATTAAAATTTCCAGGTCTTATGTGATCCTGACTGTAGTCCCTTGGTACTTAAACTGTTTCTTTCTGGATGCTTGCAGTATTATTTCTTTTCTATGAGAACTGTGGGTTTAGGTTGTGACATTCCTGGAATTTTTTTTTTAGAGTTTCTTTCTGAAGGTGATAGATGAATTCCTTTTATCTTTACTCTGCCCTCTGGTTCTAATATATTGGGAGGTTTTCATTTATGATTTTTTGATATGATTTTCAAGGAGTTCAATGATTCTTAAATTCACTCCTTGATTTTTTTTTTTAAATAAGCAATATCTTGCACTCTCTGCTATCTTTTCAGTCTTTGATTATGTTCTGATATTTCTTGCTGTCTTGTAAAGTCATTAATTCCTGTTTGGTGTATTTTAGATTTTAGGGAGTCCACTATTTGGATAAAATTTAATCACATTCTCTTCTGAGCTATTTATTCTTCCTGTTCTTTCCTTAAGAACTTTTTTTTCTAGGTATTCATTTAGTTCTTATTATTACAGAGTTATTTTTTCCTTCTGGGCTGGAATTTGCGTCATTTCCAAATTTACAATAATTTTTATTATGTTGATTTTCTTCAGTTTACCCAGTTCTCCAGTTTTGATTCCTGAATTCAGGCTTTGTGCAGGAACCAAGCTCTTCCCCTGCTGTGTTTTAGGGTATAGTGTTTGTCTCTGCTTGTTTTTACTTTAGGTCAAGTGGGTTCTTGCACTGCCCTCCAGCTCCCCCAAATTCAAAAAACTGGATCTTTAGTGTTGGGAGTCTCTGAATAGTTATACTGTCCTGCTCTTAATTGCCATACCTACCAGTTGTTCCTTTTGCCTTCCTATGTCAGTATGCCACTTTGGGATTTTGACCAGGTTGGAACTTTGTTAGAAGCTCTTTTGCTGCCTCTGGACAGAGCCTTAGAGCCTGTACAGTGCCTTTCTCGAGTCATTCATACAGTCACCTCTCTTAGTACCTTATTACCTGTACTATTAAAATATCTTCCTAATTATTCTCCCCGCCTTAAGTCTCTTCCTTCTCTAATATACAATTAACAAAGTTATTTTCTTCAAGTGTGTGTGTGACTATGTCATTCACCTACCCAGCAAACTCCAGTAACTCCCAATTGATTCTAGAACCAAATGTTGTGTTTTAATCTTGATCTTTTTTATTCCTACCTTTTTTGTCAGTTTTAGAATGTATACAATTATTAGTACAATAGTACTGGGGTTTTTTTTTTTTGGTGAGGCAATTGGGGGTAAGTGACTTGCCCAGGGTCACACAGCTAGTAAGTGTCAAGGATCTGAGGCTGGATTTGAACTCAGGTCCTCCTGAATCCAGGGCTGGTGCTCTATCCACTGCGCCACCTAGCTGCCCCTATCATAGTGGTATTTTTGGAGCTATCAATAAAACATCAAAATGTTTTATTGAAGTTTGGTGAACATTAGGTTGAACCTTGCCATGTATGACTGTTGGCTTAGTTTGGCAATAAGTTAGATACTTCTGCCACAGTGACAATTTCTCATGGCTTAAATCTTGACAAAAAATAGATTTATTTTAAAAAGAGAGAGAGAGAGATGATCATATTAAACACTTTCCTGACCTTTAAATTTTTTATTTGCATATTTTTAATAGAAACCTGTGATTTCATCAGTATAGGAAATTGCCCATTTTCTTACAGGCAACCCACTTTACCAATGCAGATTAATAACTGCAAGCAGTTAAGTCTTTTTTTTTTTTTTTTTTTAGTGAGGCAATTGGGGTTAAGTGACTTGCCCAGGATCACACAGCTAGTAAGTGTTAAGTCTCTGAGGCCAGATTTGAACTCAGGTCCTCCTGAATCCAGGGCCGGTGCTCTATCCACTGTGCCACCTAGCTGCCCCTCAAGCAGTTAAGTCTTGACACCTGAGGGTCATTGAGAGCTTAAGTGATTTGTCTTGGGTTACACAGCAAATTTTTGTCCCTGGGAGAACTTGAACCTAGGTCTTCCTAACTCCAACAACAGGTCTGTCCACTAATAAATTAAAGGGAAAAGCAAGTGTTCACTTTCCTGACACAGGTCTTATAAATGTCCATTAAGAAACTATCATAAGTATTGTTCAAAGTTAACAAAAACTGTTAAGAACTGTACTTGTCTCCTACTGGCTCACTGTTCCAGTCATGTATTCAGAAATGTGAAATTTTGTGTATACTTCAATGTATAACTGACTGTAATTTATATAATTATTTGATTCAAATTGGGGGAGGGGGGTTACCTTCAAGTTTCTTCCTTTTGCCTTTTGCAAATTTATTTATTAAAATTTATTATTCATTTATGTTTAGCATTCTCTTCTTTTTACATTTTGAGTTCCAGATTCTCTCCCTTCTATGCCTTCCCCCACTCACTGAAAAGGCAAACAATATATCAATTATACATGTGAAATAATGCTTCAGTTTGCACTCAAAGGTTATCAGTTCTCAGTCTGGGAGCGCATAGCAGTTTTTCATCATGAGTTCTTTAGAATTTTCTTAGAACATTATATTGATCAGAGTGGCCAAGTCTCACAGTTGATCATCATTACAACATTGGTGTTACTATGCACTGTGGTCTTTCAGTTCTTCTCACTTCATTTTGCATCTATGTCTTGCCATGTTTTTTCTGAAACCAACCCCCTCATCATATAGCACAGTGGTACTCTATCACACTCATATGCTACAACTTACTAAGCCAAACTGATGAACATCCCCTGGATTAAAATATTTGAATGGCATGAAATGGTTGTTTTTCTTGGTTTATTGAATATGTAGATTCACAGAGAAGGTTCAGCATTGATTACATGTAATAATTCCCATAAAACTGAGAATAATTCAAGCCCATTTGCTATTTTCCCCTGCCTTTGAGGAATTTGAAAGATCTTTACACCTAGTATGGGGGGGGGGGGGGATTTTTTAAAATTTCCTCACAGTTACTGAGGATGTTTCACTGTAAGAAGTGAGATCAAAAGAGCTGGAGCTAGGAGAGTGTACACAGTACCTACCAAGTCAAAGCCTTCACTTTATGGATGAAGCTTTAAAGGTGTAATGACTTACCCCATTTCAGTCAACAGAGCTAAGATTTGAACACTTGTCCTTTGACTCCAAATTCAGTTTTTTCTCTGTTGTACTGTGCTGCCTCCCAGCAAACTGACCATTTTGCTGATTGTTCTGATGGGTAGATGTTTCAGGTATTTTTTCTTCCAGAAAAAAAAAGTGGATTTAGAGCAATTTAAACAATTTATTCAAGCTTCTTTCTTCCTCTTTTTCCAAAGGTATTATTCCACAGCTGTTCTCCCGTTTAAACCACCCTGAAGTATATGTTCGCCAAAGTATTTGCAACCTCCTCTGCCGAGTGGCTCAAGACTCCCCTCACCTTATATTGTATCCTGCAATTGTGGGTACTATTTCACTTAGTACTGAATCCCAGTCTTCAGGTATGGAATATTAGAATGCTTTCTCCTTGAGTGAAACTAATTAAATCCATATTGTCCGAGTGATTGTAATTTTTGTTTATTATAATTTCATATTGTGTGAACATTCTATTATGTAGTTTGAAGCTTTATTAGTGGCTTTTATTGTAACTATGGTCTTTGCCATTTTATCATTTTTCTTATCTTGGATTTTAATACAAGTTATTCTAATTTGGAATACATTAATTTTTTAATGCTAGCTAGTACAAAGAAATGAAATTGACTGAGAATGGGTTAGCTTGAATCTTGTTTTTAAGGTTTGATTTTTTTTGGGGGGGGTGAGGCAATTGGGGTTAAGTGACTTGCCCAGGGTCACACAGCTAGTAAGTGTTAAGTGTCTGAGGCCGGATTTGAACTCAGGTACTCCTGAATTCAGGGCCAGTGCTTTATCCACTGCGCCACCTAGCCGCCCCAAGGTTTGATTTTTAATGGTTCTTTTTCTCAGTTTTGTTTAGTATTATATGCACATGGGAGAAGTATTTTCATAATTATATGTTGTCTTCATTCTAGGGAACAAACTTCCTTCTGCAATTCCTACCTTGCTGGGCAATATTCAAGGTGAAGAATTATTGGGTGCTGAATGTGAGGGAGGAAGTCCCCCAGCTTCTCAAGATAGTAACAAGGATGAGCCTAAAAATGGCTTAAATGAAGATCAGGCTATGATGCAAGATTGTTACAGCAAAATTGTAGATAAACTATCTTCAGCAAACCCAACAATGGTGTTACAGGTGAAGGATTTCGTTTTTTGTTTTTAAACTGAAGTGCGTTTTTCTCAAGACTAAAATATGCCTTTAAAAGTATTCTGGAAATCATATTTGAAGAAAAAATCTTACTGCATAACTTAACTTCGCATTTTATTAAACTATTTGAAATTTGAATTTCAAGATTTTTTAATCCTTAAAATTAAAAATTACTCATAGTGTTGTTCAGTAATCTTAATATTGTGGAATCACTAATTCGGAATGGTGTGATTTAAAATAAAAATCAGACTCTTAAGAATTATGCCATATATATTCTAAAAATAAGCACATTGTGATGTTTATATAGGTCCAAATGCTAGTAGCAGAGCTTCGCAGGGTTACTGTTCTTTGGGATGAGCTATGGTTAGGAGTTCTACTACAACAACACATGTATGTCTTGAGACGGATTCAACAACTAGAGGATGAAGTGAAGAGAGTCCAGAACAACAACACCTTACGAAAGTATGTTTTCACAGATACTTTGTATGCAAAGAATAAATCCATGCTTCATATAATTTTTTCTTAGATCTTAACCTTTTGACCCAGTAGCATCCATCTAAAGAATTTTTACATTAAACTTTTAATAATATTGAAATCAGAATTTTTAAAAAGTGTACATTGTTTCTGTTTTAATTTCTGATGTGTATAATAGAAATTTAATCAAGAAAATTTGGGGAAGACATGGATATTCTTCTACTTTTGCTTTAATATCTACTTTCCATAAGTTGCAATTTAGCTGATTTTCTTTCTGGTAACTTTTAAGTAGAGCTCTACTCACATGACAGTATTAGTTTCATTTTTCAGTAGTTCTGTGGCATCAGGTACTACTTAATAGTAAGTTCTATGTATATAGAATTATTTAAAGAAATAAGCTATTTTTGCATATAATCTTTCCATATTAATAATATATAATAACTTATGTGAAATGTAATTTTTTTTTCCAACAACTTAATCCAAAAATAAATTTGAAGGCAATTGCCATAGGCACGGAGGCAGTTGTGAATGAAAGAGGCAGATCTGGGGGGCGGGCTTGGAAAAAAAGACAAACTGAAAGGCAGTCATTTCTATCCATCTACATTGATGACAAAACCATACAGCACCAATTTATGTAACATACTTAGAAAAAACTAATAGCCAAGCCATTATGTAATCTTCATGTAGTAGAATTTTTTTCCTCTTACATTAGAATTTTCTAGGTATCCATTACATGAGTTTATGTTTGTAGTGTATTTCTAGATTTTAGTGTTTTATTTCTGTGTTAAGTGTCTCCTGTTTGTGATTCATAAATCTAGAAATTTATGTGTGCATGTATGTGTGTATTGTATTGCATTGATGTAATTATATATGTATGGACTACATATATAATTACATCATATACTTTAAACAGCCAAAAAATAAAATTTTCTTTTTGTTAGAGAGGAAAAAATTGCTATCATGCGTGAGAAGCACACGGCTTTGATGAAACCCATTGTATTTGCATTGGAACACGTACGGAGCATCACAGCAGCTCCTGCAGAAACTCCTCATGAAAAATGGTTTCAAGACAACTATGGTGATGCAATTGAAAATGCCCTAGAAAAATTGAAGAATCCATCAAATCCTGCAAAGCCTGGAAGCAGTTGGATCCCTTTTAAAGAGGTAATGGGGGGGGGGGGCGGCTAGGTGGTGCAGTGGATAGAGCACTGGCCCTGGATTCAGGAGGACCTGAGTTCAAATCTGGCCTCAGACACTTGACACTTATTAGCTGTGTGACCCTGGGCAAGTCACTTAACCCTCATTGCCCTACCAAAAAAAAAAAGGTAATAATCAGAGGTGATGATGATCTGATCTAAGACTGCTTGCAAGGCAGTTCAAAAAAGAAAATGTTCTTTAAAGATGGTGGTGTTTTGGTATTGTTTTTTTCTTTTTCTCTCTCTTTTTTTTTTTTTTTTTAAGTGAGGCAGTTGGGGTTAAGTGACTTTCCCAGGGTCACACAGCTAGTAAGTGTTAAGTGTCTGAGGCCGGATTTGAACTCAGGTCCTCCTGACTCCAGGGCCGGTGCTCTATCCACTGTGCCATCTAGCTACCCCGTTTTTTTCTTTTTTTCAAAGTTCCTTGACTCTCCCTTCTGGAAGTGTGATCACCTTTGGCAAAAGTGGTGTAAGGCTGTCCATTATAGGTTGTTGTGGGGTTGTTTTGTTTTTGTTTTTGTTTTTTTTTTAGTGAGGCAATTGGGGTTAAGTGACTTGCCCAGGGTCACACAGCTAGTTAAGTGTTAAGTGTCTGAGGCCGGATTTGAACTCAGGAACTCCTGACTCCAGGGCCGGTGCTCTATCCACTGCGCCACCTAGCTGCCCCTGTTGTGGGTTTTTTGTTTGGGGGGGGGGCAGGGGGGGTTGTGACAAACTGTAGTTTCCTTCATTGATGTTAGAACCTGCTCCATAAATTATTTAGCATTCACCCTGCGCTACTGGTCCATGGTGACAGATAACCCAAAGATGATGAGGTAGTATCACTCTCAGTTGATTGTTAAATGTAAAGTTCCCAAGCTCAGTATTCTTTGCCTTTTACCAAATACCAGTCATCTTCTCTTCTATTACAGGGGGAAAATTATAAAAGGAGAGTGTTTGATTCTTTATATAATTAATGTACTTTTTTTAAGCGAATGTGTTTATAATAACAAAAAGGCAAACAACCTGATAGCAATTTATTAGCATTGGAAATAAAACTATTGGACTTTTAAATTGTTTTTATAAATTATAGAAATAATTCAGAATGACTAAATTAGGAAAGATGGCATACTAAAATATATTAATAGTTATCTACAACTTCCCCCATATATTTGTCAGATGTGGTTTTTAAAAGGAGCAACATTACAAATTAGTCATGTGAAATAGATTTTGAACCCTAGATCTGCTACTTCTTTTTCCCCTTGTAATTATTAAGGGATTTTTTAAAATGTCATTTGATTGTTAATATTTATTTAACTCTTAGAATTGAAGCTTGTATGCTAAAGTAAATGTGAATAAGTAAGCATTATCGAAAGCATTGAACTTTAGGAATTTTTGTTGTTGATTTTTAATTTTAAATATAGGTGATGCTAAGTTTACAGCAGAGAGCACAGAAACGTGCTAGTTACATCTTACGACTTGAAGAAATTAGTCCTTGGTTGGCTGCCATGACTAACACTGAAATTGCCCTTCCCGGAGAAGTGTCCGCCAGAGATACAGTTACAATTCACAGTGTTGGTGGTACCATCACAATCTTGCCTACTAAAACCAAACCAAAGAAACTTCTCTTTCTAGGTTCAGATGGGAAGAACTATCCTTATCTTTTCAAAGGTATGATCTTAACTCCTTACACCCTTCCCCCACTTAAAAAATAAGCATTATTTTTTCCTTTTATAAAGAAATAATCCCTTCATGTTTGAAACTAGTGTTTAAAATATATTGGCTAAAAATGCGTTTATCTTTTAAAATAAATTTCAGATGTGGTGCCCTATTAGTTGCTTTTTATGTAAGCTGTAGTGACTTTTAATTTATTCTTTAAAAATTTAGAACATTCATTATTAGCCAGGACTGACTAATTGACTGATGTCAAGAAATGGATTGTAGTCTGTGGCCTCAGGAAATTAAGATGTTTTCATTACTTGGGTTCCTTTCACCAAAGGGTTATAGAAGTAGAAAATTTAGAGAATAGTTAATAGTTTGGTTATTTTCAATCACTTCATTCCTGGCACTGCAAATAGGATTGGCCTACAAAGCCATTCTTATTATAACTGTGGTTCTGTCTCTATTGCTAAGAATTAATAAAGATACAGAGAGTTACCTGCTGAAAATGTTTACTTCCACAGAGCAACCCGATATCTCCCTTTTATTTAGCCATATATTCTGAATATGCTATGTTTTATTTTTAATTGTAGGGTTGGAAGATTTGCACCTAGATGAGAGAATTATGCAATTCTTGTCTATTGTGAATACTATGTTTGCTACAATTAATCGTCAAGAGACACCTCGTTTCCATGCTAGACATTATTCTGTAACACCACTAGGAACCAGGTCAGGTCTCATCCAGTGGGTAGATGGAGCCACACCTTTGTTTGGTCTTTACAAACGATGGCAACAACGAGAAGCTGCCTTACAAGCACAAAAGGTAGGTATTTTTATTATTTCGTGAGTTCAAAATGCATATTTATATCTGTTTGTCTATTGAAACACACACATATATATGTACCAATGATTTTTTTTCAAGATCAAAACTTAAACTGTGGATTGTGACCCTATATGGAGTCACATAACTGATTGTGGGAATCATAAAAAATTTGGCAATAGTAAAAGGTTATGTATACCAATTTTATATACCTACATACCCAGGGTCATGTAAAAATTTCTCAGGCAAAAAGGGTCACAAGTGGAAAAAGTTTAAGAAGCCCTGTTTTAGATCATACTCTTTTCTACTTAACAAATGTATAAGTACCTAATGTGTTTTGTGAGGTGCTGAAAATATACCAGTTGGTAGGATGTGAGACTACATTAGTAAGAGTAAAGATGTAGTTTAATGAAAATCTGATTTTTATGATAAGCAGTGGAAGTGTTAACACTTTAAATTTACCTTAAAACTTAAAAAAAAAAATTGTCTACCTACTATATAATATTGAGCCATTGATTATATGATGTTAAAAATATAAAAAAGGGGACGGCTGGGTGGCGCAGTGGATGAAGCACCGGCCCTGGATTCAGGAGTACCTGAGTTCGGATCCAGCCTCAGACACTTGACACTTACCAGCTGTGTGACCCTGGGCAAGTCACTTAACCCCCATCGCCCCGCAAAAAAACAAAACAAAACAAAAAACAAAACACAAAAAATATAAAAAGGAATACGAAAGTGTTTGTGCATTGGTGTTTTTAATAATGTACATTTTATATTCACTACTCCATGCTGCCAGGAAGATCTCAGTTCAAACCGCCTCTGACACAGTTAGCTTTGTGAACTAGGCAAGTCACTTCTCTCTCAGTGCTCTAGGCCAGTGGTGTCAATCTCAAATAAAAAGGGGATATATAAGGATCCCTGCAGGCTGCATGTTAACTTAGTTTTCAAATGTGATGTTATATATTGAATCGTTGTGTAGTTTGTTAAATATTTCTTGATTGTATTTTAATCTGGTTCATCTGCACTTGGGAGTGTGGTTGGCCAGGTGTTTGACACCTCTGCTCTAGGCAACTCTCTAGCACTATAAGTGACAGAGAATGTGCCATTGTGCATTACTAGAAACAAGAAGCTTCCTTCCTGGGAGTTTCCTATCTCTATCATTGTCTTCTATTAAGTTAAATTCACAGGTTTGATTTGTTGAGAAAACCTTGACAGAAAAGAATATGAGATTATGGTAAAGAATTTTTTTTTTAAGTAAGAGACAGGCAAATAGAAAAGAATCCTTATAAATTAAATCTGAAAGAAAAAGTAATAGTACACAAATGATGTCTCCACTAAAGATGCAATGCTAGGGTTAAAGGGGAGATAGGGCCATAAGGAAGATGATTAAGCTATTTGGTACATCAAAAATTAATCTGGGGGCAGCTAGGTGGCACAGTGGATAGAGCACCGGCCCTGGATTCAGGAGGACCTGAGTTCAAATTCGGCCTCAGACACTTGACACTTGCTAGCTATGTGACCCTGGGCAAGTCACTTAACCCTCATTGCCCCACCCCCCCCCCAATTTTTTTTTTTTTTTGAACGAATGAATTGGGCTTTTTAACAATTCTTTACTTTAAATTTGTGGTTCTAAAAGCCATTTCTGTTTCCCCTCTAAGTTCTTGGTTTTTTAAAAGGTGTTGCAAACCATCAGCTAACAATGAATACTAGCTGACATTGAAATAACTTTAAGGTATGCTTAAAAAGCTATAAAATATTTTACAAATTTTTCTTATTTGACCATAACAATAATGTGAAGGAGGTTCTCTAAGCATTATCTCCATTTTATAGGTGAAGGAAACTGAAATTTGGAGAGTTTAAGTGATTTGCCCAAAGTCACATAGCTATAAGATGCAGTTCAAACTCAGGTCTCTTCTGGCCACTGAATATAGCATTCTTCTGACTATCCTCTGCTACCTCTCACTTATTTCCTTATTAATGTTTTTATTTGCAAAAGTATAATAATAAACTATTGCAAGTAAGTTTTAAAATTTTTTTGAAATTATGTTTTTTAAAAAATAATTATTGCCTTTTACTTTTACATCATTTTCAATCCTTTTCATGCCCAGAGAACCCTTGTTTGTAACAAAAACTTTAAAAGAAAGGAGAAATAAACATTTCAGCAAAGCTAGCAGACCTATCAGTTCTGACAATTCTGACATTCTGACAATCACACTTTTGTTGGAAATAAAATTGCAGTGTTTTTTTTTTTTTTTAAACAGGCCCAAGATTCTTACCAAACTCCTCAAAATCCTGGAATAGTGCCCCGACCAAGTGAACTTTATTACAGTAAAATTGGACCTGCCTTAAAAGCTGTTGGACTTAGTCTCGATGTCTCTCGTCGTGATTGGCCTCTTAATGTGATGAAGGCTGTGTTAGAAGAGCTAATGGAGGCAACACCACCAAACCTTCTGGCTAAGGAGCTCTGGTCATCTTGTACTACCCCTGATGAATGGTGGAGAGTGACACAGGTATGGCTTGTGTAAAATAAAGCATGGGGCTTTGATGGTTGAAAGTAGCATAATAAAGACCTGACTTTAAAATGCATAATGTTTTAGCTCTAATTGTAGCTCTTAACTAGGGATATAACTAGGATATAAGGAAGAAAGATCAAGTAGTTTTAAGTGAGACTTGAATTGGGGGAAGCAAACCCCAAAAAATAGAAATAGGAAGAAAAGTAAACGAGAGAAGGACGGGCCATCTATGAGTGAGAGAGTGGAGTTACAGTTTTTATATTGGTTTCAAAGCATTATTTTCATGTTTGAAAAATGATTGCTAGTGATGTGTAAATTCTTTTTTATTTTTTAGTCCTATGCAAGATCTACTGCAGTCATGTCTATGGTTGGATACATAATTGGCCTTGGAGATAGACATCTGGATAATGTTCTTATAGATATGACTACAGGAGAAGTTGTTCACATAGATTATAATGTTTGCTTTGAAAAAGGTAAAATAGAATTGGATTTTTGTATATTCATAAAATGACTTCACCTGAAGTGAGGAGGAAGTCTAAAATAAGAACAAAAATATCTTGTTGTTTAGGTAAAAGCCTTAGAGTTCCTGAAAAAGTACCTTTCCGCATGACACATAACATTGAGACAGCCCTTGGGGTGACTGGAGTAGAAGGAGTTTTCAGACTTTCTTGTGAGCAGGTATGTTTCCCCTTTTTTGGAGTGTATTTTAACAAAGCAATCAAGCATATCTATTATTCTTGCCTGCAAAACAAGACTTTATTTTTGTAAGGAAAGTAACCACAAATCTAATGTAAAATTATTTATAAAACAGGTTCTGCACATCATGCGACGTGGAAGAGAGACTTTGCTTACATTACTGGAAGCATTTGTGTATGATCCCCTGGTGGACTGGACAGCTGGGGGAGAAGCAGGATTTGCAGGAGCTGTCTATGGTGGCGGTGGCCAACAAGCAGAAAACAAACAAAGTAAAAGAGAGATGGAGAGAGACATTACACGAAGCCTTTTCTCTTCCAGAGTAGCTGAAATTAAGGTGAAATAAATTATGAAAATGTCTTCTTTTTGAATGTATAGTTAAAACTATGTCAGTGACTTGAACTATTACTACTTAAGTATAACTGTTCATCTAAAGCTTTGGTTTTGAAACCGCTGATATATTACACAGAATCTTGTCCAGTTGTGGCCTTTCTTAGGAAATATTTCCCTTCTAAAAATACTATGCTAGTGAATCAAGTCTTCTAATTTTCATTTAAAAGAACAGTATTTTGTCAAGGGCCGTGCATTCTATTAATTATTTACATTTTATTTTTCTTCTGTCTGATAATATGTTTTGCTTTTTATATCATTGCTTTCTCATGTCGTTGATGATGCTAAAGTGTCTAAGAAAATTGGCTGCAAGAAGGCTTTCTAAGTAGAATAATTTTTCTTGTAGGTAAACTGGTTTAAGAATAGGGATGAAATGCTGGTTGTGCTTCCCAAGCTAGACAGCAGCTTAGAAGAATACCTGAACTTGCAAGAACAACTGACAGATGTTGAAAAATTGCAAGGCAAACTCCTTGAGGAGATTGAGTTCTTGGAAGGAGCTGAAGGAGCTGATCATCCTTCTCACACTCTGCAACACAGGTGTAAAAGAATTGTTGAATATTTGTTCATAAGTGTGCTTTTTTAATACCCATGTGATCTTTGGACAATTATATCTCTAGCTTTCAGTTCTCTCATCTATAAAATAAAAGAATTGGATTAGATAACTTATAGTGTTCCTTTCAGCTCTAAATTTATTATCTATGAACATATGAATTTTTTTTTCATATTTGGTATAGAAGAAAGAGTACTAGAATCATTGCCAGAGAACTTGGGTTTAAATCCCAACTCTGCTATTTAGTACCTCGTATGATTTAACTTCTGTGATAGTTTGCTTAATTATAAAATGAGGAAGTTGGGCTAGATAACTGGGGGTCCCTGAGACCCTTTCAGGGGGACCATAAGGTCAAAACTACTTTAATAATATGAAAGCATTATTTGACTATTAAAACACTCCACCATTTTCCAACTACCTATTTGTGTGAGGTTCTGTATTTTCAACTTTACTTTGATTAAAACTACACATGGTAACATATTGAATGCTGAAGCAAATTTGAGGATCCAACTGATTTATATTAAGCTAGACATTAAAGAGAAGAGACTTGCAAAAATGTATAAAACAATGCCAGTGAATCAATAAATATTCTACCAGTTCATCAGCTTTAATATTTAATTTGGTAAATATAGATATAACACACATAAACAAAAGCTCTTTGGAGACTTCAGTTTTCTCAAAAGGTCTTGAGACCAAAAAGTTGAGAACCACTGGTACAGATAGAACATTTAACTAGAAGATCTCAGATCCCTTCCAGATCTATGTCTTTGATCCTGTGTTTAATACCAACTTCATTTTGAATGATTGAAGCAACTTAAATACAAATCACAAAACTTTTTTAATGTTGTCATATTTTCAGCAGTTGACCCATATTCATTTAACATATTAACTTAGAGAAATTTTTTATTATTTCTTTTATTCAGGTATTCTGAACATACGCAACTGCAGACGCAGCAAAGAGCTGTTCAGGAAGCAATCCAAGTGAAACTGAATGAATTTGAACAGTGGATAACACATTACCAGGCTGCATTTAATAATTTAGAAGCAACACAACTTGCAAGTCTTCTTCAAGAGATTAGCACACAAATGGACCTTGGTATGCTATAACTGTAATATATAGACATTGTTGTATGACAGTCAGTGGTCTGAATTATGCTAGTTCCACAGTTAGTGCTACAATTTAATTCCATTGTCTTATGTTTTTGTATTTTGTTTTATAGGTCCTCCAAGCTATGTCCCAGCAACAGCTTTTCTTCAGAATGCTGGTCAAGCTCATTTGATCAGCCAGTGTGAACAGCTTGAGGGAGAGGTTGGTGCTCTTCTGCAGCAGAGGCGGTCAGTGTTAAGAGGATGCCTTGAGCAACTACATCACTATGCAACTGTAGCTCTTCAATACCCAAAAGCAATATTTCAGAAACACCGAATTGAACAGTGGAAGACTTGGATGGAAGAACTTATCTGTAACACAACAATTGAGCGCTGTCAAGAATTATACAGAAAGTAAGTTACAGGCAACAAGGTAGAGTTGAGGGAAAGAAAAAAAAATCAGTCAACAAATTTTATAGAAGGTTGACATGGAAAATTTTAGGTCACTTTCTTGTGCTTTTATTGTTTTTGTATTTTTTATTTTCTTATTAAAGATAATAGGTAGTGCTTTTCCTAAATAACAGAATTATGCCACAGATTAAAATAATCTGTCTTGTGACCTTTTTTTTTTTTTACAGATATGAAATGCAGTATGCTCCCCAACCACCTCCAACAGTATGTCAATTCATAACAGCTACAGAAATGACACTCCAGCGTTATGCTGCAGATATAAATAGCCGACTTATCAGACAAGTGGAAAGGTTGAAGCAAGAAGCAGTTACTGTGCCAGTTTGTGAAGAACAATTAAAAGAAATTGAACGTTGTATTAAGGTTTTTCTACATGAAAATGGAGAAGAAGGGTCTTTGAGCCTAGCTAGTGTTATTATTTCTGCCCTTTGCACCCTTACAAGGTAAGTTAGATGTGTTTGGTGGACCATACTACTCTATGTTAAGAGACCATTAGGTCCTGCCCCTTCAGGGTTTATAATCTCTTATTGTTTCATCTTTTTATTTGCAATGTTTTGCACAAAACAGTATTTAATAATTTTTTTATGCTTTATGAACAGAAACTAATTGATTCTTATGTCAGTGCTTCACATGTTGATACTGGGTTGTTTTTATGCCTACTCTTTTCATTGTAGTGCCTGATATTTTCAGTGTAGTATTACCAGAAAAAGATATGAAATACATTCCGGTGTTTGTGTGCTGCCTTTCTAATTGTCTCCTTTTCCTTTTCATTTCCTGAAAATTGAAAATTTTGTAGGATTTTTAGATTTAAAATAATGTATCAAAAAACTGATGGTGGAAATTTTGGATCTTTATAAGCTGACTCAAACAATTTGAATAGTTAGATTGTCTACTCTAAATGTGGTTTCTTCACATAATGCTTCAGGTAACTGACTTTTGTATCTAATATTGATAATTACTTTATAAAGTCAATGTACATTTCTTTTCCTCATTTAGGCGTAATCTAATGATGGAAGGTGCTGCATCGAGTGCTGGAGAACAGCTTGTTGATCTTACTTCACGGGATGGAGCCTGGTTCTTAGAGGAACTTTGTAGTATGAGTGGAAATGTTACATGTCTTGTTCAGTTATTGAAGCAGTGCCATCTGGTCCCACAGGACTTAGATATTCCTAACCCAATGGAAGCATCTGAGGCAGTTCACTTGGCTAATGGAGTCTATACTTCACTTCAGGTGAAAAATGTCTTTATTTTACATCAATTTCATCTGCTTTCCTTTCCTTAAATTTATGTTTTGGTTTTTATATTCTCGTAAGAAAGTATTTCCTAAACAAAAGCATATATGCCATTCCTATTATTGAGTCAGCCTCATTTAAAAAAAAATTTAACTATGCTGTCAAGTGAACCTTTTAGGAAAGGATAATTGTTTATTCCAGTTGTTGATGTAATATTGTTTACTATAATTAGTAGGGTAATCGCTTATATTTATAATAGTGCCTTAAAAAGTAAAATTTGTTTTATATGTGGTTTCTCCTTTCTTCACACACACCCTTGCCCCTACTGTGAGAAAGAGGTACAAGTATTATCAAGTATTATCCTTATTTTATAAGGGAAAGTGCAAGAGCTAGTTATGTTCAGGTATAAGTTTTTAATAGGTGGCATACTTAACTGCTTTTAGAGAAAGTAAATATTCAGGAGAGGGTGTTCATCAGTGTCACATTCTGCAGAAATAATCAAAAAGGGTGAATATTGAGAAAAAGCCTTCAAACTTGGCAATTAAGAGATTACTGGTAATTTTGAAGAGAGAGTTTCATTTGTATGTAGAGTCATGGATAACAAGGAAATTGAGGATATGGGAAGTTGGTGGAACTTTGATTAGGAATAAGGGAATTTAGAAGAGGGGTGGATTTGAGAGGAGAAATGATGTAATGTAATCTTCAGTGTAGATCCTAACCCATTTGTGCCTGCTCAGCTTGGACTCTTCACTATTTCCCCTGAAAAAAATGAAAAGTGGGGTTAAGGGGAAAGATTTCTCAGTCAGGGTCCCCGTCTCTTCTTCTCTTCTCTTCTCTCCCCCCCCCCCCCCACCCCGGCCACTGAGCTGTCTGATGATCTGAAGGTCTGAGGGCAGGAGGTGGAATTTTGCCCAAGCAGCAACCATGGGAGGCAAATACTTAGAGTGGGGAGTGTTCAGCTAGAATAAGTGAAGGAAAAAACAAAAATAGAATAAGTGAAGGAAGAGTTTTAGGATTGTTGAGTTGAAGACGGTCTGTTCAGAAGAGGGTGGGCTGCAATACATTTTCCTGTCCTTCATTTGGTTGATTATGGACTCCTTTGTGTGTATGACATAGTCTCCATTTTTGAAAGCACTGACATAGTAGGATGTAACTGTTGAAATAATGCTAAAAATAATGTTGAAATAACGATATGTTTTGTATGTTCACAGGAATTAAACTCCAACTTTCGGCAAATAATATTTCCAGAAGCACTTAGATGTTTAATGAAAGGAGAATATACATTAGAAAGCATGCTTCATGAACTGGACACTCTTATTGAACAAACAACTGATGGAGTTCCTTTACAGACATTAGTTGAGTCTCTTCAAGCCTATTTAAGAAATGCAGCCATGGGGTTAGAAGAAGAAACACATGCTCATTATATAGATGTTGCAAGGTAAATGAGACTCTGATAATTGCTTCTTTTGTGCTTTAGAGAAAAAGGTAGATGGGGTAAAAGAATATTTCTTTTATCTTTCATTATTGATTTATAAGTATAAACGTTTCCTTGAAGATTTCAATTTTTTATTATGTATAGATACCATGACATAATAAATGTATCATGTATTTTATATAGAGATTTAAGAACATTCAAAACCAATGCAAGATCAGTTGTTGTATGATCAGGATAAGTAAAACAGTACATTGGAAAATATATGTGAGGGGCAGCTTGGTGGCGCCGTGGATAGAGCACCAGCCCTGGATTCAGGAGGACCTGAGTTCAAATCCGACCTCAGACACTTAACACTTACTAGCTGTGTGACCCTGGGCAAGTCACTTAACCCCAATTGCCCCACAAAAAAATTTTTTTTTTAAAAGGAAAAAGAAAATATATGTGAGATTTTCTTTAACTCTGAACTTTGAGTAAGGCAGCAGAACAAAGTATCATTTGCTCTCATATCCATTTTTTTCTTATCCCAACTCAGATATAATAGTCTTAAAACTTTCTTAATGGCCTTAAATGCTTCTGTATCTTTGGGGAGGACCATTTACAGATTTTTATATATCCATAAGTTTATTTTTGTATTATACATATACATAGCATAAAAATATGTGTATGTACACACGTGTAATGGTGTGGCATTATTATGTTGGGGTTTTCAAGACTAACTCTGTTGAGGCTCATTCATTCATTCATGGGCATGGTGCCTACAATTTAGATACTTGCCATCAGGTGACCAGTGAAACTAGGCTCTGTTAAAGAGTTGGAAACTGAAAGAAAGGAAGAAAAACAAATCCTCAGTCACCTGGTATTAAAAATATTGGCCAACTAGCCAGTTAAGCCTTTTTCTTTCATTTATATATCTTTTTCATTTGCAAATATATTTCCCTTCTCATTTCCCTACCTCATGAACTATTGGCTGTAACAATAACAAAGAATTTTAAAAAGTGTGGGGTGGAACAGGGATTAAGTGCTCTCAAATGTAAAACCCAGTATAGCACCAAAGTTTGACAACATATGCGATGTTTCGTGCCCATATTCTGACATCTCTGCAAAAAATTAGGGAAAGGGAAAGTTTTCTCATCTCTGAGGTCATCTTTGTCATAATAATTAAACATTAGTCTCAAAATTCTCAGAACAAAACCAGTCCTTCTCTAGGAGCTTTGTTTTTCTTATTTCCCTTGATATATACCGTTTGAAGCCATTGGAGTTTTAAAGGGACATTTGTTTCTTCTCCCTCTATTGTATTGTTAGTAATACATCATCATACATCCTCTTCGAAATTGCTCTTGTGTTTGTATTTCAGAGTTCTTGCTCAGCTCTGGTTTTTTCATCTTATATACTTGAAAATCCTATATTCCATTAATAGTCACTACCTTTTTTTCCCCTGGTATAATTACATTCAGCTTGATAGGTTAAATTATTCTTGGTTGTAAATGTGTGTCTATTGTCTTTTTTTTTTTTTTTTTTTTTTTTTTTTTTTTGCTGGGCAATGGGGGTTAAGTGACTTGCCCAGGGTCACACAGTAAGTCAAGTGTCTGAGGCCGGATTTGAACTCAGGTACTCCTGAATCCAAGGCCGGTGCTTTATCCACTGTGCCACCTAGCCGCCCCTGTCTTTTTAATATCATATTCCAGTATCTCTTCTTATTATATAGTAGAAACTTTGATGTCTTATATGATTCTGTTTTTAGTTCCTTAGTTCATGAACTACTTCTTACTGAATACTTGTGGTGGTGTTTTTTGCTTGCTTGTTTTTTTTTCCTTTGATGTGAGAGTTCTGGATTTGGGCTATAATATTTATTCCTAAAACTTTTCCTTTTGAGGTTTTCTGGTGATGATAAATAGATCTTCTTCCCTGCCTCCCTTCTCTCCCCTCCAAACCTCCTTTCCGGTTTTAACTTCTAACTGATCTGGACAGTTTTTATTATTTCTTCTAGCTATTCAGGGAATCCTTGTAGAAAGTCCTTTTTTTCCCCCATAAGCCTCTGCTTGCAATTGTTGTAGAGTTCCTTTCTCTTCCTGGGCTGAATTTTATGGACCTCTAGAGTTGCCATGATTTTTATACAGGTCATTTTCTTTGACTTATCCATGTCTCCAGTTTTAGTTCCTGAATTAGGGCTTTGTGCCATGGCCAGATTCTGCCCTCTGCTGTACTTTTTGGGTGTGGAGTTCAGCCACCCAGATCTTTGAGTTTCAGAGTGCTGGATCTTCTAGATCTTCTCTTACCATCTTGGTACTGGGGATCTTGGTCTGAACGTGGCCATTGCTACTCCTTGGCACTTCTGCGGTTCCCACTCTGGAGCTTTCTTTTCCCCTTGGGACTTTTTGAGGGAATTCTCTGCCCTTATTAGAAACAGAACTTTGCAAGCTCTATACCTTCTTGGCAATTCTGGGAATCTATGCTGCACTAGCAGGTTCTCTTTTCTATTGCCCTCAGGCTTCTGCCTTCCTTCTTTTGCAGTTCTGAAGTAGAAGAAGCCAGTCTATTTTCTCATTTGGATTGCCTGATCCTTATTCAATATGGTGCATATTGCAGGGTTTTACTAGAACAGATATGTGTGATGTGAGTGTGAGAACCAGGGTACCACCCCCTGCCAAGAAAGACATGAGGTGACCTTCCAGCATCCAGAAGTCACATCACAATTCATGGACTACCTTCGAGTATATTTGAAGTTAGTGAAGAGAGAGAGTGGGCACAGGTCTCTGAAAGAATGGAAAAACCTAGCTCAGATCTATGCGGGTTAGATAGAGAGAAAAACCGGCTGGGACTCTGGCTCTCTTTGGAAGAGTAAGCTGCTAGGTGAAGGTTGGTTTTGTTTTTTTTGGTTTGTTTGTTGTTTTGGGGGGGTTTTTGGTGAGGCAGTGAGGGTTAAGTGACTGGCCCAGGGTCACACAGCTAGTAATTGTTAAGTGTCTGAGGTCGAATTTGAACTCAGGTCCTCCTGAATCCAGGGCCAGTGCTCTATCCACTGCACCACCTAGCTTTCCCTTTTCTCTCTATCTAACCCGCATAGATCCGAGCTAGGTTTTTCCATTCTTTCAGAGACCTGTGTTCACTCTCTCTCTTCACTAACTTCTAATATAGTTTAATAAGTACTTAAAAGCCTAAACTGTTGCCGAAATTTATCAGTAAATCTTAGCTAGTTCACACACACTGGGGGGGGCAGGTAAGGCTAACACACATTAGATTTTAAACATCACATGGGTAATTTCCCTCCGTTTTCAGGTAGCTCTCTATTGGCCAGGTATATGTGTGGGGGTGGGGGTGGGGGTGGGGGTGGAGGAGAAAGATTAAAAAACCCTAAAAGGTACCTGATATCATTTTTTTATAAAAATGTTTTGACCTTTAATATTCAAGTCACATCCATTTTTAGCTTATTGTTATATATGGTATGTAAGTCAACCATATTTCTGCCAAATTGCTTTCCAATTCTTGTTACATGAGGATTTCTTTCACCAAGTAATTTATGTTCTTGAGTTTATTGATCAAATGATCAATCAGTAATCAAGGTTATTGAGTTTATTTCTGCTTCTTTCCTGTCCAGTCAGTTCCACTGATCTAATTTTCATTTTAAACTAGTACCAAATAGTTTTAATGTTTGCTGCTTTATAGTATAAATTCTTTTTAATTTGCATTGCTTTTCCCATTATTTCTTTTGAGATTCTAGACTTTTGTGCACAGCTCCTATTCCAGGTTTCAGTGAAATTCTCTAACACCAGCATTGATTACTTTGTTTCTTGCTTGAATTACCAGAACAAAAGAATATTCTATTCATCTTTTTTTCCCCTGCTTTTTTGGGGGGAGGGGGGCAATGAGGGTTAAGTGACTTGCCCAGAGTCACACAGCTAGTGAATGTCAAGTGTCTGAAGCCAGATTTGAACTCATATCCTCCTGAATCCAGGGCCGGTGTTTTATCCACTGTGCCAACTAGCTGCCCTTCTATTCATCTTAAAAGAAGCTTTATATCAGTCACTTAACCCTTATTGCCCAGCCAAAAAAAAAAAGAAGCTGCTTTAGACCTCCCTGCCCTAACAACTTTTTAGCATAAAAAAACTAATTACAACTTTTCCCATTAGTATTATCTGGAAGAAGAAAGAATTTGAGGCAGAGTGTGCCTCCAAATTCATGCCTCTTAAATTTGGTACTTGTCTCTTGGGCAAGGATAAATTGGTAAATTGAATTTCAAGATCTCCAACAAATGTTCCCCCAACCAAATAGACCATATGAAGGACATCACTGATTAATTTTAAAAAGAGATGCCCTCTCCTTCCTCTTTTTCCCTCTCACCATTCCCCTAAAATAACCCCATATATGTGTACCATGTTAAGTGGCAAAAAATGGTTGTTTTTTTAAGTTGTCAATTTAACTGACATATCATTTACTGTTATTATTTGGGGTTGTTTTTTTTTTACCTTGTACCTTACACATAGCAAGCTCTCAGTTAATCGTTCTGGAATACATTGATTACAGCATTTTACAACTCCTGGATTAGGAATTTTAGGCTTAAAATAGGATTTTATAGGTTCTTTTAAAATGGTGTCATTAGCTTTGCTTTATGTACAAATGATGTTTCAAATCAGTAATTAGCAATGACTTGAGAAACAAATAATTATATTACATAAAAGGTAATCTGGAGGAAGTGGTTTCCTTCTCATTCTTTTCCCATAAAGACACGATGACCAATAATTAGACTATTATAGAAAGGACTACTATTTAGGGACAGGCTGAACTAGGTAGCCTCTATGGTACCTTCATACTTTTGCTTCTGTAAAACTCAAGGCAACATTGCAGTCAGTCAGTGGGATAGCAAAATCCAGCCTGTCCATTTTTTTCCTGAAAAATCATCATCAAATAGATGTGTGCCAAGAGTTATTCTAGGGATTGAGGATATAAACACAAAGAATGAAATAATCTCTACTCCAAGGAACTTAACATTCTGTTCTGTGTATACTTACTTGTAATCTGGTTGTGTAGTTTCTTTTCTAATTGTTATGGTGTATGTGAAATAAGTCTTTGATAAAATTTTATCAGTTTCTGCTTTGGCTAGAGTGAATGTTACAGTAAAGGTCCTTGAGCTGTTTTAATTTCCCTTTTAATTAGGATACTACATGCTCAGTATGGTGAATTGATTCAACCAAGGAATGGTTCAGTTGATGAAACTCCCAAAATGTCAGCTGGACAAATGCTTTTAGTTGCTTTTGATGGAATGTTTGCCCAAGTTGAAACTGCTTTTGGCTTATTAATTGAAAAGGTAAGTGTTAAATTTATTTTATGAATAAGATATATGCAGCAAATATTTGAGTGAATGAATGTACAGGGAAAATGTAATAAAATTACTTTTCTTTTTTTAATTGACAGTTAAATAAGATGGAAATACCTGTAGCTTGGCGTAAGATTGACATTATAAGGGAAGCCAGGAGTACGCAAGTTAATTTTTTTGATGATGATAATCACCGGCAAGTGCTGGAAGAAATTTTCTTTTTAAAACGATTACAGACAATTAAAGAATTCTTCAGACTCTGTGGCACTTTTTCCAAAACATTGTCAGGTAAATATTTTGTACTTGTAAAATATTGTTGAACTTGGTTGTGTCCTAAATAAACCCTTTCTGTTGTAGGTATGTGGGTTTGTTTTTGTTTTTGTGAACTTTCATTTAATATTTTATATAACCAACCATCCTATTTTTTTAATTGATTTTCAGTTTTTGACCACTGTTTATCCTTGACACCTGACTTTCTTAAATTCAGTGGAAAATTTTTTTTTTTAGGGTCAAGTTCACTTGAAGACCAGAATACTGTAAATGGACCTGTACAGATTGTCAATGTAAAAACACTTTTTAGAAACTCTTGTTTTAGTGAAGACCAAATGGCAAAGCCCATAAAGGCATTTACAGCAGACTTTGTGAGACAGTTACTAATTGGACTCCCAAACCAGGCCTTGGGGCTTACCCTTTGCAGTTTCATCAGTGCTTTAGGTGTGGATATAATTGCTCAAGTAGAAGCAAAAGACTTCGGCGCTGAAAGCAAAGTTTCAGTTGACGATTTGTGTAAGAAAGCAGTGGAACATAACATCCAAATTGGAAAGTTTTCTCAGCTGGTCATGAACAGGGCAACAGTTCTAGCCAGTTCATATGACACTGCTTGGAAGAAACATGACTTGGTTCGAAGACTAGAAACCAGTATTTCGTCCTGTAAGACAAGCCTCCAGAGAGTACAACTGCATATTGCCATGTTTCAGGTAAATCACATTACGTTTTAAAGGTTCACATAAACAGTGCTTCAGAAATTTTATGATTTCCTTCAGTCCCTGGCAATTTGGACTAATTTACCCAAAATAAATGACACAAAATTTAAGCCAGCAGTTCAGAAGAAAGGGTTACAGGCAGCTAGGTGGCACAGTGGATAAAGCACTGGCCCTGGATTCAGGAGTACCTGAGTTCAAATCCGGCCTCAGACACTTGACACTTACTAGCTGTGTGACCCTGGGCAAGTCACTTAACCCCCATTGCCCCGCAAAAAAAAAACAACAAAAAAAAGAAAGGGTTAGGAGTCTTGTCTTAATTTTGTTTCATTAAGTCCTATTGTTTTACATTATCAAGGTTCACTATTGGGTCATGACATGGCTCACTTGTTTTGAAGTTTTAATTAAACCATCCAGACATTGTCAGTGCCATGTTTTGAGCCTCATAAACGTAAAGCCCATCAAAAATTGTCTTGCCCTTAGTTCATTGTCTTTTTTTATTTTAATTTTTTGGTGAGGCAATTGGGGTTAAGTGACTTGCCCAGGGTCACACAGCTAGTAAGTGTCTGAGGCCGGATTTGAACTCAGGTACTCCTGCCATCTAACTGCCCCAGTTCATTGTCTTTAATGATTTGTGCACCTGAGATATGAGTCATTTCACCCAGTACATGCTTATGTCACCATGATTGTTTAAAACAGTTTTTATCCCCCCCCCCAAAAAAAAAATTAAAAGTTTTTACAAGGATTCCCAGTTAATTTTTAATTCCTTTTTTCCTTCCCCAAAATAGTGGCAACATGAAGATCTCCTTATTAGTCGACCTCAGGCCATGTCAGTTACACCTCCACCTCGTTCTGCTATTTTAACCAGCATGAAAAAGAAACTCCATACACTGAGTCAGATTGAAACTTCAATTGCAGCAGTGCAGGTATGTTGTGCCAACCTTGGGGTATCTAAACATAGTAATTTCACCCATGATTAAATGAATAGATGCTCCATGTTGAAGTATATCAGCAAGTATATCCTATTTACCAAGTAAGTATAAGATAGCTATATTTTCTATTGTATGGTTGAACTATCTTCATATGTAAAATTTGAGCATGGGAAAGAACCAGAAATACTGTCTTCTGAGATGATTCAGTAATTGTCTTGATTCCATCCCTATTTCTGTCAGTAATGCCTTCTTTCCTCAGTTTTTGCATATTTTTGATCATATGAGGTTATTTTTTATTCTTCCTCTCCCTCACTTCTCATATCCAATTAATCACCATATCCTTTTGATTTTTTTTTTCAATATCTCTTGTATTGTTACCCACTGCCATTGGGGGGGGGGGTGTTGGGATTAAGTGACTTGCCCAGGGTCACAGAGCTAGTTAAGTGTCAAATGTCTGAGACCAGATTTGAACTCGGGTCCTCCTGACTCCAGGGCCGGTGCTCTATCCACTGTGCCACCTAGCTGCCCCTCCACTTCTACTCTATGTACTCATTAGAACCTACTTAAACTATTGACAGTATTCTCTTATCAGGTCTTCTTGATTATGTTCTTTTCCTTCTAGTCGACCATTTGTTCTATCAGAATCATAATTCTTATGTATCTATCTAGTTATGTTACTTCTGTCCTCTCTTGCCCAAGTAAAGTTTGATCTCTACTTATTATGTAATGTTATGTATTACAGTAATCTTTGCCTGTCATTTCCTCATACTACCTTCCTGTGAAGCCAGGGACTCTATGTAGACCAGGGGTTTTTAACTTCTATTGTGTCATGGATCCCTTTGGCAGTTTGACAAAATCTATAGACCCCTTCTCACACTAATGTTTTTAAATGCATAAAATAAACTACATAGGAATAAAAGAAAACCAATTATGTTGAAACAGTTAATAAGAAATATTTTGGGGGCTCCCAAACTAGACTTTGTAGCATCCTAAGCACCTAGTACAATATTCCAGAGGCACATAATAAATGTTTATTGATAAATCTTGTTTTGTATGTTCTGTATAGTACCATTATTGTTATTCTTGGGATAGTTGTATTGGTATTTTTAAAGGAATTTTTTTTTCCCCAGGAGAAACTAGCAGCACTTGAAGCAAGTATCGAACAGCGTTTGAAATGGGCAGGTGGGGCCAATCCTGCATTGGCTCCAGTCTTGCAAGATTTTGAAGCAACAATTGCAGAAAGAAGGAATCTTGTCCTTAAAGAAAGCCAAAGAGCAAGTCAGGCATGTTGAATTGCATTTTGTTTGTATTCCACTGTGATATTTGAGAAGTTCCAAATTTGATATGTAATACAAAAATCTTTTGAGTTATTGTCTTACCCCTGTATCCATCTCCCCCAGTCATCTGAAAGTGGAGCTAATAAACATTTAGGTTGAAGAAGTACACAGTCAGAATTTAACAGTGAAATACATTACCCACCCTGCTAACAAGTCATTAATCACAAATATAGTGCATATTTATTAAATAAATGCAAACTTTTGCAATATTGGGGATACTTTTTCTCTCATATAACCATTTTATTTTTATCAAATTATAATGACGGGGTGGCTAGATGGCACAGTGGATAAAGCACCAGCCCTGGATTCAGGAGAACCTGAGTTCAAATCCGGCCTCGGACACTAGATGCTTACTAGCTGTGTTAAATAAGCTTTATAGGCTAAAATGGAGAATCTCAGAGGGAATGTACTAAGTTTCTATAAACATCTTTGATCAGAGAACTTTTCACCTTAATAAATATATAGGGTCTATTTCCAGTTGCAGAATTACTAAGTCAAAGGGTATGATTTAAAAAAAAAAAAAACTCTTGCAGTGTCTTGCCAAATCGTTTAGCAAAAATTAACTTCTAACATATGAGTGTTTGTTTTTGTCTGAAATTCCTACCATCTTTGATTTTTGACATTTTGTATCAGTCTTTGTCAGTGTTGTATGGATGAGAGTAGTACTTAAGAGGTTTTTTAATTTATATTCCTTTGATTATTAGGTACTTTGAATGTTTTTTAATGATTGTTTTATTTGTATCTTTAAAATTTTGTTCTTTTCTTTTGCCTACTTATCTTTTAGAAGCTAAACTCATTTAAATCAGTTTCCCATTACTTTTTTTCTATTATATTTGTGGCCTGTATTTCTCTATGAATAGTAACCTGTATAGCAGATGCCCACACTTAAAGCAAGCAAGAGGACCTTCCTCCTACTACTACTACACTTTAGCTTCTGTAGGCATTTGTAGAAGTAGACTCTCTGTCCTCTAATTGACTTTAAAATGCAATTTTGTCTGGCAGGAATTTATCATGAACCAAACTGTCCCAGCTAGCATTTGAACCAGGAAGATCATGGTGGTGGGCTATAGATTGAAGAAAAGGAGGCTAGACTAAAGTATTAGAGCATTAAAAATGAAAATAGAAGATTGTTAGATGAATGGAAGATCTGAATTCAAATTATTTTGTAGGGTGCTTCATCTCTCTGGCTTCAGTGTGGTCATTTATAAAATAATGGGTTTAGACTAGGTGACCTTTAGAGGGAGACTTTCTACCCCTAAATCTATGCTTTTGTGAATTTCTGCTCTAAGAAATAATCTTTTCTTTCAAAAGCTTATTTACAGCCACTAAAAATTTTACCAAAAGATGTCTGACATAAAGTATTTAATTCTTTTGACCTTATTTGGAATGATCACCAATTCTAAATTTTCTTGTTTAATGTGAACGTTAAAGAAATTGGAGATGAGCTGATACTTCATCCCATTTTTGTTCAGTGGTGTCCAACTCTTTGTGACCCCATTAGGGTTTTTTTGGCAAATATACTGGAGTGGCTTGCCATTTCCTTCTCCAACTCATTTTACAAATGAGGAAACTGAGGCATTTGGGGTTAAGTGACTTACCCAGAGTCACACAGCTAGTAAGTGGCTGAGACTTGATTTGAATTCAGGTCTTTCCAGGATCCAAACCTGATGCTATCTGTCCACTGTGCCACCTAGTTGCCCATACTTCTCTCAGTAGCTTCTGCCTACAAAGATAAATATTTCTATGGTATTTCTCCTTTAAAAAAAAGATCCTTTTTGTGAGATTCTAACTTTTTGTCAGGTAATCCAGGCTTTTTAATCTTGTTAATTTATTTATATTCACTTATAGCCACTTTTTTTGCTTCATAGGTAACTTTCCTCTGCAGCAATATTATTCATTTTGAAAGTTTACGAACTAGAACTGCAGAAGCCTTAAACCTTGATGCTTCATTATTTGAACTTATCAAACGCTGTCAGCAAATGTGTTCATTTGCTTCACAGTTTAACAGTTCAGTCTCTGAGTTAGAGCTTCGTTTACTGCAAAGAGTGGTAAGTGTTGAATTTTAAGAATGGAAAAATTAATTCTGTCAAAGCTGTATTCCCAAGTTAATTAACTAATTATTGGAGCCACAAGTTTTGCTATTTCCAATTATACCTGTTACAAATTATGTATTCCTTTACATAGATCTTGTTTTTTTAATGCACCAAGTGGTAAATTTGGATATTTATTACTGACCATAAATAATAGGTACAGTGCTGAAATTTGGGCATTCTTTTAGTGGGCTACCTAGTGTGTGATTAGATAGTCATAATTTATGTTTCCATTTGAACAGTGTACCCCAACATAGTGCAATTAGACAGTTGTCAAAATTGCTTTTTAATTGTGATGATAAAAGACATTTTTATTTCAATTGATTTTTTTTAATAAAGTATTTTTTCCCGTTACATGTAAAAATAGTTCTCAACTTTTGTTTATACAAGCTTTCCAATTTCAGATTTTTCTCCCTCCCCCCTCCCCTAGACAGCAGATAATCTGATATAGGTTATTTTTGTTTATTTTTTTATACACACACACACATAATAACATTAAACATATTTCTGCATTAGTCATGTTATAAGAGAATAATCAGAGCAATGATGAAAAACCTCAAAATAGAAAAACAACAGCACCAAAAACAAAAGAAATAGTATGGTTCATTCAGCATCTATACTCCACAGTTCTTTTTTTTTTTTTCCCTGGATTTGGAGACCCTCTTCTATCATGAGTTCCCTGGAACTCTTCTGTACCATTGCATTAGTGAGAAGAGTCAAGTCTATCACAATGTATCAACACACAATGTCGATGATACTGTGTACAATGTTCTTCTGGTTCTGCTCATCACACTCATCATCAGCCCACGCAAGACCCTCCAGGTTTCTCTGAACTCCTGCTCATCATTTCTTACAGCACAATAGTATTCCATTGTATTCATATGCCACAACTTGTCCAGCCATTCCCCAATTGATGGGCATCCCCTCAACTTCCAATTCCTTGCCACCACGTAAAGAGCAGCTATAAATATTTTTGTACATGTGGGTCCCTCTCCCCTTTCCATGATCTCTTTGGGAAAAAGACCCAAAAGTGGTATTGCTGGGTCAAAGGGTATTCACAGCTTTATAGCTCTTTGGACATAATTCCAAATTGCTCTCCAGAATGGTTGGATCAGTTCACAGCTCCACCAACAATGCATTAGTGTTCCAATTTTTCCACAGCTTCTTCAACATTTATTATTTTCCTTTTTTGTAATTTTATCAATTGATTCTTAAAATAATGTTTTTTTTCTTTAGGGTACTAATCTTGAACATGCTATCGGCAGCTCTGAGTGGCTTTTGTCAGCACACAAACAACTGAGTCAGGACATGTCTACTCAAAGGGTAGTTCAGACAGAGAAAGAGCAACAGATAGAAACTGTCTGTGAAACAATTCAGAACTTGGTTGATAACATTAAGACAGTTCTCACTGGTCACAACAGGCAACTTGGAGATGTCAAGCATTTATTAAAAGCAATGGCCAAGGTAAGACTGAAGACATGATACTGAATTTTGGGGGTTTTAAAACAAAACCTATTCCATATTTTAAATAAGCTTAAATAAGACATTTCTTTTCACATGAAATGTTAATATTTTTTTTCTCCTTTTGTGGCTTGGAAGAATACTATAATACTAAGGAACCATCGAACAGATTCTAGAAGATTCAAAGAGTTGGGAAGCTTAGAGAAGATCTGTTTAACTCTCCATTCATCAGCTATTTATTGACTACCTGCCAGGTGTGAGAAACACCTGCCCTCAAGGACTAACTACACCCCCCATGGGTCAAATCTAGCCTGCCTGTTTTTTAATAACCAGTGAACTAAGGATGGTTTTTGCATTTTTTAAAATACAGCTTTTTTGGATTTGGTCCATACTTGGCCTGTGGGCTGTAATTTGTTGACCCCTAATTTCTTTTCTGGGCAAAAATACTGGAGTGATTTGCCATTTCCTTATTCAACTCATTGTACAGATGAGGAAACTGACTTGCCCAGGATCCCCCAGCTAGTTAAGTGTTTGAGGCTAAATTTGAACTCAGGAAGATGAGTCTTCCTGACTGCTTCTGGACCGACCGGCCATTTATCCACTGTGTCTGCTAGCTGTCCTTGAATGACATATCCTTCACTAAATTGTATCTTGTGTTATATTTTTAAGTAAACTTTTTTGTTTTCTACTAGGAATAAATTTTAAGCCATCTCCTGGACTGTAAAGGCTACTTCGTAAATTCTTTTTTAGCTAAGAAAAACAACTTTTAAGAAATGCATTGCTTTATATTAAGACCTTTAAGAAAAAGATTCTCTTTAATGGCACGATAAAAATATTCCTTAATGTTTTCATTCCAGGATGAAGAAGCTGCACTGGCGGATGGTGATGATGTTCCTTATGAGAACAGTGTCAGGCAGTTCTTAGGGGAATATAAGTCATGGCAAGACAACATTCAAACAGTGTTGTTTACATTAGTTCAGGCTATGGGTCAAGTTCGCAGTCAGGAACATGTTGAAATGCTGCAAGAAATAACTCCTACCTTGAAAGAGCTGAAAACGCAAAGTCAGAGGTAAGAATGGTTTCTCAGTTGCTGACCAAAGTAAAAATGTAAGCAAACCTTATATAATTTATCTGGTCCTCTTTAAATTCAAATTAAAACATTTTTTACTTCATCAAGATATAGTCTAAATAATTTTGAGATTTTCCATATTTAAAACTTGCTCCAAACATAGATTTTATGAATTTGCATTTTTGTTATCTTTCAGCATCTACAATAATCTAGTGAGTTTTGCATCACCCCTAGTCACAGATGCAACAAATGAATGTTCAAGTCCAACATCTTCTGCTACCTATCAGCCAACCTTCGCTGCAGGTATTCCTTTGTTTTTGGGGAGAAAGAAGAGGAAAAGGATGAAATCACATATTTTGAACTAAGAACTTGCTAAATAAATTTTCTTAATAGTAATGTGGCAAGCTTGCATAATATAATATGTGCAATATAATATATATAATATTATATATATAATATAATATGTTTAGCAACCCTTTGTAGGAAATGGGCAGCCAAACCAACTTTTAGAGTATGAAAATGGGTGCACTTGGTGGTACAGTGGATAAAGCACCAGCCCTGGAGTCAGGAAGGCCTGAGGTCAAATCTAGTCTCAGATACTTGACACTAACAGTGTGACCCTGGACAAGTCACGACCCCAATTGCCTCGCAAAAAAAAAAAAAAAACAAACACAAAAGTGTGAAAATCATGCCAAATATACTTTTTAAAGTTTAGAGTGTAATTGTATTAATAATAGGGAGTGGAAAGAAGACATTGAGGCCAAATTCCTTAGTTCTTATCAGCTGAAAAGTTTTGTTCATTCCATTTAAATAATAGTATCAACTCTCATCTTTACAGCAGTACGAAGCAACACTGGCCAGAAGACTCAGCCTGATGTTATGTCACAGAATGCAAGAAAGGCGATTCAGAAAAATCTTGCTACATCAGCAGATACTCCACCAAGCACAGTTCCAGGAACAGGCAAGAGTGTTGCTTGTAGTCCTAAAAAGGCAGTCAGAGATCCTAAAACTGGAAAAGGTAATTAGTTTTGATAACGTTCTCTTTTGGTGTACTTTAATTCTCTATTTTTAAAATGGTGGTTTGAATCTCTGTGATTTCATTTCTTTTTTCAGCTGTGCAAGAAAGAAACTCATATGCAGTGAGTGTGTGGAAGAGGGTCAAAGCCAAGTTAGAGGGCCGAGATGTTGATCCTAACAGGAGGATGTCTGTTGCTGAACAGGTGACTCTTAAAAATAAGCAAAAAATGGGGCAGCTAGGTGGCACGGTAGATAGAGCACTGGCCCTGGAGTCAGGAGTACCTGAGTTCAAATCCAGCCTCAGACACTTGGCACTTACTAGCTGTGTGACCCTGGACCAAGTCACTTAACCCCAATTGCCTCACTTTAAAGGGGGGGGGGGCAAAAATTGTGATATGGCTGGGAAAATAGAGTTTTATGTCTTCTGTCCAAAAGTATTTATTGAGCACCTATATAAGTCCACAGAACTGGTATCAAATGTCTATAAGCAGTTGACACCGTAGGGTAATATTATAAATCAATATGATTTTTAACTGCCTGGCTCAAAATGATGAAAAAGTACTTTCCCACTTTCTCATCTGTACTACTGAGGAGTTAAATTAAACTGTCACACCACGCCCCCCCTTTTTTTTCTTTCATTTTTGCATTTCCAAAAGGATTTTCTTGAATGCCTAGAGTGATGATTAATATTTCAAAACAATGGTATCCGCCTAATCCCACTAGACAGAAATTCATATTGGTAGCAGATAACATGTTGTTGTGCCTATGAAGTGTTTTCATCAATAACCTAGCTGTATTGGTCTTTTAAAAGTGCAGTATGTGAGTTAGAAGCTGAGCCCAGTGGCACTGTGCTTGGTATGTTGCTGAATTAGGTATATCATATATTATACTATGCCAACTTGCCATATAAAAATATACTTACTTTTCTCATATTCTTATTTTAAAAACAACTACTCTTCAAACATTGTGGTGGAGAGAAATGTACGTAGAGGCATCATGATACTAAAGAGATAATAGTGATTGGGGGGGGGAGGGTCAGCAGACCTGGATTCTAATTCTGCCTCTGATCTTACTAAGAAATGTGACTTTGGGCAAGTCATGTGACCTCCCTGGGGCTTCGGGTTCATCATCTATAAAATGAAGGGATTTGACTAGATGGTCTGAGGTTTATTTCCAGCTCTAGATCTAGGATCCTAGAACAGTATCCTTAAGAGATTAGTTATTATTTAGTGATGGTCCTTGGCAGGATAGTGGGGAGACTACAGTATGGTGTAATGGAAAGAGTGCTGGATTTGGTAGAATTAAAGTTGAATTCTGGTTCTGCTACCAATTCTGTTCCTGAAGTTGAGTCATTTGGGGCCTCAGTTTCCTCATTTATAAAATAAAGGGGGTTGGAGCCCTGTTGAGCTTTGACTCAAGAATGCTTATCTTGAACTTATTTACTAGATCTGGAGGTCATACTTCCTTCTTTTGTTACTTTTTTTTCCAATTGATTTATGTTTGTGTTCACAGTTTTCTCCTTCCTGAAATATTTGGTACTTTCAATCTTTCTGTTCTCCCTACCCTCCCCCATCCCCTTATTTTCCTTATCACTTGTTTCCTGTCTTGTCACCATTGTGGTTTCTTTAGAGGCTGGATCTCAAATCATCTCAACCTCTTCCCATACTAGGTAATTCAGGGTTCATTCACCAACTAGGTCTCTGCCCTGACTTTTGGGTGATCAGAACTGGCCCCTGCTGCATAGTGTGTTCTTGCTATTGGGCTTGGTGGAGTGCTACACAGCGCATGCACTTTCGAACAAACACACACACAGAGCATAGTAGTGACCTGTCTCCACTTTCTCTCACTTATTTGGCCTGGCACTGCCAGTTCAAAGCCTGCTTTTCCTGCTACAGACAGTTCAGAGCTTTGCAGCACTGTTGCTTCTGGTTTATCCCCAATGAGCTTTTATTTCTGAAGGTTTGTGGCCAGGCTGGTTGTCAAGCAGTTTGTTTAAGTTCTAGAGCTGGGTTCTCTACGGTACCAAGAAGAGGGAGAGGGGAATGGGGGTTGCAGGAGTGGGTTTTGATGTAAGCCCATGTCGAGTCCTTGAATCTCCTAGTACAGCCTCAGTGACAATAGCATGGGAAGGGAGGGGGGGTGCCAAGTGAGCTCAGGGTCAGTGAGTATCAGTTCCTGGGTTTTTGTGTCTCTTTTTTTTTAAACCTTCCTTTGGATTCTGGTTGTCCTAGATGATAGAGACAACTGAAATTGCTTTATCTTTGAAGCATAATTTGTTTTGAACGGGTTTCTGAGATGTTGTAGGGATCAGAGAAAATGTCTAGTGTGCCATCTTGTTGCTTGAAGGACCAATAAGTCCAAGAATAGTTATCTTGAAATGCTTTATAGGATTATGTTCATTAAGTTTAAATACAACATGAATTAGGATTCCAGGGAGAAACTATCAACATTGTTCATTATTTCAAAGACAGTTTTTACATTATCCATTTCTAGAAATCCTTTCCCTCCTTGAAATTGAGACTTCCAGGGACAGCTAGGCAGTACAGTGGATAGAGAAGGATCCGAGTTCAAATCCGGCCTCAGACACTTGACATTTACTAGCTATGTGACCCTGGGCAAGTCACTTAACCCTCATTGCCTCGCAAAAGGGAAAAAAAAAATGAGACTTCATTCCTCAATTATTCCACTAGCATTCATGTTGGTCTCTTTGCCTGAATTCTTTACCCATTCTAGTCCGTCTTCCACTCAGCTGCCAAAGTGGTCTTCCTAAAACACAGATCTGACCATGTCCCTCTTCTACTCACTACTCAGGAAATTCCACTAGTCTGTTATCTCCACTGTCAAACTCAGATTCCTCAGTTTAACTCTTAAAGCCCTTCACAATATGGCTCCTTCCTACCTTTCCAGTTGCCTTATAATTTACTCCTTGCCACATACTCTGATCCAATAACACTGGCCTTGCTGCTCCTTAAATACAACACTCCATTTCCTAATTCCATACTTCTCTCACTGGCTGATCCTCATGACTGGAATGTGCCTTTCCTCACCTCCACCTACTGCTGGCTTTCCTGAGGTCTCAACTAAAAGCCTATTTTCTATGAAGGCCTTTCCTAGTCCTCCATCATCTTCCCTCCCTTTCTCTTCTACCCACCCCCACTACCTGGCCTATCTTTGAAACCACAGCACTTAACACAGTGCCTGGCAGATAGCAAATGCCTAGTAAATGTATTTTGAAACTGTCATGCTGAACAAAGACCCTGATTACTAATGATCCAGGCTTAAAAATTAGAAATTTTGAGTGTGTTCCTTGATTTAGAAAGGCTGAATTCTTAAAATCTTTGAAGGGTAATGTTTTCAGGCTTAAGGGATCTCTATAATCAGAAGCCTCCCAGTGTCCTAACAGACTGTGCTTTATGCACTGCATAAGACATTGGGGAATATCTATCCCAGCTCTTGTACAGGTGCCTGTTTTTCCCCAGCTTGTCAAACAAAAAGATGTTTCCACCTACATACCTTGAAATTGTCTTACTAGTTTAATGGAAGGGATGTTGTGAATAACTGGGTTTTGTCTAAGTTTTCTATTAGAATAGTTAATGTGTCATTTTTACAGATGAAGAAATTAACTTGGAGAGGATTTTGTGTATACTTAAGCTTTTTCAGATATATCTTTGGCTATAAGAAGTAATGCTATAGCATCCCATAATATCAATAAATTTGTAACTTAAGGAATTAGACATAAGGAAACTTCTAATTTTTCACATTTTACATGTGTGGACCTTGCTCTATTTGTTTTACATTTATAGGATCATAAGTTTCGAATGAGAAAGCCCTCGGAGATCATAAGTCCAGCTCTCTCAATCTATTGATAAGCAACTTACTTAAATTGCAGACTTGTGGATTAGAACCTAGTTTTGACTCCAAATGAAATACTCTTTGCACTATACCCGAAGCACACCTTTAACAACAAATAAGTTTTTAAACCTGTAACATAGTAAGGATCCCTCCTAGAATTCACTCTCCTTAAAGAGTTTGCCTTATAATTTCTAAATATATCAGTTGCTTTTGCAAGTTTTAAGTAAGTCATCTAAACTGCTGCCTCCTTTGGGAATCACAATCTGCTTTGCCATCTCTATTCCCAAACCAGCTTATCTATTTTTTAAATTGTTATAGTTTTAAACATTTGTTGCTTTGCTTGTTTTACAGGTTGACTATGTGATTAAGGAAGCAACTAATCTAGATAACTTGGCTCAGCTGTATGAAGGTTGGACAGCCTGGGTATGAATGGGAAGACCGCAGATCAGTCTGGTTAAGTGAGGTCAGACATCCACCAGAATCAACTCGGCCTCAGGCATCCATAGCCACACCACAGTCGGTGGTGATGCATACTGGGGCTTAATCTGAGGAAACCTAGGAAATCTCGGTGCACTAGGAAGTGAATCCTGCAGGATAGCTGCACTCAGGGATACGCTAAACACAATGGTCTGCAACCCCAGGGTCAAGGGTGAAAGTTCACCGCCTGAACACCACGATTGTCTTTCTGCTACGGAACAGCTGCAAACGTGTCAGGAGGTTAGCTGCAGAAAGAAATCCGAATGCTACAGAGCGCAGAGTGATTTGGAACTCCATTCCACCTGACCCTGTGTGTACAATCCAGGAAATACCAAAGCCCGTTCAAAGAGAAACAGAAAACTGGGGCCATGAAGAAATCACAGCAAAGGAAGATTTGATGCATTCAGATTCTTGTGTTACACTTGTTGTGTGGCAGCAGTACTGGTTGGGTTGACCAGTAAGTTTAAAGGAAAAAAAAAAGGCTACGCAAAATGAACTTCAGAAATGGACTGAAAGCAGAGAGCTGTATGAGATACACTGCAATGGAAGAACTTCTAAAATGAAGAAGTCTGGGTTTCTCCCTTCCCCTGGCCTTTTCCTTGCTCCTTCTTTCCCTGCCCCACCCCTTCCTCCCCTGCCCACCCTTCTTTTTCCCCTTTTGCCTAGTCTAGTAGATTAGCCTTATTTCAAATAAACTTTTATTTCAATCCTTGTATTTCACGTACTTCAGTCTCAATACCGTTAACCTAGATTCTTTTTGATAAATGAAAATTTCTCCAAAAGCACTGAAAACATTGAAAATTCAAGGATTACTTAAAGGTTGAATGATCACATACAAAATGTAATTCTAGTTGTCATTTCTGTGATTCTATCATGTACAGTTTCCCAAATTGTCACTGTGCATTTAAAAGTAATTAATCTAACAGGCATTTGATTTAATGTACACTTCTCTCTGCTGTTGCAGAGTACATATGGGGGGTGGGAAGGGCGAGTCATTCAAAATTTTCCCACAAAGCTCATTCTACCGTGATTGCTGTAGTTTCTTTCACAAAGAGTAGTCAATCCAGTGTAATCTTTTACCTTTTTTAAAAACCAGGATAGAATATCTAGTAGAGTTTTACATTGTTGATGACAGAAACAATAAAGTGATGTTCTGGTGGAGGTAGAGTGATATGATTTTTTTAATTCAGTTTCCTCATTTGATACTTTTAATTTGCAAAATTAAAATTCTTTAGTTCATATGGTATATTAGGACTTTTACATACAACATTAGTAAGAGGAACCACCAACATTTTGTTCAGTTAAATTATTAAAGTTGTGTGTGGAGTATTTTACTTGATAGCATGACTTTAATAGTTTACTGTTCAGTAATACATGACAGTGAACTGATGATCAAAGTTTCCTTAAATTTAGCATTGCATTTTGATACTGAAGTCTTATTCAGTAAACCAGAATCCTGGCTGGAACAGAAATTTTCAAATCACGTTATTAGCAAAAAAGCAAAACAAGATTAAAACCTGACTTCCAGTAGAGTTTTAAAACCATGGTAAATTTTTGGACAGAGTTCACTTACCAGTTTTCACAAACTTGAAGTGTTGAGAAAAATTCCATATATGTAAGAGCTTTTTGTATTTTCTGATTGCTTCATTACTCTTGATTTCTTGATCCCCATGATATAGTGTTTCATTATAGATGCCTTCTTAACACTTTGCCATGTATTGCAAGAAAGATGGCATTTGAATATCCACGTGCCTAACAAAAGATCCTATCACATTTTTTTACTTTGTTTATAATGAACCTTATTTTAATAAAACAACTTAAGCTGGAATAGTAATGCCATAATGCATTTTGCATGCTGCTGTTTTCTAGAAACTGTGAGAATTTATTTCATCTCACAGGTACCTCTTAGAATCCAAAACTGAAGCTGCTTTTCAGAGATATTCTTTATATTATCAGAATGAAAAACCCAAAACACATCATTGGCCCTTATGTGTAATATTCGGGAATGGCTTCCTCTGTAGTAAGGAAGGTTAATAGAAAATTCCAAGAAGTATCAGACTTCACAGGTGCCCTAGCACTTTATCCCAGCTAATAAAGTGAAACATCTTTACTATGAAATATAGCATCCATACACATCTAATAAATTACCCGTGCATGCCCTTTAACCTTTAAGAATGATGACAGCAAAACAAGAAATGTTTTGTTTTCAGAAACATTAACTTGTGACTCCAAATGTATGTTGACATTTACTGCATAGTAGTTTGATTTCCTCATGGAATTTAAATGACAAATGGCCTTGCAGTTTTAGATTGCTCTAAGAATATTCACCAGTATTTTCAAGACAGGCATAGGTTAAAAAGATAGGTTTCATGCTCGTAGAAAAATGTAAAGATGAAGCAGCTATATATTTAGTAATAGACAAAATAGCTATGGAAAACAAGGATTTTTTTTTTTTAATGATTCAGGTTGACAACCTCCAAGCAGCTATTTTTCTTTTAAGGCTCAATTATCTTCAGTGTTGTGAATGTTGTCTAAGTCATTGGAATTGCCTGGCCATCTTTTTGGTTTTTGGTTTTGGTTTTAGAAATGTTTGCCTGAAAAAGCTCTGGAGATATACTAGTTTGTGGAGTCCCAATGGTGATTCCACTGGCCTATTTAATGTATTTATCCCACTGTGTTCACGAGATGGAACTTTCTTGATGGTTAGGTTATTTGGATGACAGTATTAAGAGTCTCTAGATTTGCTCTTTGGTCTTCATGCATAGTTTTCGTTTCTGTGTAGAGACTGAGATTATAGGTTGAACTGTTGATCCACTATCACAACCCAAGTTTTAAATTCCTTATTAGGTTTCAGATGCCAAAGTTTAAGGCTGAAATTTAAGATAACTCATCTAGCACTCCAATTTAACCCTATTTCTCCTCCACCTTCTTGTTACACTCTAAGTGGTTTCCCAGTGTTGTGTTATCTGCATTGTAGGGTTTTTCTCCAATGTTGGGTTGGTCTGATCTGTAAAATTTTAAGGAAAGAGCCATTTACATTTCTAAGCAGGGCAGTGTGAGTACAGCCAAATATTACAGAAGTGCAATCTAAGTCCCTTCTTAAGTTATAGGCAGTACTTTAACCCTGAAAAGTCGTCCCCTTTCAGTTCTCAACATTTTTGTAATTACTCTTGAAGAGTGCTTATTTGAGCAGCACCGAAACAAAAGGAGCTGGTTCCTGTGCTCCTCTTAAACTACAATCCATCCAATTTCTTTAAGACTAATTGAGCTACTCATTCAAAAGAAAATGACAACTGTTTACTATTATTACCCTTGAATGTTTATTACATGAAATAAATAAAATTATTCAATAAAATTAAATTAGGATATTTTGTTTACTTAGGCCTTGGAGGTAGAATATTGTTAACATTCAGTGAAAGAATGTGGCTTACGTTTTGAATTAGAAAGTACCTCCTTTGAGGACAAAAACAACATGGTAGCTTATCTAGATACGGTCAATTTTTTTCAAGAGATAGGTTGGAAAGGAAATTTACCATACTATGAAGTTTGTGGGATTTGTTGCACTTTTCCTGCTCCTTATACCTGGATTAGGAATAACAACATTTCAATTTCATTAACAGAAAGTGAAGGAGAACACTTGGCCCTGGCCAAGATAATCTTCATTAAAAAGGGCGGATTATAGAACAAGCAGACTATAGATCAATTGGTTTTCCATACATAATTGTGTGGGTTTATTAAGGAAAAACTTGTACTAATAATGTAAAAATGTAATGCAATTGTTAGATGTATTTTCAAAAGTGGTAAATAGTAAAGAATTGCATGTTGATCAGATGTGTAGACTTGTGGAAAGATGCTTTGTTTTTATTTTTTAAAAAACAGTGATTAAATATAAGCATATTTTCACAACATTCAAACCTCAAATGCTTTGTTCAACAATTTATGTCCCTTGTCCATTACTTTTTTCTGGTATAAAACACCTTTGTTTCTCTACCACTTGTAATGGTAATTAGAATATGTGATATGAATAATTTCTCCACCACTATTGTGAGGGCAAATAATTTTAAATGAATCTTCCTTTTTCCTAACAGAACTGTATAAAAGGAAGTGGCTGCTCTGTACAAAGGTTGTATTGCCTCCCCAATGGATATAATTTTGTGAGTGTGTCACACCAGCTTCCTGAAAATGTTGATAATGCATCTTTTGGAAAAAAATTTACAAGCATACTTTGGCATACATTGCATCAACATGGCAAAGATTGTATAAAATACCTTTTTCAAGAAATAAAGGTTTAAACTCAACTGGGCTAATGTTAAATTCTCAATTTATTGATCAAAGTGCACTGCTAAAAATGATTTATAGCCCTAACACTAAATATAAAGAGGCTTATCTTCCTATAGCTCTATAATAGACAATTGTTAACCCCAACCAAGGTTTCTCAATTTTTTCAATGTCTAAAGGTATATGTTTATCAAATTGGATAAAAGAATTTTCACTTCAAAAGAAGTTTAGTATGGTTGCAAAACTGAAAAACCTTTAAGTCATACAGAGAAATTGTGGTTTCATTGCTCCAATTGAATCGCTTCATTTTGAGTTTGATGTTTTGGTTTTTCCCCCAAATCCTACCATACTAGTTTCAAAATAAAATTTACTCCAAAATTAGATGGATGGCTTATCAGCTTAATTTGTAAAGTCTGTTGGTATGTTTGTGCTGTTATGTTTTGGCACTTTTCAAAGTAAAAAATGAACACAACCTCCCATCTGTTTATATTACAAAAGCCAAAAACGTCTTGGGAAAAGAATCTAAAGTATGAAGCATGTGTTTTAAGTAAAATAGAATTTAATTGAAGATCTAATCCATTTTTTTCTGTTTATAATTAAACCTGTTTCCTCTGTAGGGTTCCCCCCCCCTTTAAAAAATCCCCAAACTATGCTAATGGGAAGAGTAGTAAAAGGGGAAAAACTTATTGCAAAACTCAGACAACCTTACCTATATAATCGTAAGGCTGTGAATATGGAATAAATGCATAGGAAGAGCTCTACAATATGGATAATACTCCATAAAGCACCAAACGGTGCTGTTTTGTCTTACCATGGGTATTTATGGCTTCAGGCCATACCTGACCTAAAGCATCTTCCTTCTTAAGGCAGGATTTGCAAAATAAAAATACATTCCTGCAGTTCTGTGGGAGAGAGAAAAAAGTATTCTCACATCAATTATTCTACTTCATCCTCAATTCCTTTTTTGAGGAGCTTAACTTTAGTCGAAAGTATTCCACCTTACATATACAAACTCCAATATTCCCCAACAACCTGCCAGTCTTGAGTTCTGCCCATCCCTCAAAAAGAAGTATGCTTCTCATCTAAACCTTTCCTTTCATACCTCACCCCACACAAAACAAACGGGCTCTCGAACGTTTTTTGAACTTTGACTACTAGTCCTACCAGGAATGATCTACGGTGCCACTAGCTATGTATGACTTCAGTTTTCAGAAGAATCTGATGTAAAGCACAACTGCACGTTTTGGGCAAAGTTTTACTTTTCCTTCTAAGAAAGTTATGATTTGGCTGTTCTATTTCCCAATGCTAAATGCAGCTGCCCATGATAGTTTAAAAGGGACATACTGTCTGCTTACTCCTTACAAACTTGTGACTAGGCAATCTAAAGGAAAAACGCATGCCTCCGTGGCGCCGTGGATGTAGCGCGAGATCCGCGATCAGGAAGATCCGAGCTCAAAATCCGCCTCCGATACTTGCTCTGACTGAGCAAGTCACTTAACATAGGCCAAGCCACTGCTTATCCACATTAAAACCTTTTTTTGGGGGGGTGGCAAAATAGGGTTAAGTGACTTGCTCAGAGTAACACTGCTAGTGTCTGAGGCCGCATTAGAACTCGGGTCCTCTCGACTTCAATAGCTAGTGATCTACCACTACGTCACCCAGCTGCCTCCTCCAGATAAAAAAAAAAAATCAATCATCAGCCTCCCCTCCCCAACGTACGGCAGCTCCTTGTCTTCATTCGTGGCGTTTTGCAAAATGGTTAAGAAATAGAGTCGGAAAGCTCCTGTCTACTGGCAAACGGCCAAGGAGCCACATCCAGGATGACGGCTTCGTCATTTCACCGAGACGACCGACACGGAAGAAAAAAAGTCTGCGCCTGCGTCTGGCTACGTGCGCACGCGCACGCGCACGCGCGCGCGCTCGTACCTGTGTGACAGTTGAACCGCTTCCGAACCTGTGAAGGGGAAGGGAGGAGAAGGAGGGGCTGAAGAGGTGGTAGGGTTTAGAACGGATCCGAGAGATAATTGGCCAACCAAACCATCTCCCCGCCCCTCAACCCAGGACTTTCTTTACATTTTCTCAGCCTCGTTTTGAAAACATGCACCGATTCGTGGTTGGTTGGTATGAGCCTCTGCTTCTCCTGAATTCTACCAATGAAAAGACCAGCTCGCAAGGCCTCTCGGGAAAAGGAGCCGGCCTATAAAAAGGCCTGGTGATTTATGCCATATCTATTAAGGATCTTGAGAAGGGTCGTCCTTTTTTTTGTTTTGTTTTTTCTATAGGGATTCCGGAGGCGCCGGCCGGTGAGCCTGGGAGGTGCTACGGTGACCATGGCGGAGGGGGACAACCGCAGCAGCAACCTGCTGGTAAGTAGCCCACCGTAGCAGAGAGAAGCCCCAGGCCTTCGTCCCTCTGGGTTTGTTAGGTGCCGCGGCCAACCTCGTAGCCTGGCCTCCCCAGGTCGAGACTCGAGGGCCGAAGGAGGATCATCCTCCCTGCCCCTCTGCTGAATGTGGCCCACCGTTGCTGGGGCTTCGGGGTGTTTCTCGGTCTAATGATAAGCTCTTAACTTCCTGAGTGGAACCTGCGCTGGGCGGGGGCGGGCTGCAGGCCTTGTTAGTCGTAGGAAGAAGGTGGGGGTTGGGAAAGAGAAGGGAGGCTGAATGGATGGATGAATAGATGGATGTGAGCAAGGTGGGGGAAATAAATCCAACCTGACCCTGCGATACTGGGGCTTGGTCAGGCCTTTTAACCTAACCCCACATTGTTCTCCGGCGCCGCCCCTCACCCCCACCCCCACCTACCCCACAGGTAAAAAACATTAAGGTTGAACAGAAATACAATTTCGGCAGTTTTCGGATGAACTCACCCAAGGGTAAAGGCTTCTTAATGCAGAGAATGGGGCGGGAGGAGGAATGGACTGGAGACAGCAGATGACTTTTCCTGCCATTTTTGGAAGAGCAGTGGAATGCTTGTCATTTGACTGGGATTTTGATGTAAGGCAATCACGGGCTCTCAGAGCTGGAAAAGGGTCTTGGAGATTATCTGGGCCAACAGCTTTTTAGAAATGAGAAAATTCAGATCTGGAGATCGACAGGCTCAGATAGCTCAGAATACCCGGCTCCAGTGTTTGTTCTTTTATGCTCAGGAAGGTCAGTTCAATTAATTGAAAAACGTTAATATAATACCTTTGAGTTTGACATAGTGATCTCATGAAGTAGCTTAGGCCTGGGAGAATTTTAGGAAGATACCAGTTTTAAGATTGAGAGTTGGAAGGGAGCTTAGAGAGCATCTAATTTACTTCATTCTGCAGATGAGGAAAATTAATCTCACAAAGTACAGTGATTTCCCCGTTTTAAGATAAGGGGATACTACAGTATTTCTCATCTGTTTCATTCTGAAGTCGTTTTTAGGAACAACTGGGTTTCACATTAGTTTTCAGACTACCAACGACCTTTAGCTGTATTTATTAATTTTTCTCATATCAGGTATGGTAGTTCTGCTTTATTTTGCTTATTCAAGAGTTTGACTTTATGACAATTTGAGTTTCTCAAATTTTTCCATAAACTCCATGGGAAGTTGTATTGAGTTTAAGCAGTTTCTCCCTGTTTCAGTGATGTTAAACATTGAATGCTTTCTGGTTACAAGAAAGCTGTTTGGAAAATTGGAGGTTGTCTGAAAAATCTTAAAAAATTGAAAGACATCTTAGAGACCTTCCTAGTCCAGGAAAGGTGTAAATCCTTTTTCTTACCAAAATTTATGCTTTAACTAAAATGGTGATTTTTGTTTTAGAGTCTACTGTGAACTGAACCTAAAATTAATCATTCTTGGATAAAGTTATATTAAATAAAAATGTAACCTTTCAGCCTAATGACTTTATAAAATTTTTTTATTTTTTTATGTTCATGTTTATGTTTATATCATTTCCCAGTTTATCCTTCCCCAGCTTTCCCCTAGAGAACCATTTCTTAGAATAAAGAAGAAACAACAATTCAGCAGAACTAATCAATACATCAAAAATGTCTGGCAGCATGTGCAGTCCACCACACCCAGATGTCTTCTGTCTTTGGGTCTAAGATTGGTCATTACCGTTCCACAGCATTTTTGTTTTTCTTTTTAACATTATTGTAGTCATTGCTTCAATTTTTCCCATTTTCTTTCCTGTTACTCCCTTTACTCTGAGTTCATATAAGTCTTCTCATGTCACTTTCATCATTTCTTTCACCACGGTATTATTTCATCACATTGATATGCCACAGCTTGTTTAGTCAGTTCCAGTTGGTTGACATCTAATTTATTTCCAGTTCTTTGCTTCTACTAAAGTTCTGCTATAAATATTTTGGTGTATATGTTTGTCTTTCTATCACTGACTGTTGGAGGAACCCCTATGATTTTTTTTTTTAATTAGAATTACTAGCTAGTTTTAGCTGAGAATTTTATGAACATTGTAGTACCATGATAGAATTTAGCTTTCAGATAGCCATACCAGCTGTTAAGAATATTATAGTGACTGTCTTAAGCATTTCTTCTATGCAGGCTGCAGAAACTGCCAGCTTGGAAGAACAGTTACAAGGATGGGGAGAAGTAATGCTCGTAGCTGATAAAATCCTTCGATGGGAAAGAGCCTGGTTTCCACCTGCAGTTGTGGGTGTTGTGTCTTTGGTATTCCTGTAAGTGAGCTTTGAGGCTTCTATTTTGATATTTGCTCATAGTATTTACTTGCACCTTTTTAAAGCCTCCATTTGATGCAGTGCCCTAAATCTTTTCTAAGGTATAATCTGTAAAGAATGCATTTTCTTTCTTAAGTCAGCTTTCTCACATTTCATTATTTATGTAAACTTTGCTTTATAATGCTCTCATGCATTTGTCATGTAATATGTATTATAACTGTATTGCTGTTAAACATCTACTGGACTTTTAAGCCCTGTGAGGGACCAAGTCATGCTTATCCTGTCACAACTTTGTATTTACTTCTTCATCTTGCTCAGTGCTTTGCTTGCAGTGAGTGCTTTATTTATTTTTGGGTTTTTATTGATTTTTATGGGATAAATGTCTAGTAATCTGATATTTACATCTTGTTTTCTTTTTTCTTTAATAGTTTGATCTACTACTTAGATCCATCTGTTCTTTCTGGTGTTTCCTGTTTCGTTATGTTTTTGTGCCTGGCTGACTACCTTGTACCCATTCTTGCTCCTAGAATATTTGGCTCCAATAAATGGTAAGTTAAGTAATACTTTAGTAATTCAATATACTTAACATTGGGAGGAGGGGTGGACTTTTTATTATATTAGGATGCCTAATTTAATTGGTATCTTATGTGTCCAGGATGTATAATTCAGAGTTTAAATTCATCAGGAGAGTAAAGGAAAAATGGCTAAATATCTAATAAGGGGAAAGACAACTTCTAGCTTGTGGAGAGAATTGCTTTTGAGAAATACATCTAAATTAAGGATATTAAAGAGTTAGTCAAAACTGGCTAAATCAGTCCATGAAAGAAATTTAACCTCTACTTTATGTTTTCCGTTTTTGTTTTTTTTTTTTTTAACCTGGTGGGAAGTAAAGTTACTTTGTATTTCCTGTGATGTATCTGAAAAACAATTCTGAAAAACAAGCTGGTTTTTTGCCATAAAATCTGAACTATAAAAAAATTTACAAACAAATGCTGTTAATAAAAGTAGACTACTGTAATAAGTAGAATGAGCTCCATACTGGGAGGGTCAAGAAACATGGATTTGAGAACCAGCTTTGTTAGTAACTAGCAGTGTGACTTAGATTACTTCTCTGAGTTTCTATTTATAGTTTGAATTAGATGGTAGCGAAATTCCAGATCTATGTTTCTGTCCTTGACTGTTACATAAAATTGTGACTATATTCTTGAAAGTCTGAGTCATCTTCTTTCATCTCATTTCAAAGATTTTTTTTAAAAAACTTCAAATAAGCTTCTAACCAAATCCTTAACAAATTAATGAATGTGCCAAAGATGAGGTGAGTTTTTCAATATAATGCTTCAAAATAAACTCAGTTTTTATTTCAGATTTTCTTTCTTAGGATTTTTTCATTTTTTGTTTTCATTTTCAGTGAACAAAAATTATTCTTTTCCTTTTACCTACTTTTTCTTCCCTCTCCTTTCCTCAAGAAAAAATCCTTGTAACAAATATGCAGAATCGAAAAAAATAAATTCCTACATTGGCCATGTCTAAAAAAGTACATCTCATTCTATACCGGAATCCATTGCCTCTCTGATTCAGTAGTGTGTCTCATCCTTAGTGCTCTTGCCTCATGGTTAATCGTTGTATATTGATCCAAATACTTAAGTCTTTAAAGGTTGTTTATCTTTATATTGTTGTTTTCTGTATAAATTGTTCTCTTCTGCTCACTTCACTCAGCATCAGTTCATACAAGTCATCCTCTGGATGCCATATCATTTGACTTTAAGCTTGCAGTTTTCCAGGTTAACAAAATCAGGAAGAGGTTTAATTTTAATTTGATTAAATTGCATTTTCATACATTGTACCTAATATAGAGAATAGCTTCATGGTTTGGGATCACTGTCTACTGTGGTGTTTAAAATTATATGTGGTCGCCTAGAGAACACTTGGCTCAGAAAGTTAAGAAAAAGCCTATCTTCGAGTAGCTAGGTGGCGTAGTGGATAGAGCCCCAGCCCTGGAGTCAGGAGGCACTTTACACTTCGTGGCTGTGTGACCCTGGGCAAGTCACTTAACCCCAATTGCCTCACCAAAAAAAAAAAGAAAGAAAAGGCCTATCTAGCTTAGAGCTCAGCCTGGTCTGCTCTTCCTCCAGGTCCTCCACAAGTGCCTCTGAGAGCCTGAGAGTGGAAGCTTTCTCTGGGTCCAAAGGAGAGGCAGCCCTTCCACACTGCTCAAAGCTAATTAGCTAGCATCATTCAAGTCTGTTGATTTACTGGACTTCAGGGTGGTCCATGAGTAGAACAGTGCTGAGGTCAGAGTTCAGAGAACATATCCCCTGAGGGCCAGGCTCTCTGGTTGGTGTGGTTTCAATCAAATCAACTTTAAGTTAATCAGCAAAGTCAATCCAATAAATTCCAATATTATCCACTTGAGTGGGGGCCTCTGGGCATCCCAAAATCCATTACCCTCTCACACTACCCAACATCTGACATAGCATATAATACTTTGAGTTTTTAGTGGGGAATTCTATGGCCTAACTAAAAGCAGAGTGGAAACTATATTTGTACCAATAATTTACTTTGGGTCATTTAGTTAGAATCTGGTGATAATAATGTTAAAGATAATTATAATAATAAATGCCATAGATGTAGAGCTAGAAAATGCCTGAGAGGGAGTCCAACCTGCTTATTTTACAAATGAAGAAACAAATTTAGGGAGAGTAGGTGATTTTTGCCCAGGGTCATATAGATAATAAGTTCCTGAAATTAGATTTGAACTTCCAAATTTCAAGTGGAACACTCTATCTGTAAAATTCAGTTTTCTGATGTAAAGTGTACTTTTAAAAAAAATTTGGTAGAAGATGAATGCGACTTGGGTGAGTAAAAGTATGTCATTATGATACTGGTACTGAAAAATCACTTTTGTATTAAAATCCACAGTTGCCAAAATTAATGTTTACTTAAAAAGTACTGTGCTATTCCAGACCTGAAAAATCAATAACTCTGTACTTCATGATCGTAACTGAATGCCTACTCAGAATTAAAACGAGAGACTCTTGATTCCTTAGAAGACAAGACAAAGGCATCATGTAGCAGTGCTTTGAAGGATGTTAGGGATTCTGCAAGGCATAAGTGAGTCAGGAGTACATTTCACAGTGATGGATTGTCACTTTATAGGAAGCAGCTTTAGCATACCAATTTGAATAAAATAGACTGCTTGAAAAAGGAAATTTAAAAAAAAAAGAAACAAAAAAAGGGAATGATAGAATACTGAAAAAAATTAGGTGGGAGCCAGATTGTGAGGGGCTTTAAATGCCAGGCTGAAACATTTGTATTTTACTCTAGAGGTAGTAGGGAGTCCCGAAGATTTTGAGTAGATGTAGTACATAGTCAGGTCTAGGTGTTAGGACTATTAATACATTTTAGTCTTTAATTTTAGGGTTCCATGAGAGCTTTAAATGCAGAAATAAATATGGTTCTGTTTATATAGGATATCCAAAATAAGTTTATTTTAAAGGTGTCATTACATTAGATATAGACCTTTTTGCCTTTGATTGGAAACTCTGTAACCCTTTTCATCCTTCCATGGGAACTCAGACTGAGGCATGTAAGCCACATAGCCCTCTACGTGGGCAGCTTATGACTCCAAGATCTTCTCTGTGTTCTCGTATAGTAATGAATTATATTAAACTCTTTGGACCATAGAGTAGTTAGATGGCTCTTTGAATTAATGAGGTTTACAAAACATAATTCTGGAGACCTTTACATATAGGATAAAATATTTTGCTTTGTTTTGGTTCTTTGTGAAATTTTGCCTTGGGAAAAAAAATCCTAAAATGCAAGATGATAGAATTGTGTATATGATTTGTTATATATAAAATAGAAATTTGCTCACAGTAAAGGGGCCGGGGGGATGTGTTGTTATCTCACTAGGACAACTGAGCAACAGCAGAGATTCCATGAAATCTGCAGCAATCTGGTGAAGACACGGCGAAGAACTGTTGGCTGGTGGAGACGCCTCTTCACCCTGAAGGAAGAAAAACCTAAAATGGTACTTGTTTTCAACACAATTATCTAGTATATCTTCTAATCTTACTTCAAAATAACATAATATTTTGTAGGCTTTTCAATGTGGGGGGTTTTACTTAGTAATGCTTAGGCCATGCAAGTCAGAAAGTTATGTCATCTGTACATGGTTGTTTCAGGGTAATGTTTCCTCCTGTAGATAGAAATATCTTTGTTCCTCATTTTTTTCTCTTCTCCTTTCCTGAAACAAAAGTAAAATACCTGTACTGTATTTGGAATAAATATCCCCTTGTGTTGCTTCACTTCTACATAATATAATTAATTATAGGAAGAGTCTTTTGGGTAGCAGTGGTTAAGTTCTGAACTAATACAGTTATCCCTTCCACATCTTGGGGATTAGGGGTGTGGTGTCCCATCCCCCTCAACACCCCCCCCCCCCCAGCAATCTGGAAAACCTGTGTAAAATTTTTTTGCCCTCCCTTCTTACTAGAGAAGAAATCTGAATTTTTTCTTTTATGGGGTGTTTACAATACCTTATTGTAAAACTTGGGTTGATATTGTACCATGCTAAGCATATATTTTATGCATTTCTTGAGTTTCTAAACTTTTTCTGTGGCTTCTATAAAACTTCCCCAAAATTCCCATTTAATTCCTTATGCTGACCTACTGTAATATATCGAAACTACTATGGATGGGCAGCTAGGTGGCACAGTGGATAAAGCACGGGCCCTGGATTCAGGAGTACCTGAGTTCAAATCCGGCCTCAGACACTTGACACTTAGTAGCTGTGTGACCCTGGGCAAGTCACTTAACCCCCATTGCCCCACCAAAAAAAAAAGAAACTGCTATAGGGAGAGTCATGATATGGAAAGGATAACTAGTGATTTGGTTTACATCAGAAAGTATAAGTAAAGAGTGAAAACAGAATATTTAAACATAGATCATTTGTATTTGCTTTGTGGTAATAAATTTCTAAAGAGCTTAGGTGTTTTAGGGATCCTACCTCTGTAAACAAGGAATTCTTTTTCCTTTTTTTTATTTTTTAGTACTTCATGACCATGATTATTTCCCTTGCTGCAGTTGCTTGGATTGGACAGCAAGTGCACAATCTTTTCCTCACCTACCTTATTGGTAAGCCTTTTTAGAAACTGGACCAAAGGGATATGCTGGCTTTCAAACGAGCATTTTTGTAAGCTGTTATTATGTGCCAGGCATTGTGCTGAGGGTAGCAAAGCTATATGAAAAAGTCCCTGGCCTCAAAGAGTTTATATTCTACAAGGGGGGAAAAACATGCACCTATGTAATTGCATATAATTAAATACAAGGGTGAAGTGTTTTTTGGCACAGACACTAACAGCTAGGGGAATGGGAATATTTTATGCAGAAGTTGGCACTGGAGCAGAGTGCTGAAGGAAGGAAACAGAATTCTTAAGAGATGGAAGTAAAGAGGAAAATCATTTTAGGCATAGAGGACAGCCAATTCCAAGGCATAGAGGCAGGAAATCAAAGATTGTGTATGCAGAACAGCAAGTAGGCCAGAATGTTTAAAATGCAGAGGATGGGCAGGGGAGTAATGGCATAAGAAGAATGGAAAGGTAGAAAAGGGTCCAGGTTGTAAAGAACTCTAAATTCCAAATAGAGGATTGTATAATATTTGATCCCAGAGGTAATAATGGAGCCCATGGAGTTTAAGGGGTGATGTGGTCAGACCTACACTTTAGGAAATGAACTTTGGGCAGGAGAGAAACTTGGATAATCAGGGAGACCAATTACGAGTCAGCAGCAAAAGTTCAGATAAGAGGTGATGAGGGCCTGAACCAAGGTGGTAGCCCTGTGAGCATAGACAATGGGTTGTTTGAGAGGGATAGCATGGAAATAGAAACAGGAATTGGCAACTGATATAAAGAGTGAGTGACTGTGAGGAATCAAAGATAACGTCGGGGGTGGTAACCTGAGTGACATGAAGGATAATGGATAGAAATAGAGCAGCTTGGATGAAGGGTGCACAACAAAAATGAATTCTGTTTTGAGTATGTTGAGTTTGAAATGATGACTGGATATTCCCTCTGAATATCCTATTAATCAGCTAGCGATTCACTTTTAGAACTCAGAGTAGGAAGACTCGGATTTGAGAGTTAGCTCAAATTATGAGCTTTTGGGAATTGTGAGTTTTCTTTGGTGATAAAAAGAGGACCCAGAACAGAGCTTCACAGAACCTTATTTAGGGCTTGTGGTATGTATGATGAACCAGAAAATGAAGGTCAGATAGGTAAGAAAAGGACCATTCTCATAAAAACCTCCAGAGGAAAATGTATCTAAGGAAGGGGTGGTCAGCAGTGTCAACTTTGAGAGAATAGTTTCCAATGATTTTTGAGGTCAGAGGTCAGATTGCAAAAAGATGAGAAGTAAATGAGAGGAAGCAGAGGCAGTAAGTGTAACCACCTTTTTCTATGAGTTTGTGAAACAGAGGAGAGGATAGTAGCTTGAGGAGGGATAGTTAGGTCTATTTGAAGGCTTTTTTCAGGATGGAGGAGACTTGAGCATGCTTGTAGGCAGCAGAGATGGAATAAAGAAATTGAAGATTGTAAAGGAGGGTGATTGTGAGGGCAAACTGCTGGAGAGGATGGGAAATGGTGAGGTCAAGGTACATGTAGAGGGAGTTGACTTTAAGAAGATGGATCCCCTTTTCAGAAAAAGATATAACAGAGAAGTGAGAAATGATGTTAAGGGGGTTTGAGATGTGGAAAAGAGTTGCTTTAAATAATGCCGTTGTTCCCCCCAGGAAAGTGAGGCAAGATTCTTGGCTGAGAGTTAGAAAGGAGGTGATGGTGTGGGGGATATTTGAGAGAAGAAAATGGCGTCAAACAACCTTCTTCAGGAGAGGCTTAAACTGTTTATTTAGGAAGAAGTGAAAAAAAATGTTCTTGTTGCTTTGAGGGCCCAGTGGAAATTAGACAACATTAATTCATAGTGAACCTAGTTGGTTGTGTGATTTCTTCTAGTCATTCAGCACCATGAGTAGAAGTGGAGGGAGGTATATGATGGGAGTTGGTATAGGTTTGGGATTTGGTTACATTGTTAGCATTGATAGGACAGAGCAAGGGGTTTCAAGAGTAAAGGACAGTGAACTTGAACTGCCTCCCTGTAGGTGGAAAATGAGGCCATTCAAGTCTAACTAGACTGTTAATTTTTTTAAAAATATTTATAGAAAGAATGCTACCTTCCTCTTGACAGAAGTAATGGACTCAGGATGCATGCAGAATGAGACAATATATTTTTTGAACACAGCCAGTATAGGATTTGTTTTTTTTGCTTGATTGACTATGTTTTTTAGAAAGTTTGCTTGTTTTACTTAAGGAAAGTCAATTTTTAAAAAGAAAAAATAAAAACATTTACAAAATACCTACTAGATGTGAGGTACTTTGAGAGATAGAAATATAAACTAGTTCTTTTTCTTCAGGAACTCTGAATACTAAGAGAGATATAAAACAGGTGTATATAACCAAAATGTGAACCATTATCTGATAAATATTCCCTAATTTAATTTCTTTTTGCTTTTAGTAACTTTCTTACTGCTACTTCCTGGACTAAACCAACATGGAATCATTTCAAAATACATCGGAATGGCCAAAAGGGAGATAAACAAGCTCCTCAAACAAAAGGAGAAGAAAAATGAATGAGGCACCTCTTTCATTCAGTATCATAAATGTGACAGACATAGTGTTCTTGGGAGCAGTTTCTACAAAGTGTGTGTACTAACATGTTACAGAAGCACATTTTTACTTTCTTGTTTAACTTCTGATTGGCTCTGGATAAGATTTTGAGACTTGCCAGTTGAAAGCTCTATGCAAAATTCAGCAGAATGTCTTTACTGATTAATATTGAAAACATAGAAGATAGCTGTCTATGAAAGGACCCCCTCTGGACTTGTTCTTATTTCATTACCCAAGGTTCACTGAAACTGAACTGAACTAAAACAACCCTTTAGTAGAGTAGTTTAGTAATTCACTAGTATAGTAATTCACTTTAATCCTTTAGAATGTTAATGGTAACTTGAGTAATACAGTCCATCTTGCAATGGAAAATCTCAGGTTAACCTTTTCCTCCTAGAGAAATAGTGGTGGTCTGTGGGTATAGAAAGTAGGTTTCATGCCCTGCTTTGAAAAGTTGGCTCTGTGGATGTAATGACCAATTTTGTCACTTCTCATGAAGAGACCAATTAGCATTAATTTTCCATTCCTATCCAGCACCATGGAAATGCCCACAGAATTACTGAGAAGTGGTTCCATGGCCTAGCTAATAGTTTGGTTAGTGTATTTCTCCTATAAAACACCTTGGCACCTTTGATCATTTCTACCAAGTAGCAATCTGGTACACTGTTGTCAGTGTAACTTCTATTCAGTAAATTGTTGAGAAGCTTCTTTAGAGTATACTTCTAAATAGAATCCTACTCTTTTAAGATGATTATCTAAATTCCTGGCCTGGGGGAGAGAGAGGGCAAAGGAAGAACTAATGAGTAGAGTCACCATTAGGTAAAAACTCTAGAAACAGAGTTATGTCAAATAGTGTTCACCCCTAGCTCTAAGACCAGACAGGATAATTTAACCCTTAAATGACTTAAGTCCCATTCTGGGAAATAACAGAGCTCATGACATACCATTTTAAATTCTCAGACCTATAAAGTGACCCAGGTTAATAGTATAACATGCTAGAAAGTCTGCCCGTTGTTTGTATGATTTGAATTTGCCAGATATTCAAATTATATTTGGCTTAGTAGCCAGAAATTGAGGTAGCTTCCAATTTGAATAAAGAAGCCTACAAAGCTTTCAGCACTTCTCCAAAAACACCTTCCCCTGTGAAAATGTCAAGGAATGTTTAGAAACAATACTTAAACTCTTATTAACTATGATATAGTTTTGTGAATTTAATTGCACTGAAATTATAAAAACTGGGCTGTGATATTTATGTTCTAACAGTAAACTTTTGTTTTCAGAATACTACTGTAGTCAAGGAGCCCATGTAGCATGATTGGTTTTATGAATGTTGTCTGATATACAAACCACCTAGAGAATATTGCATTTATTTCCTCTTGTAAATAAGCCTGTCTTCATAGCTGTTTTTGTGTGTTGTACTGATGACCTCTGCTGTTTTACTCCTGTTTTTCCTTCTATTGTATTTTGTGTAGGAAGAGGCAGGAAGAGAAAAAAGAGGGAGGGTAAAGAATAAAAAAGTTAAACTCTTCACTTACATTCTAGCATTTTTTTAAAGCTCAACCGAGAAAATTATATAATCAAACTTAGAAATCATTGTGTTAATCAGTTACCTTGAATTCACTATAACATTAGAAGTATTTACTATAAAAGGATCTGTCTTACACCTTATACAAGCCAATTTGTATAGCAAAGAGGGTTATGTGTTTTAAGGTAGTCCCCATGACATGGTCCTTGAGGGACAGTGTTAGTTTGGGGAACGAAGTGGGCCAATTTAGTTGGAATACAAGCATGTGAAAGGGGAGTAATGTGAAATAATCTTGGGAAGGTACACTGAAATCTGGTACTGAGCTGGAAATGCCAAACTGAGGAGTTTGTATTTTATCCCAGAGACTCGATAGGGAGGGAACCAAAGAAGGTTCCTGAGCAGTAGAGTAGCATGGTTAACTTGAGTGTCAGGAATATCCTTTTGGCATCTGTAGAGAGAGAAGAGGCAAAGAAACCAACTGGAAAAGTACTTCTGTTGTTCCAGGAGAGAAGTGATTGAGGGATGCCAATGTTTCTGAGAGATTTTGGAGATAGAAAAGAAAGAACTAGGTATGGATGGGAGAGAAGGTCGGGGAATGTCAGAGTAAAGAGCCATGGATGACTTGTAGATGGTAAACATGAGCAATTAGAAGAATGAGGGTGCTCTGCACAGAAGAAGGAATGTTAGGATGGATGGGTTGCGTTCTGTTTGGGCAAGCTGATTATAAGCACTTATAGGACATTGGGGTAAAGCTATCTAGCAGACTGGTAATGACATAGAGCTCAGGAGAAAGATGAGGGCCATTCATCTGCATAGAGAGATGGGGGAAACCTTGGGAGCTGATGAGATCACAGTATAGAGAGGGCCAAGTATAGAGCCCTGGGCTACACGCAAGTAATGGAATAAGACAATGAACCTTCAGAAGAAACCAAACCACGGACTGGCAAAGCTGCCACAGGAGCCTATGAAGGAGAAAGTATTCAAGAAGAAATAGTTAGTAGCTGCAGAGGTTGAAAAGGATGCCTGAAAGAGAGGAATTATCATTAGTGACCTTGGAGAAAGCAGTTTCATTCAATTGGTGGTAACCAGTTTGCAGGGAGTGGAGAATTGAGATGTAAAAGTTAAAAAAAAAAAATCAGCCTTTTTCCTAGGAGTTTGTGAAATGAAAGCCAGTTTGAGTGACTGCAGTTTTGGGGGGTTTTTTTAGTGTGGCAATTGGGGTTAAGTGACTTGCCCAAGGTCACACACCTAGTAAGTGTTAAGTGTCTGAGGTCGGATTTGAACTCAGGTATTCCTGACTCCAGGGCTGGTGTTCTATCCACTGCGCCACCGAGCTACCCCGTGACTGCAGTTTTAAGAGTAGGGGAGATCTGGGCATATAATGAAGGCAGCAGAAAATGGGCCAGTGGAGAAGGAAAAGATGAAATTAGGGAGAAAAGGAATGATCAAATGGTCAAGCTGGAGGGTATGGAATCAACAAAAGTAAAGGCAACACAGCCAGGTAAGCTCCAAATGGATACATATGTATAAGTAGTCAATCATAAATTAGGAGCAAGAAACAAATTGCCTTTCAGATCTCTAGACAGGGGGAGGCTTGACCAAATAAGTAATGGAGAGGATCACAGAAGATAAACAATTTTGATTATGTAAAATTTAAGTGTTTTTTTTAACAAACAAAACCCATGCAACTAAGATTAGAAAGGAAACAACTGAGGGAAAATATGTTAAGCCAGTTTCTCTGATTAAGGTCTCATTTCTGAGCCCATGTCTCTCCCCTTCACCCAGCTTCCCCCACTGGAGTGTAAGCTCCTTGAGGGTAGTGAAATGGTTTTGCTTTTGTTTTATTTATATCCCTATCTCTTAGCACAGTACGCAGCATTTAGTCATCACTTAAATAACATTTGACTGATTCAAATTTAGAAGAATAAGACATTCCTCAATTTATAGGGAAGGGGGTGGGGAGGAGGAGAATAAACATTTATGTAATGCCTACTTATGTCTCAGGTACTTTGTCCCGCCCAATATTTCATTTGATATTCACAACAACCCTATGAGGTAGGTGCTACTGTTACCTCCATTTGCCAGCTGAGGAAACTGAGACAGATAGTTTGAATGACCTGCCCAGGGTCACACAGTAATTTACTATCCAAGGCCAGATTTAAACTGATCTTGAGTTCTATCTACTGTACCATCAGCTGTTACCTAATAAATGACCAGACAGTCAAATAATAAAAACACTCAGTAAGAAAAATGCTACAAATCACTGAGAGAGAAATGCACATTAAAGCTAATAGCCTAAATTTGCCTCCTGCCAGCTATTTTCCACTAGATAAGTGGAAAGGAACAGCTCTTTAAAATGGCATGACAAATTATTAGTAACCATATGCAAGGATTGCTCCAAATCCGAGAAGAATCAATTCCTTAACAGATAAGTGGTCAAAGGATATTCAAGCTTCTCATGTGAAAGAATGCTCCAAATCACTTATGAAAAATGTGAGTTAATATAACCCTGAGGTTTCATTTCACAGCCAGCCAACTGACAAGCCAGATGAGAATAGACAATATTTAGTGAGTTGTAGGAAAATAGGCATGCTCCTAAATTTGGGGGAGAGCTGTGAATTAGCGCAACCATTTTTGGAAAGCAATTTGGAATTAAGCAAATAAAGTGGACTAAAATATTCATCATAGCCTTAACCCAAAGATTCCACTACTAGACATACATGTACACATATATACATACACATGTGTGGGTGTTGTTGTTTGTCCTTTGTTTTTGAAAAGGACCATGATAACAGGGTGATGTCATGACTTTCACTGAATTGGATTTAAGTGAGAAAGTGCTGTGTAAGGTCACCAACCTCTTTCCTCCAGTCATCTGGGTCCAGTGGCAAGATATAAGGATGACTGGACATGGCCCTGGATGTTTAAGGCAATTAAGTTTAAGTGACTTGCCCAGAGTCACACAGCAAGGAAGTATCTGAGGTAAGATTTGAGGTTTTCTTGGCAGATACTGAAGTGCTTTGCCATTTTCTTCTCCAATTCATTTTACATATGAGGAAACTGAGGTAAGAAGGTTTGAACTAGTAGGTTTGAACTCGGGAAGATGAGTCTTCCTGATTCCAATCCCAGCGCTGTGCCCACTGTGTCACCTAGCTGCTCTATTTACTGTTCTATAAGAAATCATGTGAATAGGGGCAGCTAGGTGGCACAGTGGATAAAGCACCAGCCCTGAATTCAGGAGGACCTGAGTTCAAATTTTACATCAGACACTTGACATTTACTAGCTGTGTGACCCTGGGCAAGTCATTTAACCCTCATTGCCCTGCAAACAAAAAAGAAATATGAATACAGAGAAGACTTCTATGAAGTGATAACGGGGTGAATTAAGCAGAACCAAAAAAACTACACTGACTACAACAATGTAAATGGAAAGAACAATAACAGAATAAAAGTGAACACTGCAAAATTACAAAGAATAAGCATAAGCCAAAGAAGAGATAGAAGACCCCACTCCTTTGTAGAGGTGGGAGGTCACAGATTTTGAAACATTGCATATATTTTTTTTGTTCCAAGAGATTTTCCAAATTATTTAACATTTGTTTTTTTCTTTTAATTTGAGTTCTGAATTCTCTCCCTGTGAATGCATCGGAACAATTCAGATTTCACCTCCTACCAAGTAAATTGGAAAAGATGGCAAAAGATAAAGATAGTCAGTGTTGGAGGGGTTATGGGAAATACACTCTGTGGAGCCTTAATGTTTTCGGAGAGAGGAGGAGGACATGGCATGAGAATAAAAAAGGAAGTTTGAGTAGCCTCTATATGGAAATTCAATAGTCAGCAAAGAGTAAAAGGAAAGGTGTACAGCAATGAACAGACTTGTGTAGTATACCCATTGGGTGCAATTGTTTGACTTTCACCAGTGGCCTTCAGGCATCCAGGAGTGGAGGCATCAGATGATAGGAGTAATGCAGGATTGGGATTTGAAGAGGATGAGCAACAGAATAATGGGGAAAGAGATTCAAGGATTGAGAACAGTGGAAATTGAGGTACAGTGGATAGAATACTGGGCCTAAAGTCAGGAAGACATCTTCTTGAGTTAAAATCTGGTCTCAGACACTAACTGTGTGACTGTGGGCAAGTCACTTCACCCTGTTTGCCTTAGTTCCTCAGGAAATGGCAAAACATTCCAGTATCCTTGGTCATAAAGAGTCCGACACGACTGAAATAACTGAACAACCAAAGAATTCTGAAGGGAGGAAAATGAGGCCAAGGCAGAGGTGATGGCCTAGGAGACAGATATGAAGGAACTTGGCAGCTGATTGGATAGGGGTTGGGGTGGTGGATGGGGGTTGGGGAGGGGACAGTCAGGAATATCTGTAAGAGTAAAGCATCACTAAGTGGCTCGGTGGATAGAGCACCAGCCCTGGAGTTAGGAGGACCTGAGTTCAAATCTGGCCTCAGACACTTAATACTTATTAGCTGTATGGCCCTGGACATGTCACAACCCCAATTGCCTCACAAAAAAAAAAGAAAGAAAGAAAGAAAGAAAAGAAAAGGGGGCAGGTAGATGGCGCAGTGGTTAAAGCACTGGTCCTGGATTCAGGAGTACCTGAGTTCAAATCCGACCTCGGATACTTGACATTTACTAGCTGTGTGACCTTGGGCAAGTCACTTAACCCCCATTGCCTGCCAAAAAAAAAAAAAGAGTTAAGTGTCAAGGATGACTTCTAGGTAGTGAACTTGAGTAACTGGAAGAATGATGGTATCCTTCACAAAAATGGAGAAGTTTGGAGGCCCAGGGAGGTCAGTGGAGTGACTGGGCATGAAGTACAAGGGAGAGCTAGCAGGACCGGAAGTTATGTTCAGATAGAGAGACTTCAGAGTTAAGGACGGGTGGAGGTTTGTAAGTGGTAGCCTGAGAAAAGAGTTTTGGGACTAGATATCCTAAAGCTCAGAATCATGGGAAAACTCTTAGTGGCGCCTCGGGGCAGTAAATTTTCATGAGACTCAATTGGCAAAGTTAATTTGATTAGCATTTCCAAAGAAAGCTGATTTAATTAGTTTTCTCTGAGTTAATTGACTTAGTAGTAGTATTCCCAAAGTAGAAAAAGGAGAGAGGGTGATACAAGGGTGGCAAAACGTTAATTGTGTCCTGCTAGGATGACTGGATTGGAGGAAGCTTATCCTGAGGTTGAGGGGAAGTTTGATTTACCTTCCAGCCGCCTTCCGTGGTGGGATGAGGCAAGAATGTAGGATGGTAGCTTGTGGGGATTTGGGGGTAAAGTTTTGTTTTATTTTGTAAACAATGACCCAGATAAGGAACTCAGACTTTATTCCCCTACATGCACTCTAAAATCAGGCAATGACAGCCTATTTGCTATTTAGTCTGCTGCCTTCCTGCCTCTGTACTGGATGTTCCTCATATTTAGAACACTTCCTCCAGACCTCCACCTCTCGACATCCCTGCCTTCCTTTGTCAGCTCAAATGCCACTACCTACAGGAGGCTTTCTCATTTCAATCAATCAATAAACATTAGGGGCAGCTAGGTGGTGAAGTGGATAAAGCACCAGCCCTAGATTCAGGAAGACCTGAGTTCAAATCCAGCCTCAGACACTTGACATTTAACTAGCTGTGTGACCCTGGGCAAGTCACTTAACCCTCATTGCTCCTCGGGAAAAAAAAAAAAAAGAAAAAGAAAAGAAGAATAAACATTTAAGTGCCCACTATGTGCCAGGCACCTCTCTAAGACCTTGAGTCTTAAGGTTTCCGGCTTTCCACTCTGTAACTACATATTTATTTACATGTTGTCTCCCCATTAGTACGTAAACTCTTAGAGGTCAGAGACTTGTGTTTTTGCCTTTATATCTGTACTATTTAGCATAGACCTTGGAGACTGGGAAAGATGAAAATAGGCCTGATGAAGAAGACTAAAAGGGTATTTAATAGAATGTAACCTGGGTTTCCAGACTACTCAGAGTTTGTTTTGTGTAGTGCTAAATTTGTGACCTGACATAACAGTGGAGAGAATATTGACCTGACAGAAATAAACAGTATTTGAGGGGTTGCAGTGGTTCCAGACTCTTCCAGGGGAGGGGAGAGACACACAGAAAAGGAGAACAAGAAATACTTTGACAGCTGCAGACATGTTTCTCAACACATCCCTGATTTCTGGCTAGAGACTTTAAAGAGAGAATTTCCCCTTGGGTGAAATGTGTTTCTCTCCAGGTTTGAGCTGGGATCTTCTCTTGATCCCATCAGAAGAGCTCACTTGGGTAGTTTTCTTATTTATTCTAATGTGTATAACTTCTCAAATTTCTAGTTGCTGTTTTGCTTGTTTGGCCAGGGCTGTCGCCGCAACATGTAACATGGAGTTTTCATTATGTGACTCAAAAGGAAGCAAAAGAGACATCTCTAGCTTCTTCTCACCCTAACCCTTCTCCAAGGGAGTCAGGAGGTGGGGGCCAGTTGGGACCCTTCTGCCCTCCTTAGAGAAAGAGGAAGTACTGGCCTAGAATTATCCACTCCCTTAAATATTATTAGTCATGGGGATGTGTTTTTTCAGGTTCACTCTAACTTTTGATCATTGTTTCATTTTGAGGGGAAAGGGGACCCCAAAGGCTTGACTCCTTTTCACTGAATACCAGTTCCACAATGAATACAACTAACAGGTAAAACTCATTTATCTAAATCCAAGCCAAACCGAATTTAGAGAAAGTGTAAATAGGAGAATATATACCAGATAAAACAGAGTGAAGGAGGTCTCCCACTGTGAGGGGGGTAAGTCAGCTCAACCAAGAGAAGTCCTAGATCTCACACAAAGGGACGTTCCCTGAAGTCTTACATAGCAAGCTACGGACAGGGTACATGATGGAGACCACCGGCTACTCTCATGTCTTACCAGAGTCTTTTCCTTCAGCAACCTGAAGTGGGGTTGGCCTCTTCCAGCTTCTCCCCTGAAGCTGGAATACAGAAGTACCAGAAACAATTGCAGAACTTAAACTATTCAGCTGGAACAAGAGACTGGAACCTACCTTTTTCCTACTCTCAACAACTTGGCATCCTTCCTCATGCAGGTGGAGTAGAGCATTGCTCTCCACAAATGAAGAGTCCCTTACCAATGGGTTTTGGAACTTGGGTTATACTTAAATAAATAGATTTGCTAATCACTTGCTATTTGTCATTTGTGTTGGTCTTTGGTATAGTCAGCTTTTGGCGAGAAGAGACCAAGTTAGGGCAGCTAGGTGGAGCAGTGGATAAAGCACCGACCCTGGATTGAGGAGGACCCGAGTTCAAATCCGGCCTCAGACGCTTGACACTTACTAGCTGTATGACCCCGGGCAAGTCGCTTAACCCTCATTGCCCTGCAGGAAAAAACAAGAAAGAAAGAAAAGAAAAAGAAGAGGGAGAAGAGACCAAGTTGGAAGGTATAAGCTTAGGGCAACCTTCCCCCTAGCTTAACCTAAAAGCCAGGTAACTGACTTTTGCTCTGAACTTAAAAATCATAACCCCTAGAAAGCAATATTTAGGGGAATGGATAGATATAATTCTAGTCTTGTTTCCTTAGAGAGTGGAAAAAAGAGTCCTCCTTTGGCAGGAAGCATGTTTCTTTTTGAGAGGGAGAAGGATGGGCAAGATTGAAGAAATATTTATCAACGCTGCCCTTGAGCCACATTAGACAACTCGTGTGGACATGTATTTCTTAGATGTACACACAGACAATCTTACATGTCCTCTCCATAGGGCTGTTGTAATAATCTTATATGGGCAGATAAGCAATCTTATGGAAAAACAATCATGTATAAGAGGGTTTGTAAATGTGCTATTTTCCTCCCAAGGATAATTGAGTGAGCTTACTAGATTTTAAACAATTTCAGGGACTGTACTAGGGATGGCTAGCAGTCAGGAAGGCCTGCCACTATCCAGAGGCCTCCTGCCTACATCAAGACCCACACCAAGACCTGCCACCATGTGGAGTACCAGGCTACTTTACTTTTCTTTTGCTCCCTCCCCCTGCCCTGGTTGCCCAGACTTCATGAAGGACGTCTTCCTCCTCCTTCCTTCCCCCTCCTCCCTCTCCCAGAAGAGAGGACTTGGCCAGACCCTGAAAACTTGGCCAATTGGGAAGAACGATATGACTGCTTATACCATTCAGATAAGATGAGAGGCACCAGCTTTAATTCTTTTGTTGAGATGAAGTACCACCAGGCCCTACCAAGTGGCTTGCTTCTACATCCTTCAACACCCCTGGCATTGTCATCTAGAGAGCAGGAGTAGTTACACTTTTCATATTCATAATCTAAGTGCTTGGGGGCAGCTAGGTGGCACAGTGGATAAAGCACTGGCCCTGAATTCTTTCTTTTTTTTTTTTGGTGGGGCAATGAGGGTTAAGTGACTTGCCCAGGGTCACACAGCTAATAAGTGTCTGAGGCCAGATTTGAACTCAGGTCCTCCTGAATCCAGGGCTGGGCAGCTAGGTGGCACAGTGGATAAAGCACTGGCCCTGAATTCAGGAGGACCTGAGTTCAAATCTGGTTTCAGATACTTGATACTTACATACTTACAGTATGGGTCAGATGAATTTCTTCTTTATTTTTAAAATAATATTTTATTTTCCCCCAATTACCTATAAAGACAATTTTAAACATTTTTCTTGTTTTTGTTTGTTTTTTTATTTTTATTTTATTTTTAGTGAGGCAATTGGGGTTAAGTAACTTGCCCAGGGTCACACAGCTAGTAAGTGTTAATCGTCTGAGGCCAGATTTGAACTCAGGTACTCCTGACTCCAGGGCCAGTGCTCTATCCACTGCGCCACCTAGCTGCCCCGTGTTTGTTTGTTTTTTGTTTATTTTGTGGGGCAATGAGAGTTAAGTGACTTGCCCAAGGTCACACAACTAGTAAATGTTTTTTTTTTCTTAACTCAGGTCCTCCTGAATCCTGGGCTGGTGCTTTATCCACTGTGCCACCTAGCCACCCCAACATTCATTTTTTAAAAACTTTTGTGTTCCAAATTCTGTCTCCCTCCTTTACCTCCCCCCTCCCTGAGATAGCATGCAATTTGATATAGGTTATACATGTTGAATTATGCAAAACATATTACCATATTAGTCATGTTATGAAAGAAGACAGACCCAAAGGAAAAAACCCACCAAAAATAGAGAAAATGAAAAATAGTATGCTTCTATCTATATTCAGATTCCATTAGTTCTTTCTCTGGAGGTGGATAGCATTTTTCATCATGAGTCTTGAAATTTTCTTAAAACATTCTACTACTGAAAATAGTTGTCATTCACAGTTGATCTTTGTACAGTGTAGTTGTTATCATGTACAATATTCTCCTATTTCTGCTTACTTCACTTTGCATTGGTTCATATAAGTCTTTCTAGGTTTTTCTTAAACCTGCCTGCACATCATTTCTTATAACATAGTAATATCCATTACAATTGTATACCACAACTTGTTCAGCCATTCCCCAGTTGATGGCCATTCCCTCAATTTCAATTCTTTGTGCTACAAAAAGAGATGCTATAAATATTTTTGTACAGATAGGTCCTCCCCACCCCCCTCTTTAAAATCTCTTTGGGATATTGGATGGATCAGAGGGTATGCACAGTTTTTATAGACATTTGGGCATAGATCCAAATTGCTTTCCAGAATAGTTGGATCAGTTCACAATGCCACCAACAATGCATTGGTGTCCCAATTTTTCCACATCTCCTCCAAAGGCTAGCTGAATTTCTGAACTAAGTTCAGACAAAGAAACATGGAATGGGTAGTTTGACAATATATTAGAAGTGGTATAGAATTGAATCAATTATAAAATGGGATCAGAATTATTTGGTTTTCTCAATTTCCCCTTTTTTTGTCAATGGGAGACCTGTTGCAATTTTTCCTGGCTGGTCAATGTAAGAGCAACAAGATTGACCAATCAATCACTGTATAAGGCATAGCAAGAGTGTCTAAAACCCTAGACTATGAATTTTAGAGGGGGAGTTTACATGATACCAAGATAATTGAGAGAACTCAGTATAGAGATACAGTGAAGCAAAGAACCAAAGTAATACAATAAGACCATCTGGCCCCTGGACATCTTTTTTCTGGACATTCTAGAAAATGTCTTGTCTTTAGGGGCACCTCTTCAGTAGATTTGCTTTTCTGGTTCCTTCTAAAAATTTTTTGTAAAACAGATCACAATACAAATTGGCACAGCCTCTCAAATTTTACTTCTTCAATAAGACTAGACATGTAGTGAAAACCAGCTCAAACCTTATAGTTCTGACATTATAAATTATTAATAATAGAGCTATAAGGGGAATATCTTGTTGCTTTCTCAAAATTTTCCATTCTAATTAATTCCAATTCCTTTAGGAGGATCAGATGCTATGGAGAATATAAGAAAACAAAGGTAATGACAAGTAGAGGCTTTCCACCCCTAGGTTCAATGGTTACACAAATGAATTTTCTTTATTTTTTTTGTAAAATAAAAAGAGATTTATTAGGAGAGAGGAATATATGGCCAGGGGATAGATGACTATGGAAAACTGTCCCACCTGAGTGAGAGAAAACCTGGTCTTTTGTATGTTTATAAAACAAAGGGGAGAAAATTACAAAGTAAGAGGAAATGAAAAAACTGGGAAGGGCCAGATAACTGGGAAGGGATCTTTGAATAATGGGGTATCAATAGGATATATAGCATCCATCCATATCCTGCATATTATCTTTTTTTTCTGTTTAACTATTTTGGTGGGGTTTTTTTGCCATAAAAGCATTTTATTATTTTCCAGTTACATGTAAAAATAGTTTTCAATGCTTGTTGTCATAAGATTTTTAGTTCCAAATTTTTCTTCCACCCTCCATTCTCTCCCCTCTCCCCAAGAAATAAAGCAATCTAATATAGGTTATATATGCACAATCACATTAAACACATTTCTGCATTATTCATTGTGAGAAAATGGGTAGTTGTCTCTTCTCAATGAGGATATAGCAATCAATCATATTCCTCCTGACCTGTTTTTAAGACAAAGGTCTCAGATCCCCTCCTCCCCCTCTGGCTAACAAAATCACATGGTTCAAGGAGCCCTGGTCTCAATAAGGTCTGCTCCTGAGTTGTGTCCATAAAAGGAAGAATAAGGTCCACTCTTGAGTTATGCCCATATAAGGAAGAGGGATGGGAATACTGTGTTCTGATTAGCTAGTTTTTGCATGTAGATTGTAACCCTTGAGTAATTGGACCAATGATGAAAAAGGGAAGGGTCCATTCACATTAGGGATTAGGGTTTAAAATAGGGCCTGTGAGCCCCCTTTCTTTGCACCCGCTAGCTACACACTAGGGTGCCTCCTTCTCACAAGAAGGAAATAAATGAGCCTTTGTCACATCGATGCTGAGTTCCCAAGAATTATTGAGAAGATAATCGTTTTCCCTCACAGTCATGTTGTGAGAGAAGAATCAGAACAAAAGGGAAAAACCTCAAAAAAGAGAAAACAAAAACAACAACAAAAAAGTAGAAACCGTATGGTTCAATCTGCATTCAGATTCCAGTTCTTTTTTCTGGATCTAGAGAGCATTTTCTTCATGAGTTCTTTGGAATTGTCTTGTATCATTGTATTGCTGAGAAGAGCTAAGTCTATCACAGTGGATTATCACACAGTGTTGCTATTACTGTGTACAATGTTCTGGTTCTGCTCACTTCCCTCAGCATCAGTCCACTTAAGTCTTTCCAGGTTTTTCTGATATCTGCCTGCTCATCATTTCTTACAGCACAATAGTATTCCATTACATTCATATATCACCACATGTTCAGCCATTCCCCAATTGATGGGCATTCTCTCGATTTCCAATTCTTTGCCACCACAAAGAGAGCTTCCTACATATCATCTTGCAGACCTTGGCATTGCTTATCATCGTACTAAGGCCATGCTCTCCCACACCTTATTTCTGAGATGGGAGACAAAGCTGTTTTTCCCTTGGCCTTGGGGAGTTCCCTCTCTTATTTCTGGGGAGAAAGGGTCAAAGGTCCATCTTCTGTAGCTTCTTCAAGACTGAAAAAAATGGGTAGTTGAGATGTCCCTGTTGATTAAGGAGAGAGTGGGAGTGAAAAGTTGGGTGGGCAAAGTCCAAGGGTCTTAAGGACATCACTGTAGCTTCAGTGAAAGCTTGAATCCTAGAAGCTATCATTCCAGGGTATCTGTCGGTGGAAGAGAAACTTGAGATCCTCCACTGATTCACAGGAATATATGTCCTTCTTTTTCCCATTGTTTGATTCTGAGAGGACAAAGGGTTTAATTTGAGAAACATGAGTCCATGTATTCTGATCCTTAAGCTTTACAGCTGTGGGTGTTGATAGGATGACTCGATGGGGACCCTCCCATAGACAGTTGTTTCTGTCCCTCTCTTTTCCAAGTTTGGGGAAACATTAGGTCCCCTGACTGGGCTGAGTGTTGGGGTTCCTGCCAATCCTCCTGTAAAGGTTTAGGAAGGGTTTGATTGGCATAATCTCTGAGGGCTTAGTGAATGGGCCCAAGTTGTTTAGAAAACTGAGTAAGGGGACATGTTTCTGGATCTAGCAGAGAAAAGTTCTCCCACAAAGGAGTTCAAAGGTATTTAGTCCCAGATTATCTAGAGGAGCCATTTTAATTTGGGTGGGTGCAATGGGGAGTGCATGGACCCAATCAATCTTTGCTTCCTTGAAGAGTTTGGTAAGGGTCAATCATCTGAGTGATCTGACAGATGAAGGCAGGACCATTATCACTCTGGAGTGATTTGGAAAAGCCAAACCTAGGAATTATTACTTGGGAAGGGCTTTTGTTACATCCTGCCCTTTTTCTGTTCTGCTGGGAACAGCTTCTACCCATCCAGTTAAGGTATCTACAAAGACTAAAAGGATCCTATACCTTTTGTAAGGTGTTAAGTGAGTAAAATCTATCTGCCAATCTTCCCCTGGTAGTTCCCCATATCTTTGGATTGGCTTAAGGAAAGGGGAGGGTTTGAGGGTTCTGGTGGTATTAGTTTGGGTGCAGAGGACACAGGAATTGCAGATATCTCGGAAGGTCTTAGATTTTTTTGTTCATTTTGGGGGGGCGGGGCAATGAGGGTTAAGTGACTTGCCCAAGGTCACACAGCTAGTAAGCGTCAAGTATCTGAGATCAGATATGAACTCAGATCCTTCTGAATCCAGGGCCAGAGCTTTATCCACTGTGCCACCTAGCTGCCCACCCGATGGTCTTAGCGATACCCTTGTCTGTAAAGAGAGACTTTACTAGTTCAGTATTTTATTATTTTCTGGTTACATATAAGGATAGTTTTCAACATTTGTTTTCATAGGATTTTTAGTTCCAAATTTTTCTCCCACTCTCCCTTCCCTCTTTCCTCCCCAAGACAGAAAGCAATCTAACATAGGTTATATACATGCAATCACATTAAACATATTTCTGCATTAGTCATATTGTGAAAGGAGAGTCAGAGCACAAGAGAAAAACCTCAACAAAGAAGGAAAAAAAACAGCCCCAAAGTAGAAACAGTATGGTTCAATCTGCATTCATAAACCACAGTTCTTTTTTCTGGATGTTGAGAACATTTTTCTATCATGAAGTTCTTTGAAATTGTTTTGGACCATTGCATTGCTAAAAAGAGCCAAGTCTATCACCATTGTTCATTGCACAATGTTGCTGTTACTATATACAATGTTCTCCTGGTTCTGCTCCGCTCAGTCAGCATCAGTTCATGTAAGTCCTTCCAGGTTTCTCTGAACTCCTCCTGCTCATCATTACTTTTCACATTGATCTTTTTTTTTTTTTTTAGTGAGGCAATTGGGGTTAAGTGACTTGCCCAGAGTCACACAGCTAGTAAGTGTTAAGTGTCTGAGGCCGGACCTGAACTCAGGTACTCCTGACTCCAGGGCCGGTGCTCTATCCACTGCACCACCTAGCTGCCCCTCACATTGATCTTTTAAAACTTTGTGTTCTAAATTTTCTTCCTCCCTTCCACATCGCCCCTCCCTATGAAATCTAGCAATTCAGTATAAGTCATACATGTGCAGTTATGCAAAACATCTTCTCATTAGTCAGATTGTGAAAGAAAATAGACAAAATACCTTTAGAAAGAGGAGCTAACAAATAAAATTATACTTCAATCTGTGTTCAGATACCACTAGTTCTTCCTCTGTTGATGGTTTGCATTTTTCATACTTCCTTCTGATAGCATCCTGCTCATCATTTCTTTCATAGTTACTATTGCTGCTAACTATATTACCTTCCATCTTATTCCCTCCCCTTGATATTTACTCTATTTTCTATCTTCCTTTACCCTATCCCTCCTTGAAAGTGTTTTGCTTTTTACTGCCCCCTCCCACAATCTGCCCTTCCTTATTTTGCCTCTCCCCCCAAAAATGCTTTCATCTTTTCTTTTTTTTGTTTTTGTTTGCAGGGCAATGAGAGTTAAGTGACTTGCCCAAGGTCACATAACTAGTAAATGTCAAGTGTCCTGAATCCAGGGCTAGTGCTTTACCCACTGCACCACCTAGCTGTCCCCTAAGAGAGACTTTACTAAAGTGGTCAGAGCTTTCCTGCCCAGGTGAGTGGAATTGTGGAGGCCCATTGCAAATCTCCGCATTATATTCCTGGGGAGAAGCAACAAACCAACAGGAGAGTGCTATCATCCTGTATTCTTGGGAACAAAACCTTGAATTTTAGCCTGTTTAGTCTTTTCCTGGATATGGGAAGGGGAGATATCTTGGAGTACTGTAGGGTCCAAGGGGACCAGGGCTAGGGTGAGTGGGTGAATGGACCTGGCATAAATGAATTTTCTTACAAGAGGCTGACTTTACTCCAATTATAAGAAAAGACTTGGGATGGGATGCTTAGATATACTTAAGTAATTAATTTCCTATTGTATACAGAAAAATGTATATTGACTGAGTTGCTTATAGTAGGACATGTTCAGCCATTAGCCATATTCAAATGGAAAAAATATGAGACAAACATTATTTTTCACTAAGATGATTGATGGTACTGATATCCTGTTCCTTAAAATAAAACAGAAGAGGTTTCTGACTTTAACCCGACAAATTAATAGATTCATATCTTTGTTTCACAAGCCTTTTTACCTTTCTGCAATTATTCCCATAGCATGAAGGAATGAGTTATGTCAGGGACTTTATCTTATATAAGACTATGTAAGTATTAGCAGGCCCATTTATTAGACAAGCCCATTTATTAATTTACTTAGTTGTTTGGGATATAGAATGACTACACATTTAGGCTAAAAATAGTAACAAAATAGTAAAACACTTGCTTGTCCTCATATCTTCTACTGACCACTTGCTCTGATTATAGAAATTTGCTATAAAAGGAAAAAGCAGGACATGATTGGAACAGCATCAAAACTAGTTCTTAATGAGTCAATACATATATGGCAGGATAAAGCATTCTTAGCTTCTTTTGACTTCAGGTAAGAGCCACAGTTGACAACCAATTATGCAGTAACGATTGATTCAACCTAATAGCCAGACTCAGGGATAACCAGATGGGAGACATTCCTGTTCTAAAGGAAGTGACACAAAGGGGAAACTGAGCCAATAGGATCCCACCTTTTGCTATGCCTAGGTCATCTATTTGGCTTTCACCCAGATTCAGACCAATATCTGTAATAGTTCAGGATCACATTCCCTCTGAGTAGCTTGTGGCAATTCTCTGGAATGGTGAATTACTGACTTAATTATCCACCAGAAAACTATACCTGAATTTAAAACTCAAAAGAATATCAGTTACAGTCCTAACAGCTTTTACCTCAAATGGCAAGTTTCAATAATCACAGCTTAGGGCTAGATACAGTTATTTTTTATCTCATGGAGTTGCAATAAGCAATAACAGTTTACCAGGACTCACATACACATGAGAGAGATCCTTCATTTGTTTTTGGTTTTTATTTTTACTTCTTCTCCTTAAACTTGGATTCATCCTGGTGTAAAGATCAATCATTAGCAATCACTTCTACAGTATAAATAAACCTGTAAATTCTCAGTAAGCCAATTTAATTGTTTAGGAACAACAAAACCCATAACAAACTCTTTTCCCATGGCTGATGACCTTGGCCAAATCGATGGTTTCAGTTTACAGATAAAGGGAATCCCACATGGTTTTTCTTTGTATCTTTTCCTCACAGTGATTACCATTTTTTTTCTCATAGTTTTTCTAGGCCTTGCCAAATCTCATTACTCTGGCAGGATTTTTCCCAAGTTATTGCAGCTCATCCATTTGGGAGTTCTCAAGAGGGCTTGGGGCTTGTTTCTCTTGTTCCCTTAAATAAATTTCTTTTTTGTCGTTGGTGTTAGGAGGAAGTAAGACAGTTCTTAAAACTCAAACTAAACATAATCTATTACAAAAATGGGTAGGAATCATATAATTTACAGCTAAAGTTTCCAATTTCAAGACATACACACCAATTTAAAAAGTTACTTTTAAATTGACCAGTACTTAATGTTAGTTTGTAAAACTCCCTTAATATTGATGTTCCAGTCAAACTCAATTATCTTTGGTTTTTATTTTTGGATTCACAAACCTTTTCTCCTTTTTTGTGAGCCAGGAAAGGGTTAAGAATAACATAGGCAGAAGTTTCTAAGTGCCAGGTCTTAATTTTTGTTTCTTTGAAACTCCACTGGCAGCACCCGCAAACTCATCTCTCTTTAATCAGTGAGATGACCTTCTTCTCTAGCTGTAAAACAATAAATCTGTCATTCTGGGGGTTGGGAAATACTCTTAATTCCATTAAAACAAATTCTAAAGAATATTAACCCAATTTCTTGCTGGCATTTATTTCAACATTCAAACCACAAAATAGTTCTGAAGGGAAAAGATTACCTCTCCTGTTTTTTCTTATCTTTCCTTCTACACTCCAGAACTTGGCCACAGTTCAGAAATGTAAAGGGAGAAAATCTTTCTGAAAACTTATAGAGGTTCATATTAGTTAACAAGACACAGAGAAATTTGCCAGAAAAACTTTTCTCACTAAACTCCATGCACATAATTACAGACTCTGTGTGGACACAGAAAAAACACAAGCAGATGAACAACTGTGAGACAGTGGCTCCAGTATTAAATGTTATTTCTCTATGCCTGCTTTACTATATGTCTCCAGAGGGGCCATGCTATCACACTCACACTCACACACACACACACACACACACACACACACACACTCCCCAAGCCTCTTCCTCTTATATCCTGCTGACTATGCCCAATATAAGAGGGCAGACTATCCCACCCTAATTATGCCAATTGTAGAGTGGCATACCCTCTGAGAGAATACTAAGATACTGAGTGGGATGGGAAGTACACCTGCTGACCCCTGTAATAGAGACTCGAGGAGAAAGAAGGCCTAAGCAGTGATTTTATTTCTTTCGAAAGAAAGGTGTACCACACTCACTGGGACAACCAGGAGGTGTGACACACCGGGATTAGAAATCAAGCAGTTTTTATACTTTTTACAGACATCTAATTTGAGCAAAATGCGGTAATTGGGTTCAGCAATAAATCTTTCTCCTGGGATGTTCAGTGATAAGTCCTTCTCTCCTGGGTCAGAGTGCCCCAACCTCAGGGGTTCAGCCATAGGTTATTTTGCAAAATTTCATGTTTCAGCAACAATTTATCATATCTACATAATGTCTCAGTGCAGACCCTATGAAGCAATTTTTAAGTTGATATGCCTATATTTAGAAAGGGGGGATAGTAGCTTCCTGTTATTGCCTCTCTCTAGAGAAAAAACAGAGAGAGAGAGAAATAGGGGGCTTTAAGGGGCTTTAAGACTTTGAGATCAGATCACTAGGTCGAAGGGGGGGGCACTTTCCATCTCAGTGGAGGGTCATATCCATATGTCCCTCTCAATACCAAAGAAAGAGGGGCTCATACCAGCTTGGTAATTAATAGATTTTATTAGGGTGAATTAGGTTGATTGCGAGTTTGCTCACAAGAGGCCAGTTATCCTGGGAGGTAGCAGGACAAAACAACAACCAAAGCGCCAACCCCAGGCCAGGTCAGGTATTATATAGAAATAGAACAAGGAAGGACATAGTGCCAGGCATGGCCCAGGTTCATGAGCAAGTGTTCCCATGGGGAACTGGAACTTATTTTTTTTTGAGAGAGAGAAAATAATTTTTCTTTTAATTATATTATTTTTTTGTTTTTGTTTTTGTTTTTAATAGGGCAATGAAGGTTAAGTGACCTGCCCAGGGTTACACAGCTAGTTAAGTGTCATATGTCTGAGGCTGGATTTGAACTCAGGTCCTCCTGAATCCAAGGCCAGTGCTTTATCCACCGCACCACCTAGTTGCCCCCCTTTTAATTATATTATAATACTTTAGCTCAGAGAGAAAACTAAATTTCTGAGCTCAACTCAAGGACATAGAAGGTGGCTTTAGGCAGACATAGACTCAATGATAAAAATCAATAAAGCATAAAATCACTCATTGTAGAATCAATACAATAGAAACTCAAAGTAATATTAATTTTGATCTCAACTTGTATAAAGCGGCATTCTCATTTGGCTCACTTTACTCTGCTTCAGTTCATATGACTTAGGATTCTCTGAAATAATTTCTTTCATAATTTCTTATGTTGCAATAATATTCCACTGCATTCGCATACCACAATTTGTTCAGCTAGTCTCTAGTTATTTAAGAGATCATCTAAAGCATCCTCTTAGATTATAGTGTTTTTTTCACTCCCCTCTTTTTTAATTATAAAAGTATTTTATTATTTTCCAGTTACATGTAGAGATAGTTTTCAACGTTAGTTTTTTTTTTTTTTGTTTGTTTGTTTTTTGTTTTGCAGGGCAATGGGGGTTAAGTGACTTGCCCAGGGTCACACAGCTAGTAAGTGTCAAGTGTCTGAGGTCGGATTTGAACTCAGGTACTCCTGAATCCAGGGCCGGTGCTTTATCCACTGCGCCACCTAGCCGCCCCCTTCAACGTTAGTTTTTATAAGATTTCTAGTTTCAAATTTTTCTCCCTCCCTCCTCTCCCTCTTCCCCTCCCCAAGACAGCAAATAATCTGATATAGGTTATATATGTACAATAACATTAAACACCTTTCAGCATTAGTCATATTATAAGAGAAGAATCAGAGCAAAAAGGAAAAACCTCAAAAAAGAAAAACAACAGCACCAAAAACAAAAGAAATAGTATGGTTCAATCTGCAGCCATATTCAACAGTTCTTTTTTTTTTTTTTTTTCTGGATTTGGAGAGTCTTTTCCATCATGAGTCCTTTGGAACTATCTTGTACCGTTGTATTGCTGAAAAGGATCAAGTCTATCACAGTTGATCAACACACAATGTTGTTGATACTGTGTACAATGTTCTCCTGGTTCTGCTCATCTCACTCATCAGTTCATGCAAGTCCTTCCAGGTTTCTCTGAAATCCACTTGCTCATCATTTCTTTTTCTTTTTTTTTTTTTTTGGCGGGGCAATGGGGGTTAAGTGACTTCCCCAGGGTCACACAGCTAGTAAGTGTCAAGTGTCTGAGGCCGAATTTGAACTCAGGTATTCCTGAATCCAGGGCCAGTGCTTTATCCGTCATCATTTCTTACTGCACAATAGAATTCCATTACATTCATATATCATAACTTGTTCAGTCATTCCCCAATTGATGGGCAGCCCCTCGATTTCCAATTCCTTGCCACCACAAAAAGAGCAGCTATAAATACTTTTATACATGTGGGTCCTTTTCCCTTTTTTATGATCTCTTTGGGAAAAAGACCCTATAGTGGTATTGCTGGGTCAAAGGGCATGCACAGCTTTATAGCCCTTTGGGCATAATTCCAGATTGCTGTCCAGAATGGTTGGATCAGTTCACAGCTCCACCAGCAATGCATTAGTGCTCCAATTTTCCCCCAGCTTCTAGCAGGAGCTTATTTTGCTGTTTACACTTACTCAGGGTAGTTTACATTCTCTATGAGAGTCATAGGTCACGTTCCCATTCTGGTCTACTCATACACCAGAGAGGTGAAACTTGGAAATATGATGTAATAGAATAAGGCATCGCCTTGGCCATTCTTTTGCCCAAATTAAATGAATATGATAGCATTTTGCTTTGTCCCAAAAAAACCTTCCAGTACTGTACTATTGGATTCAGCAATTAGTATGTTCTTCTGTTCTATTTTTTTTTTCCAGGGCAATGATGGTTAAGTGACCTGCCCAGGGTCACACAGCTAGTGTTAGGTGTCTGAGGCTGAATTTGAACTCAGGTCCTCCTGCATCCCAGGCCAGTGCTTTATCCACTGCACCACCTAGCTGCCCAGTATGTTCTTACTATAGATGACTGTCAAGTATCCGAATTTTGGTACTTCAGTAGGTCTTTTGATATTTCATCAATATGATGATGAAAATCCACCACTGTAAGGTCCAACCTCTCTGAGCAGTTTCATTCTGTGTGATTCTTGTTTCCCCAAATCCCTTACTGAGAACCTACCCAATTCACTGAAGATCTTCCTCTTGTTCCCTGTTCTGGATCAATTAGCTTAGCATCTTCAGCTGGGAATTTTTGGAGAACCTTTCTAACAATGGGGAATCCTTTTGTTTGGATTATATGCAGAACATATATGATACCTACCTTTATATTCACTTGATGTCAATACTTGGCAAAGTGATTTATTCAAATCTGCCAGTTGTTAAGGCTAAAATTCTAGCTAGTCTGTCTAAAATATTTAATGAGTGGTCGCCAATAAATTATAAGCTTTAGCAAGAGTTAGACTTTTAAGCATTTATTAAGGAGAATAAGAATTTGGTAAAGAGAGAGAGAAAGGTCTAGATTCCTATCTATTAAAGGGAGAGCGCATTTTTAGCTCCGCTCTCCACCAGAGTCCAAAGGCAAGAGCGCGAGACTGAGCGCCAGTCTCTTCCTTCCTCCTCCCACTAGCCCGCGTCACTTCCTGACTCCTGGTCTTGCCCTCAAAGACCTTCCCTTCATGGGCAGAACTCTTCTACAGTAAGTATCCAGCAGGTGGCGTCATTCCAATCGTTACAGTCCCCCCTGTTGTTCCTCAAGAAACAAAATGTTTCCTTGACGGAACAGTAAAAACAATATAATAACTATTGCTAACTAATAATATGTGAACAACAATATAGAAAAGGAAGAGAGGAAAGTTTTGTCCAGAGGGGCGATTTTTTGTCCTCATGAACCGACGCTTTGACATTAGTCTTGCAAAGGGAGGGCCTCTGCAGAGAATACATGTTACAGATGGTGTATATTATAACAGAAAGAGAAAAAAAACCAACAAAAACAAATCAAAACTGTTCATTTAAAGTCTCTGAAAGTCTTTTCTCAGATGTCCTCTAGGTGTAGTCGTGGAATGGAAGTCTTTTCAGGGGTTGATGTGTGGATACTGGTAATCAGCCAGGAAATTTCCTACAAAATTGAGCTTAACACAACTTTAAAATAGCTTTGTCAATAATCAAATCAAACAATGAAAGTTCTCAAAAACATGTCTAAGGGAATTCAGAATCTTAGTTGTTACACATGAAACATATAATAAAACAAAAATTGAACCATTCTTTAAAATTATAATATTACTATAGTCCCCCCTTATGGAGGGTATTTGAGAAGACAATTGCTGCGATATTAATTTTTAAAAATAATTTTTATCTTTGTTTCATCACTTTTTGCATCATCTGCCTAATTATCCTCATGCCATTATGAGAAATTAGAAAATCTAATATAATTGGTAACAGGTATCAAGGCCAAATTCAACACTGTATTTATCATGACACCTGAGATAATTATGGGGGTTACCATAAAAGAACAGAGAAATGATGGGATATGAGCATTCCCACACTTGAGCAATATGTACTGCCCATACAGTATGCCAGGCTTAAAATAGGTGGATGGAATATATGTCCATGCCACCGAACATATTGGAGGAAACTGAGTCAGACTTAATCAGATGCATGCGATTGAGATGTCCATGGCATCAGGCATATAGGAGGGAGCATAGAAGCCAGGTGTAGAAGTGAGATGGGTGGGATCAATACTTCCAGCCATCCGTACAATATTGTGGGGAAAAATAAAATAAAATATTAAACCAAGAGAATCCAACCTCAACATTTGTCAAAAGCCGTTCCCTCGGCCATACCTTGACTTCATGCATGTCTCCCCTCATGTGACAGTTCAGTGTCTGCTCTTGCATGTATTCCTCTTGTGATTGGATGGCATCTTGGCCAACTGGCATCTGATAACTCAGAATAAAGGTAATTAGTGTCTTAAATGATAAGTTCCCATAATCCAAGTCTCATATGGATTTAAAAATTGAGGATAATAAATGATTGCAAAAAATGTGAATACATCTTGACTCAGAACACAATATATAGTTATGCAACAATTTCAAATAATATCTTTTTTTTTTTACTTAGTATACAATTACTTTTGTGAAAAATTGAAACATTTAAATACAAGTTAAAGCACAACACAATCTCAAAGAAAACTTTTTTTTTTTTGAAAATAGAAAACTTTTACAAATGTTCCTCTCTCTCTCTTTTTTTTTTTTGGAATATGCTTATCAAAAATAATACTTCTTTACACTTGCCATGGCAACCAATTTGCCAGGGAAATGCTTTAAAGAGTTTGATCAAATAATCAGTTGAGAAAAAAAAAATAACAAAAACAAATAACTCAGAATATGGGAGCACAATACTCCTAGAATTAACATTGTATAATAAAATCAAAACCATCTTGCAATGTTTCAAAATTAGATAGACAAATGAATAGAAGAAAATACACATGGAACAATAAAAGACAATGAAATTCAAACTAAGGAAATCTAAATGAATATGAACTTAATATTAACAAGAGTATTATAAAATATAAACCTGATCACATGACTATAAAAAGCTTTTACAAATATTCTCCTTGTTTTAAAAACTAAGTATAAAACACAATCTCAAAAGCAGGAAAATCTCTATGAAAATAAACCCATACCATTAATTTCAAAATGTATATGTAATAGCATAGAAATCCTATGTAACCTCTGAACTGACATTAATACTCTGAATGAATTCAGAACACTTTTGATTCCGGTATCTAAAATCCCCAATACTCATATCAATACCTTGCTGCTTACTTCTACATTTCTGTACAATATATATACTTCCATGGCAAAAGAAGCAGAGTCTTGAACTATGTTGATTGTCATTCTTATTCAACTTAAGTTTTTCTTCCTTAACCCCTCTATATTGTCTGTCAGTCTTTCCACCATACAAATGCTTTATAAGATTACTAATTAAAGACAAAAGCAGGTTAGCAAAATTATGAACAAATCGAGCATATCTGGAATTTAAAGGGTTTTCTAAAGTTGTCTCAGAAGCACAGCCAGGCTGGGGAAGGGCTGAGCCTAAAGCTGCAAATGCAGGTAGAAAAAGTTGAGCATGCGCATCAGATCTCTGGACTTCCCAGGCAGGGGAAGCAATGGGCTTGGCCATAGGAGGAGTAGAGGGTGGGGTCTGGAGAGGAGGGGAGGGACCAGAGCAATTTGAATCAGACTTGATTTTGAACTCAGGCCTGGATTCCTCTTCCCCCACTTTGCCTCCAGGTGCTAGGGGATTAAAAGCTTCTAGAGGGTGGGTCATTGCCTCCAGGCATGCAAAATTAGAGCAACAATTAGTGTTAGAACTGGGAAAAGCTGCGGGAATCTCTTCAGGTTTCTCTGAAAAAGCATGGTTGGGAGAGGGAGAGATATTTCCTTGTGTGAGTAAGTTGCTGGCTCTTTTAACAAAAATAAAAAGAAAAATAGAAAATCCACAAAAACAAAGCATTAACATGATCTTATCTCCCATTTGTCTGGTTAAACAGACCAAAATCAAAAATAGGATAATTAGGGAGTTTAAAAGGTCCATTCGAAAAAATTCAAAGGAAAAACACAGCCAGTACACCAGTACTTAGCAGTTAAAGGGAGAGGGAGGGGAAATTTCTTACCCAACCAGAAGATCAGAAGAAGACTGAGGGTTAGCTTTCCTCTTCGTGGTCAGCCATCTGTTAAGGCTAAAATTCTAGCTAGTCTGTCTAAAATATTTAATGAGTGGTCGCCAATAAATTATAAGCTTTAGCAAGAGTTAGACTTTTAAGCATTTATTAAGGAGAATAAGAATTTGGTAAAGAGAGAGAGAAAGGTCTAGATTCCTATCTATTAAAGGGAGAGCGCATTTTTAGCTCCGCTCTCCACCAGAGTCCAAAGGCAAGAGCGCGAGACTGAGCGCCAGTCTCTTCCTTCCTCCTCCCACTAGCCCGCGTCACTTCCTGACTCCTGGTCTTGCCCTCAAAGACCTTCCCTTCATGGGCAGAACTCTTCTACAGTAAGTATCCAGCAGGTGGCGTCATTCCAATCGTTACACAGTCTTATCTAATTTTAATGCATGAATGGGAGGAAGGAAACACAGGCACTGTGTTAAATGCTTTATAGATATCTGTTTTTTTTTTTTTTTTTTTAGTGAGGCAATTGGGGTTAAGTGACTTGCCCAGGGTCACACAGCTAGTAAGTGTTAAGTGTCTGAGGCCGGATTTGAACTCAGGTACTCCTGACTCCAGGGCCGGTGCTCTATCCACTGTGCCACCTAGCTGCCCCTAGATATCTGTTTTGATGCTTATAACAACCCTTAGTGCCATATTGCCCCTATTTTATAGATGAGGAAACCAAGTCAGAAAAAGTTAAGTGACTTGCCCAGCTCACACAGCCAGTAAGTTTCTGAATCTAGATTTGAACTCGTCTTCCTGATGCCCTGTCCTATGAGCTAATCACTGAACCAGCTAGCTGCCTCTTGCCTGATCTTTTATTTTAAGCAAATTCTCAGTTGTGTGACTATACAGATGTGATTATTAGCCAAAGTTTGAATATTCTCAAAACCAGCAAAATCAAATGATTTGGGGTCATGTCCTTTCTCTAGCTTTTCCTACTCTGGAAGTGTTAATGAGAAGTAGAATTGTCTTCAAGCCCTTAGACACAGAATACTTCAACTCCTGAATAATTGAGAGATGACTCAACCAACTAACATTTTTTGCTTCCAACTTCCTCAGAGTGAATTTGAGTGGCACATTTTGTGTCCTATTCTTCTTCCCTTAACTGTGGTGGAGAGAGAGAGGTTTCAGAAAATACAGCAATTAACAGAATTCTTCATGTGCTTAATTAAGGCTGATGGATTAAGTTTTAGCTTGCTGATTAAGACTAGGTTTCTAGGTGGCATAGTGGATAAAGCACCAGCCCTGGAGTCAGGAGGACCTGAGTTCAAATCCAACCTCAGACACTTGACCCTTACTAGCTGTGTGACCCTAGGCAAGTCACTTAACTCTCGTTGCTTCACCAAAAAAAAAAAAAAGACTAGGTTTCCAGTGTTTTTCTAGAACTAATCAGTGAATAGGACTAAACTAGCTAAGTCTGAAAGCATCTGTTCAAATTCACAGGGTATATCTACTAGATAGAAAACAATTAAAATGTTTTGGAGGTATGAGAGGCATTGTTTCCTAACAGGTCTCTTGGCTTCCCCATTCCAATGCATTCTCCATCCTTGACTGAATTTTGATATTCCTAAAGGGAAGGTCTGACAACGGCACCCCCAAGATGCTGCAAGGGCTGCCCCCTTGCCTTTAAAATAAAATACAAACTCTCCTGGCATGTTGAATCCTTAACATTCTAGCTTTGGCTGGTCATTGCCTGTTATTATCCTTCAAGCAACTCTGCATTCCAGTTGAATAGGCCTATTTGCTGTTCAGAGAACAGAACATTCCACCCTCCCTTCTCTGAGGGCAGTCTTGCAGGTATTATTTTCCTTTTTTTTTTTTTCTTCCTTTTTTTTTGGTGGGGCAATGAGGGTTAAGTGACTTGCCCAGGGTCACACAACTAGTAAATGTCAAGTGTCTGAGGTTGGATTTGAACTCAGGTCCTCCTGAATCCATGGTCAGTGCTTTATCCGCTGCACCACCTAGCTGCCCTTGCAGGTATTATTTTCTTTCTTCTTCTTCTTTTTAAAATTTTTAGTTAAGCTTTTTATTTAATGTTTCAAAAAATATATTTAGTCAAACAGACCAAAGCCCATGTCATCATCAGACTCCTCGGACTCTTCTTTTTTTGCTTCCTCTTTCTTCTTCTCCTCAGCTGGGGCAGCTGTGCTAGCAGGAGCAGCACCTCCAGCAGGGGCAGCACCACCAGCTGCTGGGGCAGGTCCACCAACTCCTACATTGCAGAGGAGACTAGCAATGTTTACTTTGTTCAGGGCCTTTGCAAATAATCCAGATCAGAACGGTTCAACATTTACACTTGCTGCTTTAATAAAGGCATTAATTTTATCCTCCCTGACCGTAACCTCATCGTCGTGAAAGATGAGAGCAGAGTAGATGCAAGCGAGCTCGGAGACGGCCATTTCGGGAGATGGATGAGGAGAGACTTGTTTGTAGTGGTGCTAGCCGCCGGCTGAAGTGAGGGTTCACCCCAACGTGGCCTTAGCTTCCGAAGAAGAACCGAGCACCTTACAGACAACTGAAGAGAGCAGGTATTATTTTCCAAGCCTCCAAATTTATCTTTCAGTTCTCCAGTTTCTGCCCTCTCCCATTCATCCTCCTCGTAGCTGCTGAGTTTATATTCCCAAAACCCAAGCCTGACCATGTCACTCCCCTACCCAATTACCCCAGTGGCTTCTTATTGCCTTTGAGGTGTATTATAAATCTCTGCTGTCATTTAAAGCCTGTTGGAACCAGATCCTAACCTACCTTTCCAATCTTACTATGCAATTATACATTACTTTCCTTTCTATGGTCTATGGTCAAACCATTGAGCTCAGAGAGTAGATACTTAAAGGGGTTTGCGGGGCAGCTAGGTAGCACAGTGGATAGAGCACCAGCTCTGGAGTCAGGAGGACCTCAGTTCAAATTCCCCCTCAGACATTTGACACTTACTAGCTGCAAGGGCTGCTAGTGACCCTTGGCAAGTCACTTAACCCCAGTTGTCTCCCCCCCAAAAAAAAGGGGTTTGGGGTTGTGGTGGTACTAAAAAAGGACTCCTGGGACAGCTAGATAGTGCAGTGAACAGAGCACTGGCCCTGGAGTCAGGAGGATCAGAGTTCAAATCCAGCCTCAGACACTTTTTAGCTGTGTGACCCTGGGCAAGTCACTTAACCCTGATTGTGTCCAACCCCCCCCCCCCCGCCTCCTTCAGGAAGTAGAATTTGAGCTGTCTCCCCCCCCATATAAATATTTTATTATTTTCCAGTTACATTTAGAGATAGTTTTCAACATTTGTTTTTATAAGATTTCTAGCTTCAAATTTTTCTCTCTCCCTCCCCTCCCTCCCCCTCCTCCCCAAGACAGCAAGTAATCTGATATAGGTTATATAAGTACAATCAATTAAACATATTTCTGCATTAGTCATGTTATGAACTGAGCCTTAAAGAAAGCCAGGGAGGCTAGAACTTGGAGGTCAGGAGATTTTGCTTGTGCAAAAGCAGGGAGATGAGAGAGATGGAGTATGTATTCTGAGAGCAGCAAGCAGTCCAGTCTAGCTGGATCACAGAATATATCTAGGGGAGTAAAATATTGGAATAGAAAAGGCAGGAAGAAATCAGGTTACAAATGGCTTGAATAGCCAGAGGATATTATATCTGATCCTCTAGGGAACTGAGAGCCACTGGTCACATAGCCTGAAAGTGGTAGAGCAAGAAACGAAAATAGGAAAATACAGGAAATCCAGGTGTTTCTGGTGTTTTTTTTTCTTAGTCAAGTTTAGTGCTCTTTTAAAAAATGTTGTGATTCCACTGAAAGCATATTAGAAAATGTATACAAGTTATCCCTTCCACATTGCTACTTTCCCCATTGAGGTTTTGATATACCTTGGGTTAGTATAAGAAATTAAAAGGGAATTTTTGGGAAGTTTTGCAGAAGCTACAGATGACACAGAGCCTATGACCAAATACTTGACCCAAATTTTACAATAAGGTACTGTAAACCCCCCATAAAAGAAGAAGAAAAAATTCAGACTTCTTCTCTGGTACGAAAGGAGGGTCAAAAGATTTTACTCAGATTTTCCAGAGATGGGTCCCCAACCCCCAAGATGTGGAAGGTCAAACTCTTGTGAAACATTAAGACCAAAAATATTTTGAGAAACTGGACTTGGGATCAAATGAAATAATATATGAAGTGCTTTGCAAACCTTAAAGGCTCACTCTAAATACTATTATTATTATTATTATTTAGCTTCCGCTTTGTAGTCATATTTAAATGGATGTTATGGATGTGTTTCTGGAAATTCGAATGTGAATCAGTATTTTTTAAAAATCATACTGCTACATTTTAAATCAACCAATCCTTGTAAATCAATCAAAATAAAAAATCTTCGTTGAGCACCTACTGTATGCTAGGCACTGGGGGTACAAATCACAATCCCAGTCTCTAGGAGCTTACATCTTAACAGAAATAAATAATCACATATACACATACCCACATATACCCACAATACACATATATTCATGCATGCACACAAGTATATATGTATGTATGTGTATTTTTTTCATTAAACTCCTCTGTCATTTAAAGCCCTTCACAACCTGGCCCCACCTTATTACACAATTATACATTACTTTTCTTTCTGTAATGTATGATCCAGTCATAGATCTCATAGGGAAGATACTTGTGCGGGGCGGGAGGGGCGGGGTTACTATGAAGGGAAACTTTTTATACGTACTATGTATGTACACGTTCTTTCTGATTTAACTGGAATGCCCTTAGTTTAAGGTTTTCGTAAAACGAGGTCCACTTGTGATTTTAGAAGGAGCAACCCTGGGATGCTAAGTGGAAAGTGTAAATTACTCAGGGAGAAACTGATTGACGTGGGAGAGTCGACCAAAGGTTAGGGTTTTCTTATTTTCTTTTTCATGGCATTTGTGGTTCTCTTGCAAGTTAAGTTGGCACAGGTTACCAAAGTTTCTAGATTTCAATCAATAAATCATGAAAAACAAGCAAACAACTTTGACACAATTCAGTTCCTTTGAAAAAAGTTTTAAAGCCTCAGCCAGTACAGTAGGTACAGAAAGCAGGAGCTGAAACGAATCTAACCAATAATCCCGGCTCAGCCCTTCTCCTGGTCCTGCCTCTTCCCCGAAGCCCCGCCTCTTTTCGGAGGCCCCGCCGCCAGGCGACCCGCCTCCGTCCCCGCCTCCGTCCCCGCCTCTCCTGGTTCTCGGTTCGATGTCATCGGCTCTGTTTTGCTCTAGTCCTCGGGTAGGCAGGCAGGCAAGGCACGCCCCATCCTGTTCGGCACTCCTCCAAAGCGTCGCGAGATTTCCCGCGCTTCCCATATCTCTCCGCGCTCACCCATCTCGTCCTCTTTCCGCCATCTTGCAGTGCCGGTGAGTAGCCTTCGCTTTGCTCTCCGTCTGCATCCACGGGGCATCGGCTACATCCTGCGGCCGGGACGCGCGTCCCTGGGCTCCGCCGGCGCCCCGGACCCTGCCCTTTCAGAGGCTCCCAGTCTGGCTGCGACTTGGTTCGCGGCTGGCGGTCCCAGGGACGCGGGAGGACCTGGGGGGGGTGCCGCCGCCTTCTCCTCGGCTGGAGCCGCCTCTTTACCCTGCCTGGGCGGGTCCGGCCGCTTCCGCGCTCCCCGGGCCTGGGGACGGGTCCGGCCGGCTCGCGAAGTTGGGGCCACGGTCTCCGGGGCAGAGGATGGAGATGTGCGTGCGGCCGGCCGGGCTCTCCGCGCACGTGAGAGTGGAGGGAGTTCCGCCGCGGTCGGGCGCGTTTCTGTCGCTCGGTCCGTGCCCCGCACGAGCCCTTCGGCGTGTTGTAGGAGCTTAAGGAGTCGGGCATGGCTTGGTTCCCGTGGCTCCGTGCCCGGGGAGGCCAGGCGATCACGGAGCTCCCGCTTAGCGTCTGGAGCCTGCCGGCCAGCGAGCTTTTCCCGGGCATCCGGGACAGGCGCCGTGAGCGAAAAGTGCCTTGGCCCCAACCGGCTCCTAGTGTGTCCTATCGGGTGGGAGAGAGACTGCACGTGCCTAGACCACCCCGAGCAAGGCACGCCTTGACTTAGGTGCCGGAGGGAAGGCTGGGGAGAGCCCGCTGTGCGAGGAGAGGCAGCCAGGCGAGGTGCACGGGAGCCTGGAGGATTTCGGGTGCCGGTGGCATCAGAGCCGCATGGCCAGCTCAGAGAGAAGGGAGTTGGGAGAAGTCTGCAAGACCGGGGCGGCGGCGGGGCGGGGGGGGCGGCAGCTTGTGAAGAGCTTTCGGTGCCAAGAGTTCGTTTGGTATTGGGGAAGGGGGGGCATTGTAGAGCCGAAACTGCCCCGGGCCTGATTGCAACCGCAGGGAAAACTTTGCCTCCAATTTCTATCTCAACACTCCCTTCGCATCCTGGCCTCCAGTTCTGGCCGAGGCTAGTCCAGGCTATGCCGGGAAGTCTAGCATTCGCCTGCTCTATTGAAAAGTCTGTTAACACAGACTGCAGCAGCCTCCTAACTGGGCTCCTGGAACCCCTTCTCTTTCTCCGCACTGCTTTCCGCATAAGTCTGGCCATTTTCCCCCCTGCTCACCAAACCTCAGTGGCTCCCTATTGTAGGATAAGATACAGCCTCTTTTGTTGGAGGCATTTTCTACATCTCTAACTTGTCTCGGGCCTAATTTTACAGGGTAAGCATACTTTAGTCTCCATCTGTCGTACTTTCCAGTCAAACTGGGTCTTTTTACTCAACGTTCAAGGTTCACGTATTTGCTCAGGTCTTTTAGAATCACTGCTTCACTGAAGAGCTGAGCTCAAGTGCAGCTTAGGTGGCCTGATTCCCTTCAACTGTTAGGCCCCCATTACTTGGTATTTGTATGTCTTTTGTATTTAGTCGTACTGTGTGTGTTAATTTCCCAGTATATAGCCCAAGCTCCTTGAAGGCAGAGACTTTGATTTCTGTCTGTGGCCCAGAATGAGGTTTTTTTTTCTGGCTTTAAGTTTAGATCTAATCTAAAATGTTCTTTTAAGCAATTGACTTAGGCATAGGTAATGTAAGTAGTGTGGTCAGAGAGCCCTCCTCTCTGGGAAATACTGAGATTCAAGTCCTGTTATTGACAGACTTTATGATCCTGGGCAAGTATCTTGTTCACTCTTTTTTTAAAAAAATTTTTAATTTTAATTTTTAAATTTTTTTTTTGTGAGGCAATTGGGGTTAAGTGACTTGCCCAGGGTCACACAGCTAGTAAGTGTTAAGTGTCTGAGGCCGGATTTGAACTCAGGTACTCCTGACTCCAGGGCCCGTGCTCTATCCACTGCGCCACCTAGCCGCCCCTTGTTCACTCTTTTAAGAGCATTAAGCTGCAGAGAAAGTGCCTACTTGCATTAATAGAGGGAGTTTTCCTCACCTGGAAGTTTGCTATATTAAATAAATCACAGGCCCTGTCCCTAATGCTGGATCTGGATTGTTTGTTTTTATTCCATATTAAAGAAGTTTGTGCTCTTGCCTCATTGGAGGCCCGTTGGATTCCTTGGCATCTTGATTTTGCCAATGGGGAATAACAGTTAAAATCATTCCCTTTCAGCTGATGGCAATACTAACAAAGCAGTCCATCTTTTTTCTCTCTGATAGCCACCATGGTGCGCATGAATGTCCTGGCAGATGCTCTCAAAAGCATCAACAATGCAGAAAAACGAGGAAAACGCCAGGTTCTCATTAGGCCGTGCTCTAAAGTAATCGTCAGGTTCTTAACTGTGATGATGAAGCACGGTAAGTGTGATTCTCTTTGCTGTATTCTGGTTTAAAGGCAGTTCAAAAGATGAAGTGCTTCGTGAACCTTGGGGGAATGGTAGACTGGATTTTGAGGAAAATTGGACTTTTGAAATTTTGCAGCATTTGTGATACTGTGAAGTTTAAAAAATGTATAGTAGAATTACTCTTCTAAATATAATAAGAATGAGACTTTGACTTGTGTCCTTGACATGATGCTAGGAGTTCAAGTTTCCTCCAGTGTAAAATGAGGGTAGTAGTTGGATCAGACTACTCTATTTGGTCACACCGTGGAAATTTATCATGTTGTGCTGCTTTTGAAGATTAGTGTACTAGTGAATTGAGTCTATTTTGTTTAGTATTTGAAGTTGTTCCAGAAGTGAGTTTTGTTAAAGTTACATTAGAAGTACCGGTTTTAGTACAAATTGAGAATAATTTTGTTTGGGGAATAATGGATTGATATGACTAAGACTCAAAAGTTGCATACTTTGTGTTCTGTTGCTTAACAAGCTGTTTTATACCATGTAGGCTACATTGGCGAATTTGAGATCATCGATGATCACAGAGCAGGAAAAATTGTCGTGAACCTCACAGGCAGATTAAACAAGGTAGGAATTTATAGACAGCTATACAAATAAGATTTCTGTGGGCATTTTGCATACATTGATAATTGCAATCTGTAATCAGAGTTTGAGATTTAAAAAAAAAGTGAAAAATAGACCAGTAGGTCCTAACATTAAGAAACATACATTTAGTGATCTTGGGGGAGATGTGATTCTTCTTCTTTGAGATGTGATTCTGGAAAAGATCAGTTATTAAAACCAAAATTGTCTCTTAGAAACATATCAGCTAAACATTATTAGGTGTAAATGTCTATATTTGTAGTGACCGAAATAAATTATGATCTTAAAATGCTTTAAGCCAGAGATGGAAGGGGGACCTTGGAGGCCATATAGTCCAGCCCCCTCTTCATAGATTAGGAAACTGAGGTTTGGGGAGTTTGAGACTTCTGGTTTATATATGAAATTATGGAGGTTGTCAGAGAAAAAATGTTAATAAAATGTTGTGCTGTAACTTTAAATACATCTGCCAGAAATTTTATTAAAGAAGTATGCTAGAAAAAGTCACTACTAAACTTTTGTCCAACTCCCCTCAAGGATTGGGTGGTGGTGGTGGTGGGGTCTCATCCTAGTGATCAGTGATCACAAAGGAAGGAATTCCTTTGGAATTACAGGTCACTCACTGGTCATAGAATTAAATTTAGATGCATTTAATTATTACCTTTCTGAGTCCAGAAAGGATTTTTAGACTAGATAAATAAGGATGTTCCCCACAAACATTGTGGCCAGTTTATGTGGTAGCTGGATCTTGGCAGTTTCCAACAAATATGAAATCAGTGAATACATATGTTAAAGAATTTAGTTCTCTGAAATGTTATAAAAATCCAGCAGTGGTTTTGTAAAGGAGACTTACTTATGTTGTCTTTGTAGTGCGTTGAAGAGTGGTAGCTGCAAAATCTTCATAGTTTAGTTTTCTCACATGCATTTCTTGTGTGCAGATACTTTATGCCTGTTGAAGGGACTTAATCTGCCTAACCTCATCCTGCTTTTTTAATATCTCCATTCTCCATCATGTTTGTCTTCCATTGATCATCTCAAATTATTCCTTTTTCATAAAGGGTCTTCTCAAGCACCAGCCCTGGATTCAGGAGTACCTGAGTTCAAATCCAGCCTCAGACATTTGACCCTTACTAGCTGTGTGACCCTTGGGCAAGTCACTTAACCCCCATTGCCCCGCCAAAAAAAAAAAAAAGGAAAAAATTAAGGGTCTTCTCAGACCATTCAAGCCCATAGTGAACACTATGCTTTCCACTTTTTTGGCAACTAATTATGAACAACTTTGTGTGGTGTTTACTATTTTAAACTTTTTTTGTGTCTTTGTCACTACTCTAGGTAGATTATAAACTCTTGGAGAACTGAGAGCTTAGCTCAGGTCAACACACCCAGCACAATGACTTTGACATATTAGGCACTCAGTAAATATGTTACTTTGATAAGGTTATGCATAAATAAACAGGCATTATTTAAAAGTGTAAATACTTAGAATGCAGTTCTATTAAAATATTAAATCTTTTGAAAAATACTTTTTACAGTGTGGTGTAATCAGCCCCAGATTTGATGTTCAATTGAAAGATCTGGAAAAGTGGCAGAATAATCTGCTACCATCCCGTCAGTTTGGGTAAGGGTCTTTTTATGCAATTTAAAGTTTGTAAAATTGTACATTCACAAACATTTTTTGGATTTGTTTTCATTGGTTAGGCTCTGGGTGATGATTTTAATATAGCATCAGAGTTCTTTGAATATTTAAAAGGTGTTGAATATGACAATGAAATGCATGGTTTTTTGCAGTTATACCTCAGAACACATGCATGTAAGGTATTTTATTAAACAGTCATTTTTCTATCCTAAACAGAAACAAAAAAATCTGGCATCTGTGCTTTCCTAGATTAATTTTGCCAAGGAGCACTTTTAGATTAAATCTATTGGAAGATCCTATAGATTATGATTTAGGAAAAATTGGAAGTATTAGCACCAGGATAAAGTGAGAAGTCAAGGTTTTAGAGTTGGAAGAGAAAATTAGGCCTATCTTCATTGGGAAAATGCTACACATAATTGGTTTTTGACACTTTGATATTAATGCTTAGGGGGAAATTAGCTATTGAATTTTATTCACTGAACCTCCCCCCCCCCTTAATTTAACAGCCATCAGTGTTCTGTGAAAATTTTTAGAAAAAACATCAGTTAAACTATGGAACTATGCAGAGTATTTTGTTAAACGATACCATGAATATTTTCATTCTCCTTACCTATATCTAATGGATAAATCTTTGTGGATTGAATAACCATGTGTATGAATTACTTATTTCATGTATTTGTAAATGCTGTTGTGATTTGAAGTAACAAGTTTGTTTAATGAGTTCATAGTAGCTTTTTGTCATGTATTTTTTCGGTGAACAGAGTTGGAAGTATTAGGGAAGAGGATGAGGGGGGGAAATTTTTTAACCATAGTTGGTTCATACCTAAGGGCCAGCATTACTGTCCCAGGCTATTATAATTGATTTACCATATTGCTAAAGCTTATTCTTATACCTAGAAAAATCTTTTCTCTTTTTTTCTTTAACTCTTTAATAGGTTCATTGTGCTTACAACCTCCGCTGGCATCATGGACCATGAGGAAGCAAGACGAAAACACACAGGAGGAAAAATCCTGGGATTCTTTTTCTAAGGGTGTAAAACATACATACAAATAAAATGCTCCAATGGACCATGGTGCTTCCAGTCAGTGGTTTTGAACCTTGAAAAAAGTTTTAATAGCATCGTGCAGATGCTCATAATTCTGGTTTTCATAGGTATCTGGTGCTAAGTGCTGAATGTTTACCAAATCCATTCTGATCTTTTGGGTCAACTTGCCTCACTGTTGGATTATATAATAGGATTTGTATTGACCATACTTGAGCATTGGTCCAGCCAGTGTCAGAAACTTGAAATGAACAAAAATCTGCTTGTACAACAGTCCTCTCTAACTGAGGCATGGAAAGAAGGCCATCGATTTATTTTGTTGTTCCCATTGCGTTTTATTTGGGTATATGAGTTGAGTAGGACTCTATTCTCCACTTTCTCAGGTAATAGAGCATTCTTCACTTATTCAGCTCACCTACATTTAGCTTTGAAGCCATTGAAGATATACTGGAAGACCAGAGGAGCAAGGATTTACTGTCCTTGTTGACTGCTTCATGGCTTTTTAGTTTACAGTGTAATTCCACATAGTTTGCTGCTTCTGGTTTGGGACGTGTGACTGTAGGGGGTGGGGTTTGATTTTAGTCAAGTTTTAAGGTAATAAGTTTTAAGTATTCCTGGAATGTCTTCTCTTGAGAATTCAATACCCTGAATTCCAGAATCACAGAGATTCCACTTGAAAAATCTTTTTAAGCTGCTTGATTTTAAATTTCTCACAAAGCTTTTCTTTCATTTGCATTCACCTGGTTGAAAATTAAGGCCACAGTTCAAAATAATGAAGGATGATAGACAAGGGGAAGGAACTGTCCTGAATGGCTTAAGATGCTTTGGAATTAAGTAAAAAGAGTAGCTAGTTAACTAAGAAGGAGGGTGGTATATGTAAATTTCCCAATGCAGGATTTCAAAGGGGTCTGAAATGTGATCAAGGGGTTCTCAGTTTGAAAAAAATCAAAAATATTTCTTGGTTGGGTTTAGCTTAACTAGTTAAACTGCCAAGAAGAGGTAGTAGATATTTTACAGGTTTGATACACTATATTCTTTGGGGTGTTGTGTGTAGAGTAGAGGCATTTTGTTTGTTTCCTTTATCTTTGAAATGGTGTGGATTCTAAATTTTGGAAACCGAATGAAGGAAAGGCCTTTGGAAGAGGGACAGAAAGTCAGTTTCATTTGGGATTATTGGAGGAACACCTAGAAAGGTAGGAGTAAACCAAATGAGCCTTGGAATAGCAGACAAGAGTTTCAGCTTAAACAGGCATTAAGAATCTATTGTTCAAAGCATTGTGATAGGTCCTAGTGATAGCTGAAGGAGAGAGCACAAATAATAATTCAGGGAGATTTTTACACCAAATTTAAGCTTTAAAAGTAGTTATGGATACTTTATTTGGGGAGGAAGGGGTGTAAACCTGAGCAGATAGGAAAAGGAGTGATAAGAAGGCATGCCATGCTATGCTAGGTTGAGTTGACATTTGAGAGGCGATAAGAGCCACTGGATATTTTTGAGCAGGAAGGGCAATATTGTGGTCAGATCTATACATATCTTAGGAAAACTGACTGTTCAATAGGTTATGAGGCCTGAATGAGAAGAGTGGCTTGAGCTGAAAAAGAAGAGATAGTGTGAAGGTATGACTTGCCAGTGATTTTAGTGGGGGAAGGGGGAGTGAAACAAAAGTAAGGTGAATCAGTATAGGAATATATATATACACACACACACATTGGTGAAAGAATAATGCTCTGCACTGCTTAGGGGAAGATGGGGATGAGTTTAGGTGGGAATGAGTTCTGCTTTCCCGTTTGGGAGCAATAGGTACTTTGGAGCTATTTAATATTTTTTGATTTCATTGATAGTCAAATGTGAGGCATTACTTATGTGCTTTGACAAAAATGAAATTGTTCATGCCTTCAAGAAGCTTAAGTTGGTCTAGAGCAATACACAACTTGACAAAAATTGTCGAAGAGGGAGAGACTGTAAACTGACACGATCAGATGCGTAAGGAAGGTTATTCTAGTATGAAGGATTGGTTTTTGAGTAGAGGTAGAAAATCATTAAGGAAAATAGGTTGTAAATTGGTGATGGTGGAGTAGATGGGTCTTTAGGGATTTGATATAAGGAGTGAGAGGGGAAAAAACAATATTACCTGCAGTTGAAGATTACCAGGCAATAAAGAAAAAATGTTTGCAAAATATTTGAAATTTTATATCAGGTGAGTTTTTGAGGTACTAGTGTATCCCTTCCAGGTGATGATCTGAAAGCACACCTGGAGAAATGGAGGTATAGATTTGAGGTATGGCTGTTGCCATAGATAAAGCTTTGGGAAACAACCTTAAATTGATGTTCAGAACTGATTTCTGAAGCCAATGCAGGACATGGTTGTCTGGTGGTGACTCATGTTGGAGTAGAGTGAAAAATAAAGGCCATAGTTTGGCAGTAGGATTAGTCAGTAGAGGGAGACTGCAAGATGGGGGTGGTGAGGTTATTGGGGGGAGGGCATCAGCTTTAGAGAATGTTTCAAAGTTTCAAGAGTAATGGGGAAGGGAGATGAAATGCTAGCTAAATGGCCTAGAAGGGGCAAGGGAAGACTTTGGGTTTGGGGAAATCTGAACATGTTTTTAGGCTGATGGAAAAGAATCATTGGAATAGCAGCAGATTACAGGAGGTAAAGTCATAGAGGAGGTGGGAGGGCATAGGATCTGAAGGTGCTGTGTAACCAGAAGGAATGTAAATGAGGGAGCATGGGAGTGCCTTCCAGGTAGGGGTTTGGTGTTCTGCTTAGACTTTGCATACTGGCTGACACTGAGGGAACCAATAAGGATATGGTCCGGAAATAGTAAAGGGCCCAGAGAAGTGGTTAAAATAATTTTCATTAGTTGACTATTTGTGGAAGTATCCTTGGACAGAGCCATCTGAACTCTGATTTGTTTTCTATTTTCTGTTAGTGTTTCTTGTTAGATGATTTTTGGTAAAACTTGGGGAAAACTTTTGACTGTTCCCTTGACCATAATAGCCACTAGATGGGGATAGTACAATGAATCTCTTGCAGTCCTGGAGCACTGTGGAGGGGCTGGAATAGACATCGAGTGTCTGGCTTTTTTCACCTAGTATCTCTTGTCTCCCCCCAATCCCTAAAAGATTCCAAAGTATCTAGTCTTAGGGGACCATTCCTGAAATTTGGTACTTTGTGGGTTTGTTTACTTTGTTTGGATTTTGAGAAAAATAGGCCTAGAAACTTGTAAAGTTATCTTCCTAGGATGTGCCCCATTGTACAAGGAGGGAGTATTCTGTCCTATTTACCTCACATGGTTGTAGCAATGCCTCCAGTGAAGCATCTGAGCCCTTACCTGCTGAGGATAGGATGCTGTGTCCATCCCAGCACTGGATGCCAGCAGCCACCCAGAATCTCCCCTAAACTACCCTGGAAAAGCAACCTGAGCTGTTGAAGTGAAATAGTATTTGATAAATGTATTCATGGGAAGGGAGTAAGAAGTCATCACACAGGGTTAGAATTTCCCTCTCTCCCCTGCCAGATGAATCAGGGTGGGGTGATTTTTTTTTTTTGCTTAATTTCTGTTCCTTCCATGGTTGGGGTACTTCATTTAGAGTCATTAGGGAAATAGAAGAGGGGAATTATGATGTCTCAAACATCACCGATTTGAATTTTTAGAAAAAGAACATTTAATTTTTGTTGAAATAGCTTTGCCTGTTGGAGAATGTGTTGAAACCTGGCTCTATTGACTGCAAGTCACCTTACCTCTCCAACCCTTCATTTCCTCATCTGTAACATTACTTTCTCTCTTCCAGGCACTGCTAAAGGAATTGGGTTGTAATGACTAAATTCACTTTCAGTTCCACATCTTATCTCTAACTTCTGTTTTAATTGAGTCAATATAGCTACCTTTGTTAAGTTGGAATTTTTATGTACTATTTAACTTTGCAATGAAAAAAGCATTTTTTAAATGCTTGCTAAATTTAAGCACTGGGGGTGCCAAGTGAGTACTTGGCATGTACTCTGGAGCAGATAGGGGAGACACCACATAAAAGGGTTCATCTCTGGGGTTAGTGGAAAGGGAGAGGCACTTAAAGAGGGAGCATGCGAGATGGGTCTAGTGGTCCTTAGGAAGCACTATTTCCAAGTATTGAGCAGCTGTAGCAAAGATTGGTTGTAAGGCTGTGGAGCTCAGCCCTTTGCCCACCAGGAAATGAAGAGCAGGACTGTCCTCCATCCCCTTCTCCCAACCCTTCCTTGAATGGGCTGAAAGTACTGCTGGTGCAGAAATTGAGCCTGGCTCCTAGGGCTTTAGGCTGCAGCTCTTAGCAGTCGTAAATCATTCCTGTTATGGAAGACAATTGTGGGGTTTAAAAGACTTCTCAGTTCTTAATTGAGGGATGTGGACCCTCTTTTTGCATGAGGGGCTTGCCAGAGATAAGTATTCATCTAAAGAGTTTTTTTCTGATGGATTTCTGATAAGGATAGACATTGGAAAATGGTCACTTGTGTGGATTAGCAGTAGTAAGTTGTACAAGAAGAGAAGGGGCTTCATGGATGGGGGAGCAATGGCTGCACTGGTAATTTACTTGGGCAGGGTTGTAGGTACGGGTGGAGCAGTGGTAAGGGCCCCTGTCAGATTCTCTTTAGAAGGGTAAAATGTCCAATTCTTAAGGGTTTTAAAATTTATTAAGTGAATACTTTGCAGAAGGTGCTGTGATAGATGTTTTAAATTGGTGTACTTGAGAGGGAGTAATAATTAAGTTCTTGTCACCACAATTGTGACACCTGAGATGTGCATAGGAAAATAAATTTTGGTACAGGGGAAAAGATTAATAGGATTCATAAATTATACTAGATGCCGAAGGAGAGGGTGGGAAAAGAGCTGAAAATGAAGACAAAATAAGTTTTTATGAGGTTTGTGAAAGCAAAACAGTAAGTTGAGGGTAATAACTCTAAAGTAAGTGATATCCCCATTTTATAAATGAGGAAACAGGCAAACAGGTTAAATGATTTATCTGGGGTTAGATTTGAACCAGAGCTTCCTCAACCTGTATTCTTTTTGACAAACAGCTACAGAGGTTCAGTAGACTTGGCTATAAGGTTCTATAACTAACTAGCTAATTGCCGAGGTAGGCCTAGAACTCAGATTTCCGGGCTACTCATTCCTCATCTTAACTTGGCTTCATTTGTCTCCTACTAGCACTATTGGGTAAGAGGAACTTTTTGGGGGGGTGGGAGTATGTGAAACAAAAATGGTTTTTCCTACACCAACTGTTCTTTGCCTGGAAATTTGTCTTTCCATGTTGGATGACCTGGTATTAATTAACAGGGCTAGAAAAGAGAATAATCTACTCCTTACGGAAACTGGACCTCCTTTGTGGAAAGAGAATAAAAGGATGAGCAGATGTCTAATAACAAAATTACAACCTATAAAGATGTGATCCTTTTGCTTTGATGTGATAATAGAACAGTCATATTCATTTGCTGTAACTTGGCACTTGACTGGAATTCTAATGGAGGAATTTCAGTAGGCATGCATGATTTGCTGCTGGTTTAGGATCATATTTCAAGATAGAAAGGATGTTAGAGGGCATAAGTCGGACTCTCGTACAGATGAGGAAACAAACCCAGAGTTTGAACCTCCAAGAAACATGTTCTCCAGGGCCTTCTGAGGATTTTTCTCTATTAAGATTTGGGGGTGAGTGGCCAGTGTTTGAAGGGCATGGGATCATGCAAAGATCTCTTCTTATAAGATCTCTTATAGCAACTAGCACAGGGGCTGTGCATATTAGCAGAAGCGGAAGATAATCTAGAACAGTAATTTAATCAGAACGTAGCCCAACACTTCAGTTTAACCTGACCAAGAGGCCTGAAGCCCTGAATTGGTTGTGGCTTCTTTGTTCATGAAACCACTATGTATCAGACAACTTGAATTCCTGTCTTCCATTATGCTGCCTTTTTTTATGGGTTGTATACATAGTCAATGCTTAATAGTTGAATTTGATGTTTCCTCTGAAGACCTGAACAGCAAGCAGGATGGATGCTCTAGCTAATTGATATTTCTGTTACTGATGGTTATCTTGGAAAACCTTGCTTAGTGGGACAGACTCAAAGAAGACTCAAGAGAAGATTGCTTCTCTTCAGAACGGCCTGCTCCCAAGCATAGATTGAGAGCTGAAAGGGACCTTAGGGGGCATTGAATCCAACCCCCTTATTTTACAAGTGAGGAATTTTAGGCTCAGGCAAGTTAATTTTTAAAATATTTTATTTTGGGGCAGCTAGGTGGTGTAGTGGATAAAGCACCGGCCCTGGATTCAGGAGGACCTGAGTTCAAATGCTGCCTCAGACACTTGACACTTACTAGCTGTGTGACCCTGGGCAAGTCCCTTAACCCTCACTGCCCCACAAAAACCCCAAAAGTTTATTTTTTCAATTACATGTAAAGACCATTTTTGACGCACATTTAAATTTTTGAGTTCCAAATTTTCTCCCTAAAAAGGTAAGAATTTTAAATAGGTTATATCCATATTAGTCATGTGAAAAAAGAAACAGACCAAAAGGGAAAAAAACAACACAAAAAAGATAAAATAAAAAATATGCTTTGATTGGCATTCAGACTCCATGGTTCTTTGGATTGTGGAGAGCATTTTCCATCATGAGTCTTGGAATTGTATTGGATTTTTTGTATTGCTGAGAACTAAGTTATTGATAGTTGATTATCACATGATGTTGCTGTAACTGTACAATGTTCTCCTGGTCCTACTCATTGCATCAATTCTTGTCTCTCCACACTTAGCTGAAATCCATCAGTCAAGTTAATTTCCCCAAGGTCACAAGGGTACTAAGTGGCAGAGACTGGATTTGAACCTAATACTTCAAATCCAGGATGCTTGTTGCAACCCTGTTTCTAGTGCTCAGTAACTTGCTCTGAACAAATGTCTTCTTGGCCAGGACTGACTTGTGTAAACAATTCATACATGGGCAAATTATAGCTGTTACAGCAGTCAAGATTCCATTTTGACCACTTATTAATATAAATCTGGGATTTTCAGCCCCATTTTCTGCCATGGTTGGCATGTTGAGTGGTTATGTCCATGGTTAGTCCATGAGTCATTATGAAACCCATCTCATGGTCCAATTCAAAACTGCTTTTTCTGAGCTGATTAATCATAACCATAGCTGACTTTTACAAGGCGCTTAAAAGTTTGCAAAGCAATTTACATATTTTGTCTCCTAAGATCCCAGTGTGGATCATTTTGTAATCCGGGTCTAGTTTCTATTTGAATTCCTTCTCCCTTCACCACTAGCACCTGAGCTTTTTTTTTTTTTTTTGGCTAAGGCTTTCTACTCCATTGCTTTGTCTAGGATCAGCTTGTTCTGAGATAGCTAGGTGGTGGTTTGTATGGAGCCCTGGCCCTGGCATCAGGAAGACCTGAGTTCAAATTCAGACCTTGACAAGTAGCTCTATGACAATAAGGTTATTCGACTTCTGCTTCAGTTTACTCAACGGTAAAATAGCAACTACTTTCCAGGTTGGTCGTGAAGATTGAATGAGATATTTGTAAAGTATTTAACACAGTGCCTGGCATGTAGTAGGCATTTAATAAATGCTTCCCTTCTTCCCTTGTCAATCTCTACTCCAGGCTCATTGTAAAACTGGCATTTGTCCAATCCCAAATTTATATCCTGTGTAGGAAAAAACTCTTGATTAAAGCAAAAAAGTATGAAATTTAATTGGGAAGGCTAGAACTCAAGATGTGATTCAGTTTTGTGTTTAGGAGAAAAATACTGTGCTTTGTGCTGTTTTCCCCCTTTAAAAAGATGCTTTTGGGGGGCAGCTAGGTGGCGCAGTGGATAGAGCACTGGCCCTGGAGTCAGGAGTACCTGAGTTCAAATCCGGCCTCAGACACTTAACACTTACTAGCTGTGTGACCCTGGGCAAGTCACTTAACAACCCCATTGCCTCACTAAAAAAAAAAAAATTAAAAAAAAAAAGATGCTTTTGTTTTAGTTACGGTAGAGGATTCCAACCTTGATTACATGGAAGGCAAGCACTGGTCTTACTGAAAAAGTAATGGAATTATTTTTTTTTTAAATTTTTATTTTTTTGGTGAGGCAATTGGGGTTAAGTGACTTGCCCAGAGTCACACAGCTAGTAAGTCTCTGAGGCTGGATTTGAACTCAGGTACTCCTGAATCCAGGGCCGGTGCTTATCCACTGTGCCATCTAGCTGCCCTTGGAATGATTCTTAAAGTCAGGGACATGGCCATTTGTATATACTTAGGGACCTAGCAACATTGAAGAGGCACTTGGTAGAGACATTTGTTGCTGTTTAAGTAGGTGGTGGTGATTGTTTATACAGAGCTGAAATTTGAGTTTGCTTTTGTCACTTGTCCCACAGAAATTCAGTATTCACCTAGGGTTCATAGCCATGGATGGATGCCTAAGTTGCTTTTAAGTTCTCAAATTGGCTCAGTGTCCATGCCACAGTGGCCTGGGTTGTGTGCCCAGGGTCCTCCCTGTGGGTAAGGACAGGTTCTACTCCATTACTCCATGTTGCGTGATGTCTTGATACATCACAGATGTAACATAAGGATATCCTCTGGATCTCAGTGTTACCAATTAAGTTTTCGATCTAATTCCAGTAGCACAGATGGTAGCCTGAATGGGGCTAGTCTGGAACCTCTGAATTTCTGTGGACCTAGAGACCAGTGAAGGGGGCAGGGGGATGGAAGATAGGTAAGATTCTTTAGAAATTACCCAGAGTTAAGATGCCCTGAACCATGTCTAGTAAAGTACCTTTAGTTCTGGTTAAAGTCCTCTGTACGGTTGAGCTTATTTTCCATTTTTTTGGTTTTGTTTGTTTTTGCAGGGCGGTGGGGGTTAAGTGACTTGCCCAGGGTCACACAGCTAGTAAGTGTCAAGTGTCTGAGGCTGGATTTGAATTCAGGTACTCCTGAATCCAGGGCCAGTGCTTTATCCACTGCACCACCTAGCCGCCCCCTATTTTCCATTTTTTAAGAGGAAGTAGGTAAATATTTAGAAGTCCCAAAGCATTGCTAAAATAGAGCAGAATAAAATGATTCACGGGATATAAAAAAGCTAAATGGAAAGTTTTTTTTTTCCAATTTACTGGCTATGTATGTGACATTTGGGCAAGTTGTATGCCTTTTGTGTTGAGTTTCTCTGCCAGATGGGAATGACATTGGCCCTTTTTGGTACACAGAGTTGTTATGAAGGTCAAGTGAGATGATAATAAAGATGAAAGGGCTTTGTCAGGTATAAAGTACTATACAAATTCATGGCGTAATTATTGAAAAGAATACTTAAAATTGAGGGATGTCACCTAGTTCATCAGTCAGGGATAGACTGATGAAAGGTAAGAATTCAGATCACTCAGTACAAAGATTTCCCCAGCCTAGACTACACCTTTCTGTGGTACTTAAGTAGTAAATTTTAAATCTTCAGGCATCAGGGCAAATGCAGACAAAAGGCATCTCTCTGAGAAACCCACTGTGGCTAATGATGTTCAGATAAGATGAGGAAGCTGCCTCATGAAAAGCAGGCTGATGAGCCTTGAACAAAACCCCAGGTACCAGGCCTGACATCCCTCCGACAGCATCCTTTCTTTTTTCCCAACTGGCACCTGTGCTGCCTCATCAGGAAAAAAGTAGAGGGATTTAGTGAATGCCAGGCCCAATGACTGCTGCGTTATCTAACAGCCTTCTTCCAGCAACTCAAGTTTCTTTTTTCTGTTGCTCTTTGTTTCTTTTCTTTTTGGGGGGTGGGGTGGGGTTGGGTGGAGAACACACACCAAACAAAAATATGCTTTAATTGCTAACTATCTTTCTCCTGTCTCCTTACTTCACTAAAAATAAAGGTCTTGTCTTTGATGCAGACACGGCATTCCAACAAAAATGTTTGGAATAAATACTGAAATGAATGGCACTTATTAGCTACTGCCTGGCATATTTATCTCTCATTAGTTAGCATAACAACGGAGCCTGACAAGGGAAGGGCTTTTTACTTCTGTGTCTTATTTTTCAAAAAAGGGAGAGAAGGAAAAAGAACAATACATCATTAGAAAAAAAATTGCAGATGTGGAGAGTTTGTTTTCTAGGATAGGTATAATCACAGCCCTCATTATTATGATACTGTTCAGTTTATCTCATGGCTGATTGAGACAAGGCAAAGGAGCCCAGCTGTGATCTAGTGACAGATGTGTTCCTCAAGTGAATGTTACAGACACCAGGCTCCTCTCTCCTTATGAAATGTAGGAATCTGGAAACTGGAAAATAATGGTCCAGGGGGATATGGGGTCATAAGCTAAGCCTAGGTCTGGGTAGCCTTCTTGTCTCAAAGAAGTAGAGTGGGTCCTATGTGGAAGGAGCCAGTTCTTTAGATTATAAGCGGTCTTGGGGCAGGGAACAAGTCTATATTTGGTATTCCCTCTCAGTGTCTGTCTAGCCCAGTATTGGATAAGGAGTAGGAACTTAAGGAATATTGGGGGGAATAGGGTGACAATAATACACCTGTAGTTTTTTAAGGTTTACAAAGCACTTTGTTCCTCAATGGCTCTGTGGAAGAGGTTGTGCAAGTATTTTCCCCCATTTTATAGGTGAGGAAATGGACTTTTGAGAGAGAGAGAGATTTGTCTAGAGTTTCAACTAGTAAAATGTATGAGGGAGGAATTAAATCCAGAACTCCCATCTTCAAATTCAGCACTCCACACTGTCACATTTGCCTCTAATTGGACATTATGATTAGATTATTGTACCAGGGCTCTTTGGATACTTGACAAGGGAGTGAGATAACAAGAGCCTGTGAGGGTGACCTGGGATGTATGTAGAATACGGTATTCTCCGATGACCTGAATGGAATTTGCGGTGAGGGGTCTAAACCTTATTTTATTTGGGTTGGGAACTCTAGAGTGAACTTCATCCATGCAACAAAGCTTATCTGTAATGTCCAGTCTTGACCAGTTTGAGACTTGCTTGGAGTACTGTGAGGCTGGATCAGAATCCATGATTTGAACTACATTCATTGGAACCTTCTTCATGAATTGTCCCCATCCTCCTGACCTATGATCTTCAGAATCCCCTTAACCCTTAATGTCTGTAGGTACAACTCATAATGGCAAGAGTTTATTCTTTCATTGTCCCATCCATCCTTCCCAGCCCCTAGCACAAGGGACTCTTTTAAGTGCTTGTTGGGCAACTGATTGGCCTCAAGGGTAGTCTGCATCTTCTACCTTTTCAGTCAGCAGACACTAGTAGTGAACTAATTTAGGACTCAGTTCTCAGAGGTTTGCCAGGTTAGCCCTGGGTCGGATAACCTTGTCCTCAAGTTTATGGCTAATGTTTTCCCGTAAATTAAGCTCATTTTAAGCCAGGCTTAGAGCTCTGTGCACAGAGATCAGAGGAAGCCCACTAGGATTAATCCAAGATTAAAGTGGGGATGACATGAGTGCTTGGGCTGGCTAGCATGAGTATCACTGAAACAGTGTGATGGGCTGAGACTTAACTAAGGATCTATTTCCTTTAAAGGGGAAGGGAGGAACTTTTCTAGCAGTGGTCCTAGAATTTGTTTTTAAATAATTTTTTTCATGTAACAGCCATTTACTCTCCCTACCAATTAAACAACAAAGGAAAAATCCCAAACCCCTAAGTAACATGTTAGTATGCATAATCTATGAAACAGATTCCCTCATTGGCCATACCCAAAATATAAGTCTTAGTTTGAACCCTGAGTCTATCATTTCTTCAACAGGAGGTAGGTAGCATGCTGCATCTTCAGGCCTCTTGAATCATGATTGGTCATTGCATTGACCAGAGTTGTGAAGTCTTTCAAGTTCTTTTTCTTTATGGTGTTATTGTATAAATAGTTGTGGCTCTGCTCACAACCTATGCATTAGTTCATGCACATCTGTTTTCTCTGAAACTGTCCATTTTGTCATTTCTTATCACATTCTTATTCCACATTTTCATTCCACACATTCCATTCTTATACCACAATTTTTTTAGTCATTTCCTAAGAGTTGTGCACTCCCTTAGTTTCTACTGTTGAGAGAATATAAATATCTTTGTACAAGTGTGTCCTTTTCCTTTGATCTCTTTTGGGTTATATGATTGGTAGTAATAGTATTGCTAGATCAAAGGGTATGTATAGTTCAGTGGCTTTTTGCATGTAGCTCTAAATTTCTTTCCAGAATGTCCTGTCTTCAAATTTAAACAGGTCATAACTCAGTTGGCAGCTAGATGGTGCAATGGATAGAGTGCTAAGTCTGAAGTCAGTCTGACCTCTGATACTTAATAGCTTTGTGACTCTGGGAAAGTCACTGCATGCTGTCTGCCTCAGTTTCCACAACTGTAAAATGGGGATAATAACAGCACCTGCCTCCCAGGGTTGTTGTAGGGATCAAATGAGATAATTGTAAAGAGCTTAGCACAGTGCCCAGCACATAGTAGGCACTAAATGCATTTTTTCCTTTAAGTTGGATGAACAAATGAATGGACAAAGGTTAGTGTTCAACGTTTCCCCTAGATTTGATCAAGATAGAAATTAATTGTGCAACTGGGAATGGTATTTTTAGCATTAAAAAGGACCTCACGGGGCAGCCAGGTGGCACAGTGGATAAAGCACTGACCCTGGATTCAGGAGGACCTGAGTTCAAATTCGGCTTCAGACACTTGACACTTACTAGCTGTGTGACCCCAGGCAAGTCCCTTAACCCTCATTGCCCCGCAAAAAAAAAAAAAAAGGACCTCAGATATCCCATTCGATGTGTTGCTGTTGATAACAAAATTGAGGTCCACTTACTTGCCCAAGGTCACACAATGAATAGAGCTGAGCTGAGACTGAGTCAGGTCTTCTGACTTCTTGTCTAGTGCTCTTATCACACTGACAAAAACCCAAACAAACAAAAAAGTCCTGTGTGCATAATAGATGCTCATCAAATATTTTTTCAATGAATGAGTGGACAACAGAATACAGGAAGCAGTGCCCCTTTGTTGGTTCCTGATGTCTTACATGCAAATGTTGAATATAGACTATGTGAATGTCTTAGACACTGATAAAATATTCAGCCAAAGTTGAGCTTGCTGTAGTCCACTGAGATGTCACAGATATTTGTTAGCTTTGGAACCAGATAAAAATGAACCCCTAGCTTTTTTTTCCTTACCCTGTTTCCTTCACCACACCCCAGCCCTCTTCAAACACTCCAGCCCTTACCCCTCAGAGAGGAAATAAAATATAATCCCAGGGTATGTGGATGAGACCGGGGCCATATTCTCTATGATGCCAAATTCCAAAGGCCAGGGATGTCCTTAGATAGCCTTTAATAACTGCTAGGCGTCTTTTGTTGGTGAATATATTTTAAAACTTCCTTTGAATTTATTTTCAGCCTGTATTCCCTCTTGAAGGAAACTAATACACTGTGTAAAGTAGTATTTTTCTTTATGTCCTAAATTTATCTAAGCGGGATATACTCTTGCCTTGATAGACCTGTGTTTTTATTGATGTAGGCATTCCTTCCATTTGTACAAGTCACAACCCATCCATACCTTCTCATCTCATTTCTTATCTGTATCTTTCCATAAATCCTCCATAAATGAAATGTACCAGCTATCTTCCTCTAGGTCAGAGGTTCCTAAATGGGCGTGGGGGAAGCAAACCTCCAGGAGGTATGAAAAGTGTGTTGAGGGATATGGTGCATATTTAGTAAGTAACTATCTTATCCTGATGAAATCCCTTATTTTGTTTCTTTTTGTAAATTTAAAAAATTTTTAAAACTTAAAAAATTTTTTAGTGAGGCAATTGGGGTTAAGTGACTTGCCCAGGGTCACACAGCTAGTAAGTGTCAAGTGTCTGAGGCCAGATTTGAACTCAGGTACTCCTGACTCCAGGGCTGGTGCTTTATCCACTGTGTCACCTAACTGGCCCCCTTATTTTGTTTCTTGAGAGGCAAGTGTGGTGGTGTTAATGGCCTCAGAGCCAGGAAGACCTGGGTTCAAGGTCAGCCTCAGACACAAGCTGGCCGTGTTTTTCCAGGCAGCATTTCAAGACTAAGTTGAGAGAGGATACCAACCTGCCGTTGGTAAGAGGGTGTTCCTTCATCTGGAAGTTCTCAATGCCAGTGAAATCACAGGTGCCATCCTTATTTCTTTTTTTATTTCTTATATGTATATGCATGATAATCTCTAGAATTTATTTCCTTTCTCTAGGAAGGTTTACTTAAAGCCAAGGGGAACAGGGACCAAAAATATAAAAACGTTGGGACCCCCCCTTGCCCAGATATATACTAAGTATTTTATGGTTAACAGGAAAACATCTGCAAAGTCATATATAAATGTTTTTGTAAATTATATTTACTGATTTGGAAAAAAGTTGAGTTTTCTAGTCTGAATTTTATATGGATGAAAATTTATTATACTTGATATTGTCTGACTTTTTACTTAGGAATTTTTAAAATTTCAAATTAAATTATTTTAAAATGCCTGGTGCTCAATGTCATAATCCATCAATTCTCTGCAGTTTGAAATTTCCCCTTTTGGGTGCTTTTACTGTGGAGTGGAGGCAGCAAATTTGTCTTCTCATGCCTTTCAGATCATCTTTTTCTTCAGTTCCCACTGGAGATTATGCTAATACTTTTTCGTGAAACATGAGGGCTTCACCTCTCCTCATCTGCTCTGGGCCTATTGACTTCTTTCTTCTCCTTCACACTAGTTTGGTGCCAAGGCCATGTTAGCTGTATACCCTTGGCCAGTACATGGCTGCTTCACCTTGTGCCCTCAACTGTGTGCAGGTTTATCAATTGAAGGCCGATTTCAGATGTGGAGGTGAATTCTGTTTTGCTTGTCTGCCATTTTCAGACCAGTTCTTAACTTCAGAGAAATTCCATTTCCAGCTAGGTAAAGTACCTATTTGGCTGGTATAGTTACTTTCCTGGGAGATTGGATACTTGGCAATTCATAAATAATAATAATAAAAAAAGTTTTCTTGTATTTTGTTTTTACAACAAACGTTTACAGATGCCCTCCTTACCTTTGTAAGAAGTCTTTTGAAATAGTGTAAAAAAAGTAAAACTAATATTACAGTAATCCCATCATATGTAGCACCTCCCTACTTCTCTCTTAAAAAACAAAACAAACACAATTCTGTTTTCTCTCCTACTGTCCACCCCATTGGCAAAAAAGGAATTTTTTTTTTTTTGGTAACAAATATACATCATTAAGCAAAATAAATTCCTTCAATGGCTAAAAGACAAAAATATATATATATGTCTCATTCTGTACCCTAAGTCTGTCAGTCATGTCTTTGTAATGGATAGTATGTTTTATCATCTGTCCTTCTGGAATCATGAGTAGTTGTTTTATGAATCGTAGTTCTTAAAGCTTTTCAGAGTTGTTTGTTCTTACAGTGTTGTTATCATCGAATAAATTGTTTCCCTGGTTCTGCTCATTTCATTCTTCATCAGTTTATAAATCTTCCAAATTGTTCATTTTTATAATATTGATGCCATAACTTTTTGATCCTTAAAAAAAGGGTTTGGATTTAAGGGGACTAGCAAACTCAGTTGAGTCAGTTGAGACATGGCAGTCCAAAAAAGCTGATGGGATCCAAGGCTTCATTAATAGAGGCAGTGTCCAGAATGTTAGGGAGTAGTGGTCCTTCTGAAATCTGGCCTGGTCGGATTACATCTAGAGTGTGACATTCAGTTCTGGTTCTCACCTTGCTGAAAGACATTGACAAACGAGCCCAGCCAGAAAAAGGAGACCCAGATGGAGGGAGGGCTGGTGACTGTGCCTCAAGAATCTTAGTTGTAGGAAGTAGGAGGTACTTATCCTGTAAATAATGCAATGTCAATATGGACCTGAGAAAGGGGGCCGACTAATTTGTCTTGGCTCCAAGGCAATTATTTGGTGGAAGCTGTAGGGAGGTAGATTTCTGTTCATTGGAAGGTGTTTGAGAAGTCTTAGTACCTTTAGTGTTTTGTTTTGTTTTGGTGGGGCAATGAGGGCTAAGTGACTTGCCCAGGGTCACGCAGCTAGTAAGTGTCAAGTGTCTGAGGCTGGATTTGAACTCAGATCCTCCTGAATCCAGGGCCAGTGCTTTATCCACTGGGAGTGTTTACTTATTGAGCCACACAGTCTGAGCTGGAAGAGTCCTTAGGAGCTATCTGGTCCTATGCCTTTAGTTTATAAATGAAGAAACCAAAACATCGAGAAGTGAAGTGAGTAAGGTCATGCTTCAGGGTTGCTACAACTGTATCACCTTAGCTTTCTTGCTTGTGCTAATAGTCATTTGTTTCCCTTGAACAGCTGAGAGAAGCAAGTTAGAGGAATTGGGCTCAAATGTTTTCTATTTCATGTCAGTTCAGTCCAACACATTTCAACAAGAATTATTTGAGAGCCTGTTGGGCCTAGCACTATTCTAAGTAAGCAATATAGGGGGTATACGTAGAAAATGGATTTTGGTGCCTGGCCTTGTTGTTGTTGTTTGTCCTTTGTTCTCAAAGAGGATCAGTGATATCATGATTTTTTTTTTTATGTAATGGGCACTAAGTGACTTGCCCAGACCAATGACATCACAAGGGTGGATGTCTTGACTTGGTGAGAATTAGATTTAAGTGAGGCAGGGCTGCCAAAGTCATCAGCCTCAGTCTCTCCTCCAGAATTGCTGGAGTCCAGTGGCAAGACAAAAGTCAAGATGACTGGTGATAGCCTGGGGTGCCTTGGATGACCTTGGCCTTTCTAAATTAAAGCTAAAAGAGGTCAAATAGGGACTATAAAGCAGAGCAGGGACTCTAACCCAAGTCCCCTGACTCCAAAGCCAACATTCTTTGCATCCTTTGCCTCTCAATTTATGTAATGAAGATTCAGTTGGCATCTAGGTGACACAGTGGATGGAATGCTGGACCCGGAGTCACAAGGACCTGAGTTCAAATCTGGCCTCAGACACTTACTAGCTGTGTGACTCTGGGCAAGACCCTGTATGTTTCAGTTTCCTCATCTATAAAATGGACTGGAGAAGGAAATGACAAACCACTCCAGTATCTTTGCCAAGAAAACTCCAAATAGGGTCACCTGAAACGACTCAACAACAACATCTATAAAGAAGAGAGTTCAATTTCTGGTTGGACAAATTTCTGAGAATGGAATGGTTGGCAGTATGGTGGTGTGCTGGAAAGACCAATGAATCCAGATATCCAGGTCTTCCTATGGTTCTGCTGAAAATTATTCTATGGGACTGAGCAGGTCACAGTACTTTCTTTGCAGGGCTTCAATTTCCTTATTTGTACATGGAGGGGAGGGGATTGTCCAAGTCCATTCCAATTCTGGCCATCTATAATTACATAAATAAGCATAGGGCTGGCTCCATGAGGAGTTGATGTAAACTCAAGAGCAGGGCTTTTCAATTTTGCTTTTGAATCCCTAGTGCTCAGCACATAATAAGTGCTTATTGATGGATATTCTTGCAACAACTCTAGAAACACTAATTCAGTATAGTGTGAGATTGTGTGGACCTCTTCTATGGGCACTTACAAACTAGTTGGGAAAAAAGGGGGGCACTTTATAAATATCTCATTTGAGCCTCACAATAACCCTTCCAGGTAGGTGCTATTTTTTTCTCATTGCCATTTTACAGTTGAGGAAACTGAGGCAGAAAAAGGTTACGTGACTCACCCATATAGAAGATCAGATTTGAACTCAGGTCAGGGTAAGGAAGATTTGGAATAGTTCTGCACAGAAGGTGACATTTGAGCTGAGTTTCAGAGGAAACTAGGGGTACTATAGGATGTGGTACAGACTACAGAGAGTTCTGGATTTGGAAATAAAGGATCTAGGTTCAAACCCCAGCTTTGCCACTTCTATTACCTTGGACAAACTACTTAACTTCCTTAACTGGGACATGAGAGGGTTGGAGACACCCCCCCCCCCGTTGTTGTTGTTGTTGTTGTTGTTGTTGTTGTTGTTGTTTTGTGAGGCAATTGGGGTTAAGTGACTTGCCCAGGGTCACACAGGTAGTGTCAAGGGTCTGAGGCAGATTTGAACTCAGGTCCTCCTGAATCTAGGGCTGGTGCTCTATCCACTGCACCACCTAGCTGCCCCCTCCCCAGGTCCTTTTCACTCAATTTTTTTATCATTTAAAGGTGACTGTGTGCTAGTATTCACCATGACTTGCTGGTTTTGTGGTCATGAAGTCTTAACTTCAGTGTATCCTATGTCTATCTCAAATTTGTCTTAGTAGAACTTAATTACATTCATTCTGATATCATCTAAAGTGCCTTAGACAGGGCACTTCAGGAAGGGAAAGACACTGTGGGCTGAGGTTAATTAGGGAGGTGGCTTCTTGGAGGAGGTAGGTCTTAGGCCAGTCTTGGTTATGCCTTGGATGTCTGAAGAGAGAAGAAAAACAATCTTTTTTGGCGAGGGAAGTGAAGCTGATGGGGAAGGATTGAAAGGTTGGGGGGGAGGAGTATGGGGAGCATGTCTCTGTTTTGTATCGCTTAGTGGAATATAATTGGATGGACCTACTAGCATTGAAAGATATCCCCGGGGGCGGCTAGGTGGCTCAGTGGATAAAGCACCGGCCCTGGATTCAGGAGTACCTGAGTTCAAATCCGACCTCAGACACTTGACACTTACTGGCTGTGTGACCCTGGGCAAGTCACTTAACCCCCATTGCCCCGCAAAAAAAAAAAAAAAAGAAAAAAGAAAGATATCCCCTATGACATGAAGATTTGAGCTGGCCCACCTGCCTTGGGACTCTCCTGGGAAGACTGATGCAGCTGAAATAGAAAGCTCAGATCAATGTCAGTAACAGCATTCCATCGAAATTCTGTTCTATTCAAGAACCAAACCAATATTCTGTAATAGATGGTAGGAATATGCACCAGTGAATGCTAATAATATGCCTCAAGGGCTCCTGATGATTTTCTGGGGCTGCAGAATTGATTGAACAGTTGACAAAGTCCTGGAATATGTTTAGGCCCATGGTTTCCTGAAAACCACTTTAGCATCACCTGTCAATGGGGCCTCCAAGCGAGCTGAACACATGGCAACTAGGGAAGGTGGTGGCTTTTGGCAGAGGAGAAGGATGAGGCTTCTGTGAGCAGTAGATGGGGCTCCAGGATCCCAAGGAGGCTTCATTAAGCCTAAAGCAGTAGGGTTGGAATTTCCTGCAGATGTTCCCCTGAAGTGAACCAGAGATAGGAATTAGGGAGTTGGGGGAGTAACTATTAACACAGTGTGTGTGCATAGAGAACAGCCCTTTGTTTGAATAAAGAAAATCTGGGTGAACTGTAATCACTCAGTGCTGCAGTCTGGGTTTACCCCAAGCTGGCTGATATTCTCTCTGCATGATTTTAAGCTTTAAGGGGAGAAACAGAGTGCAGTATAGCTGTCAGTTCTCCTCTGCAGTCAGTCAGTTAACAAGAATTTAAGCACTTACTATGTGCTAGGCATCAAGCTAAGTGCTGGGCTTATGAAGAAAGACAACTCTCTGTCCCCCAAACAAAACAAAACAAGCAGTCTCTGTCCTTAAGGAGATACTATTTCACATTATTTTGCATCCTGTTCTTTTGATGCAATATTTGTGCTCAGTAGTGAGGCCATCCTCAAAAGGGGAAATGATATTTACAGTGAGGTCAGGTCAGATGCTGTGACATGGCTACCTAATAATAATGGCTATCATTTGTATACTACTTTAAGGTGTGCAAAACCCCATCTGGTAGATAAAATGCTATTATTATTCCCACTTCACAGATGAGGATGTTGAGGGTAACCAGTAAGTCTCTGAAGTAGGATTTGAACTCAGATTTTCCTGGTTCCTAGTCCAGGCTCTAACAAGAGTCCTCTACCTTGAGAATTTCTGTGAAGGCCTCCTTGAGCCATATAGGGTAAGAGTCAAGGCAACCTTTTTTTTTTTGGTGGGGCAATGAGGTTTAAGTGACTTGCCCAGGGTCACACAGCTAGTTAAGTGTCAAGTGTCTGAGGCTGGATTTGAACTCAGGTCCTCCTGAATCCAGGGCCTTTGCTTTATCCACTATGCCACCTAGCTGCCCCCAAGGCAACCTTTAAAGTCTGGTTGAGCAGCTTACTATTGGCCTTGCTGGTTAGATGGCCAAGTCTCCTGCTCCCAGAATCACCCAGTGCCAGAGATAGAAATCATCTTGTTCAATCCTCTTATTTTAAAGAAAAGGAAACTGAGGTCCCAAGAGGTAAATAAAGTGACTTGCCTAAGGTCACACAACTAAGTCTTAGGATTCCAAGTCCAGTGATTTTTCTATCGTACCTACCTTCTTTGCCAGAGAAATATGATGATGATCTCAAAGTGAATTCTACCACCGAACTCTTCTTGAGCACTTTTCTAAACCTAAATCTCAATCAGTTCATCAACAAGGATTAATTAAGTGTCCACTATGGGCCAAGCATTTTGAGAGGGCTGATGATACAAAGACAGTCCCTACCTTCAATGAGTTTTCATTCTATTAGGAGCTTTCCTGTTATCTGCATTTTATGTAGTCAGTCAAGAAGTACTGATTAAGCACTTGCTACGTTACCAGGCACTATGCTAAGCATCAAAGATAAAAATGTAAGTAAAAAGAATAAAAACCCTTGTCCTCAGTGAGCCTACATTCTAATGGAGGAAGCTAAAGAAAAAAAAAAAGCTGAAAAGCAGGGGTGGGGAGAAGGTTGGGGTGGGGAGTGAAATCCAGAGAATGAGGGATGGCTGTGAGGAGGCCCATCATCAAAGTGGAAGAACTGATCAATCAATCAATCAGCAGTTATTAAGCTCCTATTATGTGCCAGACATTGTGCTAGGCCCTGGGGATACAAAAAGAAGAAAAAGACACTCCCTGCCCTCAAGGAGCTTACAATTTTTTTCCTTTTCTTTTCTTTTTTTTTTTTTGTGTGAGGCAGTTGGGGTTAAGTGACTTGCCCAGAGTCACACAGCTAGTAAGTGCCAAGTGTCTGAGGCCGGATTTGAACTCAGGTCCTCCTGAATTCAGGGCCAGTGCTCTATCCATTGCACCACCTAGCTGCCCCTGGAGCTTACAATTTAATGGGCGAGAAAACATGGAAACAAATATATCCAAAGCAAGCTATATACAGGATAAAAAAGAAATAGCGGAAGTAAAACACTACAATTAAGAGGGGTTGTAGAGCAGGGCTTCTTAAACTTTTTCCACCTTATCACCCGATAAATTTTTACACGACCTCGGGTATGGAAGTATATAAAATAGGCACACATAACCTTTTACTGCTGCCAGATTTTTCATGACCCCTACATTCAGTTATGGGACCCCCATATGGGATCGTGACCCACAGTTTAAGAAGCTAGGATGCAGGGGGCAGCTAGGTGGCACAGTGGATAAAGCACTGGCCCTGGATTCAGGAGGACCCGAGTTCAAATCCGGCCTGAGACACTTAACACTAGCTGTGTGACCCTGGGCAAGTCACTTAACCCTCATTGCCCTGGGGAAAAAAAAAAGAGGAGGAGGAGGAGGAGGAGGAGGCAGAGGCAGAGGCAGAGGCAGAGGCAGAGGCAGAGGCAGAGGCAGAGGCAGAGGCAGAGGCAGCAGCAGCATTCAAGAGGCAGCTGAGAGATGGTGGGCTTAGTCCCCAGAATCTACAGGCTGTAAGTTTTCGTCATTAGCTCTTGACCACTTATTTCAAAAGCACAATGTGATCTGTTGGTAAGATCCCCCAGCAGGGAGTTAGGGGACTTAATTTCTGGTTCCAGCTTTACAACTAACTCACATTCTGTGTCATCTCAAGCAAGTTATTTAACCTCACTGAATTAAATAAACCTTGTTTTTCCCATGTGTCATATGGGCACAATATCACCAAAATTGAAGGAATGACCATCAATTGGGGAACAAATGAACAAGTTGTGGCATGTGATTGCAATGGAATACTATTGTGCTATAAGAAATGAGTAGCAGGGTGGTTTCAGAAAAAAACCAGGAAGACTTATATGAACTGATACAAAGTGAGCAGAACCAGGAGAACATTGTACACAGTAATAGCAATACTGTAATGATGATCAACTGTGAAAGAGTTAGCTACTCTGATTGAAACAATTCTAAAGGACTCATGATGAAAAATGCTACCTACCTCTAGAGAAAGAACCAATGAACTCAGTACAGATTGAAGTGTAGTTTCTTTTACTTAATTTTTCTTGCTTCTCCCTCACCGCCCCCAACAGGACTAATGTGGAAATAGGTTTTGCATGACTTCATATGTATAATGGATATTGTATTTCTTTCCTTCTCAATGATGGGAAAGGGGCTCAAGGGAGAAAGAGAGAGAATTTGTAACTGAAAATAAACATTGAAAATTTAAAAAGATTACATAGTTAGTGGCAGAACTCAAACCCAGGGTCTTTGCTAAATCTAGCGCTCTTTCCAGTCACTGTGATGTGTGAAAGATACAAAATGCTTTGTAATTATAAACTATGCAAATGCTAGCCAACACTCGTTAGCTTAAAAATGGGTATTACTCACATCAGCCTTAATTCTTGGAGTTTTAGGGAGGATAAAATGAGATTATAGATAAGAAAAGGTCTGTTGAGATGAGAAAGCAAAGAGAGCTGTTAAGTTGCAGGCTAATTATTATTATTGCCATTATCACTCCTGCTATTACTAATACTAACATCCTAATTCACCAGCATACCTTGCTATGCTAAGGGCTTCCTCCCCAATCCCTAGCCCAGACAAACATCCATTCCTTTGACTGGAAGTCCTCAAGGGAAGAATGCAGAAGCCCATGTATTAGAAGCAAGAGTCTAGACGGGATTGACATGAAGTCCTTTCCATCCTATGATTCTCCAATTCCACGATTACATGGAAACACAGACTGAAACAGCAGTGAGCAATAAACAGGCAATCAGGAAAGAATGGGTAATAAGGGCCATTTGAGAAGCCAGAAACAGAGGAAAATTACCTGTCATAAGCAGCTACGAAAGAGCCCAGTTCCTCGGAGAAGGAAAACACACTCCCTTGCAGGCTGTTAATCAAAGGGAAGTGACAGTCTCTAGCTGACTGCAGGGGAGAAACAGGGAATGAAATGGGCAAGGGGGGTGAACAGCCCCCCTAGCATTTTGTAGCCAGCTGAGGAGATGCTGACTGGACGGGGTGACCTTTGCAGCAAGCTGAATAGTGTGTGCTGCAGACTATAAGGAGTAGATTCAAGCCTGCTAATGATGACAACAAGGATAATCATTGTTGTAACACCATTCTCTCTCTCTCTCTCTGTAATTATATCACTCTATATCTGTATCTATCTATATTTATATCTATGTCCATCTATTTTTTATCTAGAGCTATATCTATCTGTATATTGATAGCTCCTGTTGTAGCCCTTCTCACTTGTGGACACTCAGAAAAGTCACTTCAGGTGCTGACTCTATAGGTCAGCACCCATTCAAAATCATATTTCTTAAACCCTTACCATTGTGTTTATTTTTATTAGTCAAAAGGAGAATATATTAGTTCAAAACAAAATATATTTAATCAAACAGAAATAGGAAAATATACCCCCTTGCGCACATGAAATATGTTGTCAAAGGTTACCATACCCTTAGTGGGGAGGGTGTAAGTACAGAGAACATGTGTGATGAGGGAACAAGCATGGAAGATACACATGGAATGGACCATATGGAATGTTCAGGGAAGACTAGTACCTCCGGTGAGAGAGCTTGCTGAGCCCTTTTCAGGGCTGTTCATCTACCTTTGGTGTCTACCTGTCACTCAACTCTCACCTGTGGCTCCAAGAAGCTATAGCATGTTCAGCAGCCACACCCTGGTAACCCATCTCAGGAGACAGGCTAAGCCAGATTGAGGATAACAGATTGACCTTAAACTCCTCTGTGAGTGAGGGGGATGTCTGCCCCAAACATGTGAAGACTTTACCTTTCAGAATGGGTGAATGAGAACAGTTTGTTCCAATGGCCATGAAAGCAGTTGAAGCCCGCACTATGGAGGCCTTAGAGCTTGGTCAGACATTGAAAAAGCCAAGTTCATCCACTGCATCCTGTGCCATCACCAGTCATTTTTTACCTTGATTTTTTTTTTGGGGGGTGAGGCAATTGGGGTTAAGTGACTTGCCCAGGGTCACACAGCTAATAAGTGTCAAGTGTCTGAGGCCGGGTTTGAACTCAGATCCTCCTGACTCCAGGGCCAGTCTCTATCACTGTGCCACCTAGCTGCTCCCATCATCAGTCATTTTGACTTTTGTCCTGCCACTGGACTTTGATGACTCTGGAAGAGGGAGTGAGACTGGTGACTATGAGCAACTCTGCTTCACTTAAATCCAGTTCACACATGAGTCAAGGCATCACCCTATGATGTCATTGATCCTCTTAAATAACAACACACATGGAATAGACATGTTCAAATCGGGGTATGCACATGGCTAAGGTAGCTCATACCTGTGATGTCCTGGGGCTTTCAATATCCTCTGATGATGTTCTAAGCTCCTCTCACATGGGCATGTCATTTCTTCTGAGCACATCATGTTTCAGATAGAGGTTGGATTTAGTAATCTCTAATATCCCTTTCAACATTAAGACTCATGTTGAACATTCCATTCACTGGATTAGGGAACTCCTAAGTGAGGAAATGTCCTCTACAAATGCAGGTCAGCACCTTCCCTGCAATCTTAGCGTTGTCTATAGAGCTGAGAAGTGACTTGTCTAGGCTCATACAGGCAGTGTGTGTCAGAAGTGGGACCTGATCCCAGGCCTTACCATCTTTGTGGCTAACTCTCCAATCCTTCATGCTCTCCATGTGTGTGTTTGTTTGTGTGTGTGTGTGTGTGTGTGTGTGTGTGTGTGTGTGTATGTATATATGTCTATATGTCTATATATTTTTATTTATTTCTCTCTTTCTGGAAGGGAAAGGAATTAAGCTTTTATATAGCATCTACAATGTGCCAGGCACTGTGCTAAGTGCTTTACAAAAGGTATCTCATTTGATCCTCACAACAAGCCTGGGAGGTAGATGACACCATTTATTTATTTATTCATTTATTCATTCATTCATTTATTTATCTGCATATTCATTTACTTATTCACCTATGTATTCATTCATTCATTCATTTATCCATTTATTTTTAATTAATTAATTAATTTGTTCATCTATTTGTTTATTTATTTTACAGGGCAATGAAGGTTAAGGGACTTGCCCAGGGTCCCACAGCTAGTAAGTGTCAAGTGTCTGAGGCTGGGTTTGAACTCAAGTCCTCCTGAATCCAGGGCCAGTGCTCTATCCACTGTGCCACCTAGCTGCCCTGGTAGATGATATTATTATTCCCATTTTACAGTTGAGGAAACTAAGACAAACAAAGATTAAGTGACTTTTGCAGGGTCACACAACTATTAAAGTGTCTGAGGCTGGATTTGAATTCAGTTCTTTCTGACTTGACTAAGTAATAGATCTGAACTAAATTCTTTCCCTTCTAGTTCTCTATCCACTGTGTTACCTAGCTGCCTCAGAATTACTAGTATGCATGTATGTGTAAATATATATGTATATATATTATGTTTTATGTAAATTCACATAGTACAAATTTGACTTTGCATAAAGAATTCTGAAAGTAAAAAAAAAAGAATTCTGAAAGTTATCTGCATTCTAAAAAACCCTATGTTAACTTTACTGTACAGTATTGTGTTCTCTCTCTCTGCTCTTGCCCTTGGGTTCTGCGCTTTGAGGCCTCCCATCCCCATCCCCCCAAACCCTGCCAAAAACCAACCCCAATAACACCCCCCCAAACCCTCCAACTGAGCAGCAGAAGAAGGTTGGGCTCCATAATGGGGGCTTGACTTGAGAACTTGGGTGCCAAGGAAGGAGACCTTTGCCCACTTGGTCCACCCACCTGTGTGTCTGTCTTCTGTGCTTGGGTACTACATGTATGTCCCTGGCCCTTGCTTATCACTTGTCTTCTATGTCTGAAATGGTACACAGTATAAAGAGAGAACTGACTGTAGATACATCTGTGTGTGCATGTGTGTACATGAATATGTACACAGACATAGACACATACACATATAAATGTTATATATTGTCCCCCACCCCCGACCCTGCCCCGCTTTTTTGGATCCGGCTAAACTGGCTTCTCTCTTTCTCATGATGAGTCTGAAAGTCACTTAACCTCTGTTTGCCTCAATGTCCTCAGTTATAAAATGAGGACAATACCAGCACCTACTTCCCAGGGTTGTTGCAGGGATAAAATGAAACAATAGTTGTAAAGTACTTAGCATAGTGCCTGGAACTTTGTAAATGTTATCCATTATTATTATGATGATGTTGGCTCCTGGTAATAAAAGGACTTTAAAAACTAAATAGATAGGGGCAGCTACATGGTGCAGTGGATAAAGCACTGGCCTTGGATTCAGGAGGACCTAAGTTCAAATCCGGTCCCAGACACTTGACACTTACTAGTTGTGTGACGCTGGACAAGTCACTTAACCCACATTGCCCCACCAAAAAAAACCCCCAAACTAAATAGATGGGGCAGCTAGGTGGCACAGTGGATAGAGCACGGGCCCTGGATTCAGGAGGACCTGAGTTCAAATCCGACATCAGACACTTGACACTTACTAGTTGTGTGACCCTGGGCAAGTCACTTAACCCTCATTGCCCCGCTAAAAAAACCCCAAACAAACAACTAAATAGACAAGTTTATACTAGATACAATAGGGAACCACTGGAGGTTATTGAGTTGGAGAATGACATGATCAGATCTGCCTTTAAGGAAAATCATTTAGGCATCTGTGTAGAGGATCCACTGATCCTTACAAGTAGCTGGACAACTACTTGCTGGAGGTGTAGGAGTAGAATTTTTCAGAGTTGGAATGGGACCCCAGTCCTCTAATTATCTAGACCACATCCTTCACTTTACATATAAGTAAACTGAGGAGGGAAGGTATGCCTACTATGTACCAGGTTTGCAGTCTTAGGCTTTTTTTCTTTTCCCTTGGAGGCTATCTCTGAATAGACAGAGGGCCTAGTGAGTTATGGCTCATGAGGTCATGAAGGGTCTGAAGAGTCAGACAGGACTGAACAATATATTACAACAACAACATTCCATTTTCTATGTTCAGAAGTTCCTAATAGTTCTCTTATTTCCTTTATTATGGTGTTAAGGTTTTTTTTTGTACTGTTGTGTTCTTCTGGGGATCTATCATACTCTATGCATCCTGTCTTTGGGATCTGTATGTTTTGCTTGCATAATGGGCACATTTTCTTTTAATATTCTTGTGGTTTTTTTGCTTCTCTTCTTCTAGGTTGTCCTTCACCTCTATGTGTTTGTATTGCTCATCTATTCTCTCTTTTGTTTTTTTGGTGAGGCTTGTCATTGAAGATTCCAGTTTCTCTATTCTGACCATTTCTTTTGCTGTGTAGGACATAAATTCTGCTTTCATAATTCTCACAACTCTTTTAAACTTGTTTTTGTTTTTGTGTTTTTTTTAGTGAGGCAATTGGGGTTAAGTGACTTGCCCAGGGTCACACAGCTAGTGTTAAGTGTCTGAGGCTGGATTTGAACTCAGGTACTCCTGACTCCAAGACCAGTGCTCTATCCACTGCGCCATCTAGCTGCCCCTCTTTTAAACTTTTCAGGAACAGCATATTTCTGTTTTACATTCTAAAATTCCACAAGGTCCTCTGTTAATCAAATTTTGGATCATTTTCTTTTGTTTGCAGGATTTATTCATATAAATATCTGAACTAGTTTACTACACCTGGAGGCCATATTTCTTTCATTACTGTTTTTCCTGTTGATTTATCTATGTTCAAGGTCTTTGAGATTTCTTCTTCCTGAAATCTTTGGTACTTTCAGTCATTCCTCCTCCTACCCCCCTCCATTTTCCTTATCTTTCATTTCCTGATTCCCTCACCTCTAATTGTGATTTCCTTCTACACATTCAGGGTTCACCAGCCTATGTTTCTGCCCCACCTAATTTTTGGGTGGTCAGAACTGTCCTAGCTGGATGTTGAATTCTTTCCCTCAGGCTTGGTGGAGGGCTGCATGGTAACCTCCCCAACAACCTTCCTCCCTCCTCCCCAACCCACACTCATGCTGACTTGCCCTACTCCCTCTCTTCCTCAGTTCTCTGGACCAGCACCTATAGTTTAGATCTTTGCAGCTCTGGTGCTTCTGGATTGCAGCTCCCAGTAGGCTTTTGCTTCTGAAAGACTGACCAAGCTGGCTGTTGAGGCTAGAACAAACTTCCATAGCTTATAGCCAGGGTTTCTATTTCTATGGTACATGAAAGAAGGAGGAAAGACTGGAGTGTAGGAGTGGGTTTTGATGTAAGCTAGTGTCATGTCCTTGGGTCTGCTACTGTACCCTTGCTGTCAGTAATGTGGAGATGTCAGCCTTATGTTGGGCCTTGAAAAGGATGTCAGATAAAATCACGAAACAGGTTACATTTTTCATTGTTGGTACCTCATTTTGAGGAAGGTAGCACAGGGGAGATGTTATGGGGTTGGGACATATAAAGGAATTTGGGACTATTAAAGATTAAACTGTCCAGCTAAACTAAAGGATATGGGTCTGGGGTAACTTTCCTTGAGAAGCTAAACTAAAGGACAGACACACCTTGAGAAATAAGGGAGATAAGCCCATTAGGCATGGCTGCTGCCTGATCAGTGCCAGGGAACAGAGATAACTCCAGAAATTAGAACAACCACCCCTCACCGACTTCTCCCAATACATTCCCAATAAGGGACATTCCACTTTCAAAGTGACCACCCCATCTACCATCTATAAAAGCTTTTGCCTTTCTCCTGTTCAAGGAGATAGGTATCTCAGAGAATTATCTCTGAACCATCTCCCTATGAGAGAAGTCCTTGGCTTTTCTCTTGATCTCCTTTAGAACCTAAATAAGATTATTTTATTCTAATTGGATTTGTGTGTGAAAGGGTGTAATTCTTTAAAGAGGAATACTTAAGGACCCCCACCAACACCCATTTCCTCCATGACAAGGGAGAAATCTGGAGTCAGAAAACCTGGATTTAAATCACCTTGGACAAGTTACTTCCCTTTTCAGATTTAGGTTCAAATGATCCTTCCAGACCTTTTTGCACATTATTCTCTCTTTTTAAAAATAAGATTTTATTTTCCTCCAATTACATGCAAAGACAATTAAAAAAACATTTGTTTAAATTTTTTTTTGAGTTCTCTTTCCTTTCTTCACCTCCCTCCTTGAGTCACTGAACAATTTTATTTGATATAGGTTATACATGTTGAATCATGCAAAACATATTACCATACTAGTCATGTTGTGAAAGAAGACAGACCTAAAGGAAAAAAAAATGAAAAAAAATGCAGAAAATGAAAATAGCATGCTTGGATTTGAGAGAAATGATTATTTATCTCTTGTATTTAATAAATAATTATTGTATTTGGACCAAGGTTTTCTCCCTTTACTGCTTCCTCATCCAGAAATGAACCAGTGTGGGAAATCTTTCTCAAAGACTTACCCAGGCTAAAGATATAGTCAAAGGCAGTAAAAGAAATCATAAGTTTATTTGTATACTTTTCTTTTTTCTTTTTTGCAATAAACATTTATTTTATTTTTTCCAGTTACATGTAAGGGTAGTTTTCAACGTTCGTTTTCATAAGATTTAGAGTTCCAAATTTTTCTCCCTCCCTCCCTTTCCTCCCCCCTCCACAGGACAGCAACCAATCTAGTATAGGTTATATATGTTCAATCCACAGGTGCTCTTTTTTTTTTTTTTTTTTGCGGGGCAATGAGGGTTAAGTGACTTGCCCAGGGTCACACAGCTAGTAAGTGTCAAGTGTCTGAGGCCAGATTTGAACTCAGGTACTCCTGAATCCAGGGCTGGTGCTTTATCCACTGCAGCACCTAGCTGCCCTCCACAAATGCTCTTTTTATCAGTTCTTTCTATGGGAGTGGATAGTATGTGTCATCATTAGTTCCTTGGGATTGTCTTGGATCATTGTATTGCTGAGAGTCATTGTGCTGTTGTCACTATGCACAATGTCTTCTCAGTTCTGCACATTTCACTATATATCAGTTCATATGAGTCTTTCCAGCTTTTTCTGGGATCATCCTGTTTGTCATTTCCTATAGCACAATACCATTCCACTACAATCATATACCACCACAGCTTCTTCAGTCATTCCTCAATTGATGGACATTCCCTTGATTCCCAATTCTTAGCCACCACAAAGAGTTGCTATAAATATTTTTTGTACAATTTCCCTCCCTTTTCTCTTTTTCACAATTACTATTGTTAACCATTTCCCTCCATCCTATTCCCTTCCCCATGATATTTACTCTATTATCTATCTTCTTTCACCCTATCCCTCTTCAAAAGGGATTTGCTTCTGTCTGTCCCCTCCCCCAATCTGCCCTCCCTTCTTTTGCCTCTCTTTATCCCCTTCCCCTCCTATTTTCCTGCAGGGTTAGATAGATTACTCCACCCAATTGAGTGTGTATGTTATTCCCTCCTTGAGCCAATTGTGAGATTTAAAATTGGATACTAGAGCATTAACCTCCCCTTTCTAACCTTTCCCTTCTTTATCTCCCAGACTAGTAAATGGAAGAAGCCTCTGGTCTCTAGTTAGAGCTTTTATTGTTTGGAAATTACAAAGTGATGTTGATTAGAGGGATAGGAAAGTAGAAATAGGAAACAAATAGTCTTAAGTCTAAGCTTAGTCTATATTCCGTATAAAACTCACCAAAAGCCCAAGGCCACCTTTGGGGGGAGAGAGCCATGTCAAGCACGTGCTGCTATGGCGAGCCGGGCCGAGTCGAACTCCAGTCAGCGTCTGTCTGTGCCTCGCAGCCAGCGAACCAGGAGAGCCGAAAAGACATCCCACTTCTGTTCTCTCCTTGCATTTTAAGCTCGCGCCCAGAAGTGGAGTGCTTAGCAGCAGGGCTGGGCATGCGTAGCCCATTGCACGGCTGTCGGTCTCCTCCCGAAAGGGTGGTCCTTCAAAAAACTGGCATACTTTTTACCACATTTCCCCCTTTGATTCCTCAAGAAACAAAATGTTTCCGTGATGGAACAGTAAAAAAATAACAGAATATAATAACTATTGCTAACTAATAATATGTGAACAACAAAATAGAAAAGGAAGAGAGGAAAGTTTTGTCCAGAGGGGCGATTTTTTGTCCTCATGAACCGACGCTTTGACATTGGTCTTTCAAAGGGAGGACCTCTGCAGAGAGTACATGTTACAGATGGTGTATATTATAACAGAAAGGAGATAGTAAAAACTAACAAAACAGGGGGCAGCTAGATGGCGCAGTGGTTAAAGCACCGGCCCTGGATTCAGGAGTACCTGAGTTCAAATCCGGCCTCAGACACTTGACACTTACTAGCTGTGTGACCGTGGGTAAGTCACTTAACCCCCATTGCCTAAAAAAACCCAAACCAAAACAAAAAAAACTAACAAAACAAAACAGCTCAATATAAGTCTCTGAGTTCTCTTGTCTTCTTGAAGTGGTAAGATGTCATCAGGAGGAAACTGGATTCTGGTCTGGAAAACTGGATTCTGGACTCTGGTCTGGATTCTGGTCTGGAAAAACTGGATTCTGGACTCTGGTCTGGAAAGCTGGATTCTCTTCTTTAACTGTTTGAATTGCTACATTTTTACTAAACCTTAGCATAGCATTGTCAATGATCAAATTAATAAATTCCTTTACACAATTCTGCTGAGGTTAAGGTCTTTGAACCAATTCTGATGAGTGTTGGACTCATTTACAGTCCAGATTAAATAGATTACTCCACACAATTGGGTGTGTGTTGATCCCTCCTTGAGACAACTCTGATGAGATTAAGGTCTTTGAGCCTATTCTGATGAGTATAAAGTTCATTTATTGCCCTGCTCCTCCCCCATGTCTTCCCCCACTCCATAAGCCCTTTCCTATTCTTTCATGTGGGATTTCACACCATGCTACCTCTTCCCTTCTCCCTCTCACAGTGCATTCCTCTCACCCCTCAATTTTACCCTAAAGATGTCATCATGGGGCATCTAGGTGACACAGCAGACAAAGTATCCACCCCAGACCCAGGGGGACCCCAGCCAAAACCTGGCCTCAGACACAAGACGGTCACCCACTGCACGACCCCAGGTGTGTCCCCCAACTCCAATTTTTTATGGTTCTTTAGGGTCTTGTTTTGAAAGTCAAATTTTCCATTCAGTTCAGGTCTTTTTCATCATGAATATCTGAAAGTCCTCTTTTTTTCACTGAAGTCCCATTTTTTCCTCTGAAAGATTATACACAGTTTTGCTGGATACGTGATTCTTGGTTGTAATCCCAATTCCTTTGCCCTCTGGAATATCATATTCCATGCCCTCTGATCCTTTAATGTAGAAGCTGCTAGAACTTGTGCTATCCTGACTGGGGCTCCACAGTACTTGAATTCTTTCTTTTTGGCAGCTTGCAATACTTTCTCCTTGACCTGAGAGCTCTGGAATTTGGCCATAATATTCCTGGAGGTTTTCCTTTTGGGATCTCTTTTAGGAGGTGATCAGTGGACTCTTTCAATTTCTGTTTTACCTTCTGCTTCTAGAATATCAGGGCAGTTTTCCCTGGCAATTTCTTGGAAGATGATGTTTAAGCTCTTTCCTTGTTCATTTTCAAATTATCTCTCTTGGTTCTATTTTCCAGGTCAGCAGTTTTTTTCAAGAAGATATTTCACATTGCCCTCTATTTTTTTTATTCATTTGGATTTGCTTTATTGTGTCTTGGTTTCTGATAAAGTCCCTGGCTTCCATTTGTTCAATCCTAATTCTCAGTCAATTATTTTTGTCAGAGAGCTTTTCCCTTTGGCTTTTCAAGCTGTTGACTTTTTTCTCATGTCTTTCCTGCCTCACCCCCATTTCTCTTTCCATTTTTTTCCTTTACCTCTCTAATTTTATCTTCAAAGTCCTTTTTTTTTTTTTTTTGCGTGAGGCAATTGGGGTTAAGTGACTTGCCCAGGGTCACACAGCTAGTAAGTGTCAAGTGTCTAAGGCTGGATTTGAACTCAGGTCTTTCTGAATCCAGGGCCAGTGCTTTGTCCACTGCACCACCTAGCTGCCCCCAAAGTCCTTTTTGAGTGCCTCTATCTCTATGGGCTGAGACCAATTCATAATTTTCTTGGAAGCTTTAGATATAGGAGCCCTGACATTGACATCTTCCTCTGAGGGTACACCTCAATCTTCCTTGTCACTAAAGAAACTTTCCATGGTTCTTACCTTTCTCTGTCTGATCATCTTGCATTTCTTTTACTTGACTTTTAGCTCCATAAATTTGGGCATTGTTTCCAGGCTGTGCTATCCGAAGCTTCAGGAAGTCCCAGGTGGTATGATTTAAGGAGGATCAGGTTCTTCACTTGCCTGGCCTGTTCCCTGGCCTGTAGATAACCTCAGACCAACTTGCTAATCAACCAGCTTTGTGTGTTGTGGTTATCAGTTCTGATGAGCCCCTCCCCAACCTGGGCTACTGCTACTCAAGCCTACCTCCTGGTTCCCAGCAGGGGTGAAAAACCCAAGTTTTGCCTCAGCACCAGCATAGACCCCTGCAATCTCACCTCTGCTAAGGGTTTAGCCCTCTCACCAGATTGTGAGCTTAGTTCCATATGACACTAGCACTGCAGCTCATTCAGAGGCTCTGGGGGGTCCCTTTCTCTGGTGAGGCCTTCCTGGGACTGGATCTGTGTCAGGGTAACCTTCCAAGCTGTCCTTGGTTGGAAAATGATCTCAGCACATTCTTCTGTTGATTTTGCTGCTCCAGGAATTGTCCTATGGCATTATTTGGATGTTTTTTGGAGCAATTCTGTCTTGAGTTTGAGAGCTCACTGCCTTTCCTCTACCATCTTGGCTCTGCCCCGGAAATCCTGAAATTTTAAGTTTAAGTTAATGGGTGGGTTCTTGCTCATTGTGTTTATTCAGACAGGTTTGGGAAAATGTATGTTCTCCCTTTTGTCACACTAGTGATATGGAAATTTTTAAGTCCCTTTGACCAAGATTTGGGTGATCCAAGTCAGATACCTCAAGACCCTCACTGGAATCTAACCTACCTCTCATTGTAACATTCATTCTCTCATGAATTGTTTTTTTTTTTTAAATTGTTGGTTTTTTTTTTTTTTTTTGGTGAGGCAATTGGGGTTAAGTGACTTGCCAAGGGTCACACAGCTAGTAAGTGTTAAATATCTGAGGCTGGATTTAAACTAAGGTACTCCTGACTCCAGGGCCAGTGCTTTATCCACTGGGCCATCTAGCTGCCCCTCTCTCATTAATTGTTAACCCATCAGATTGCCACCCTCAGTAACACCCACTCTTCTAAAGGTATATCAACTTTGAGCCCACTGCTATGAAGGATCTTTGGCTTTTGAGATTTCCACTGACCTCTTTTATTAATAACATGCTAGCTTTATTAATAAAAGTTATCAAATTACTCTGAAGTTATGTCTCTCGAACCTTTTAAGTATCATGGATCTGCATTCAGACTCCATCAGTTATTTCTCTAGAGGTGGATAGCATTTTTCATCATGAGTCCTTTGAAATTGTCATGGATCATTGTATCTCTGAGAATACATAAGTCATTCACAGTTGATCATCATTACACTGTTGCTGTTACTGTGTACAATGTTCTCCTGGTTCTGCTCATTTCACTTTGTATCAGTTCATATAAGTCTTTCCAGGTTACAAAAACTTTTCTTTCAGAAAAATTCTGAAATCAGTCTGCTTACTATTTCTTCTTTCTTCCTTCCTTCCTTCCTTCCTTCCTTCCTTCCTTTCTTCCTTTCTTCTTTCTTTCTTTCTTTCTTTCTTTCTTTCTTTCTTTCTTTCTTTCTTTCTTTCTTTCTTTCTTTCTTTCTTTCTTTCTTTCTTTCTTTTTTCTTCTTCCTTCCTTCCTTCCTTCCTTCCTTCCTTCCTTCCTTCCTTCCTTCCTTCCTTCCTTCCTTCCTTTCTTCTTTCTTTCTTTTGCAGGGCAGTGAGGGTTAAGTGACTTGCCCAGGGTCACATAGCTAGTAAGTGTCAAGTGTCTGAGGCCGGATTTGAACTCAGGTACTCCTGAATCCAGGGTCGGTGCTTTATCCACTGTGCCACCCAGCCGCCCCTCCTTGCTTACTATTTAATTGTATTCTATCAAAATTATATACCATAACTTGTTCAGCCATTCCCCAATTGATGGACATCCCCATTATTTCAATTCTTGGCCATTATAAGAAGAGTGGCTATAAATATTTTTGTACAAATAGGTCCTTTTTTCTTTGATCTCTTTGATATCTAGACCAAATAGTAGTATTGCTGGGTCAAAGGGTATGCAATTTTATAAGCTTTTGGGCATAGTTTCAAATTGTTTTCCATAATGGTTGGATCAATTCACAACTCCATCAACAGCTTGCATATTATTCTAACATTCAAACCTCACTTTCCTTTTCTTCCCATGTTTCCAGAAAGCACAGGATTCAAGGCAAGGTAGTGTGATGAATACAGCAATGGACTTGGGAGTTAGGAGACTTTGATTCAAGTTTGGGCTCTGCTACTATCTCCCTGGGAGACCTTGGAAAAATAATTTCCCATTTGTGGTTCTAAGTTTCCCCAACTGTAATTTAAAGGAATTTGATTAGATGATTTCTAAGGTCTCTTCCAGGCCTGAGTCAATGATTTCTGATAATTCTCCAACTAGAGTTTTCTCCCACTTTATAATTTGCATCAATGCTTCTCCTTAAATAACCTGAAGTGTCCCCTGTACTGGATCTAAGGGTGTACTAATAGATGTTTGACAACTGGTTCTCTGAAAAAAATATGCACACAGGACCCACTTTTGAGTTTAATCCACTTTATTATTACTGTCTTTTGTTTTGGGTTTTTTTTTTTTTTTGGTGAGGCAATTGGGGTTAAGTGACTTGCTTAGGGTCACACAGCTAGTAATTGTTAAGTGTCTGAGGTCGGATTTGAACTCAGGTCCTCCTGAATCCAGGGCTGGTGCTCTATCCACTGTGCCACCTAGCTGCCCCTCTCCATTACTTTCTTAAGTCCAGACAATCATCAAAAGAATAAATCAAGCTCTGATTGGTACCATTTGCTGATATCTAAGGCATAAATGCTTACACTGAAAATTTAACAACTGGCTCTTACTAGCTGTGTGACCCTGGGCAAGTCACCTGACCCTCATTGCCCCACCCACCCCCAAAACAAAACACACACACATACACACCACCACCACCACCAACAACAACAACAATAAAAAACAAACAAAAAAATATTGGCTCAATGTTTAAGCTGGCTCTGGCACCCTCCTGACCAGATCTCAGTCCACCAGGGGCTTAACCAAGACTTTATTTGCCCATGACAGAAGGAGGGGGGGTTCCAGGCCTGACTGGACATGTGGAGGTCAGGCTGACTCTTTGTCTTTCAGGCCTGTCCCGGGATCATACCTGTAGTCATAAATTAGATAAGGTCTGTGGTTACCAGTCTAGCTCTTCCCTGCCCTATTCCATGTCCACCAGAAGGTGGCAGCCACTGACAGTGAATATGACTATGTGCCTGCTGGGAAGAATTCTTTTGGCTTGAAAATTGAAACATTAGAGTAATAATTAAAAGGGACTTCAGGACTGTATATTCCAAGCCTCTCACTTAAAAAGTATACATATATTTTTTAATATATCTCTATAATATAACCTTAATATATACCTATATATAATATATATAACATGCATATATTTATACATACATTTACACATGTAACACATATATAAATATACACACACACAATCTATACATATATTTTATTTTTTCCAATTATATTAAGGTTTTTTTTTACTCCTCCTCTCCCTGGACAACAACAACAACAACAACAGCTCCTTGTAACAGAAAAGCAAATCAGGCAAAACAAATTCTACATTAACAAGGTCCAAAAATGTATGTCTCATCTTGCATATACATAAGAACCATTGGTTAGCTGATAAATGAGCAAAGATTATGAACAGGAAGCTCTTAAGGGAAGAAATCCTAGTTATTTATAGGCATATTAAAAAGGAAATGTAAATGAAGGTACCTGCTGTTCTACCTTACACCCATCTGATAGTAAAATCAGTACCTTCCTTTTTACAGATAAGGAAATCAAGGAAATTGAGGCCCTGTATGGTTATGTTGGCTTGCCTAAGGTCACATAAGTAATGTCAGGATTTGAACTCAGGTCCTTTGGACCAGGAAGGAAGAATGAAGGTCAGATCTGTGAGGCTACTTACACGTGCCCTTTTAGACTTGGATTGAAAGAAATGGGGAGAGGATGGCCTTGTAGGTGTTGGTTTAGCTAAAGAAAGAAAAAAGTAGCTCCAGGGGCTGCCTTTTTGAGCACATGGTACAGTTGTGAATACTGTTTATAAGTTTATTTTTGGCACTGCTTAGAATCAGAATTTTAGAGATGAAAGGGTAGGGTGCTTAGAGATCACCTAACCTAGGAGTCCTTAACTGGGGGTCATGAATTTCTTTTTAAAAAAATATTTTGGGGCAGCTAGGTGGCACAGTGGATAGAGCACTGGCCCTGGAGTCAAGAGTACATGTGTTCAAATTTGACCTCAGACACTTAACACTCACTAGCTGTGTGACCCTGGGCAAGTCACTTAACCCCAATTGCCTCACTAAAAAAAAAAAAAATTTGATAGGGGCAGCTAGATGGTGCAGTGGATAAAGGCACCAGCCCTGGATTCAGGAGGACATGAGTTCAAATCTGACCTCAGACACTTGACACTTACTACCCGTGTGACCCTGGGCAAGTCACTTAACACTCATTGCCCTGCAAAAAAAAAAAATTGATAACTACATTTCAATATAATAAAAACATCACCCTTTGCATTTTGTTTTCTACTTTAAAAACATTATTCTGAGAAGGGATTTGTAGACTTTACCACTTTGCCAAAGGGATTCAGGACACAAAAAATGCTTATAAATGACTTCTTGTCTAATTCTTAATTTGCCCAAGGTTACACAGGTAGTAAGTACAGTAGTAGAGGCAAGAATTAAAAACCATGACTTCTGACTCTTAATGTATCACTCATTCTACTATGCTATGGTGGTTATTCTTGCTCAGTTGTTTCAGACTCTTTGTGACCTCATTTGGGGTTTTCTTGGCAAAGATCCTAGAGTGGTCTGTCATTTCCCTCTCCAGCTCATTTTACAGATGAGGAAACTAAGGCCAACAGGGTGAAGTGACTTGTCCAGGGTCACACAGCTATGAAGTGTCCAAGGTCAGATTTGAACTCAGGAAGAGGAGAGTCTTCCTGACTCTAGGCATGGAGCTCTATCCACTGCAGCACCACCTAGCTGCTTTTTTTTATGCTAGGGTACCTCATTTGTAGATTACAAAGCAATGTCCCACAGTGGCACAGTGGATAAAGCACCAGCCCTGGATTCAGGAGGACCCGAATTCAAATCCAGTCTCAGACACTTACTACCTATGTGACGCTGGGCAAGTCATTTAACACTGTTTGCCTCAGTTCCCTCATTTGTAAAATGAGCTGGAGAAAGAAATGGCAAACCCCTCTAGTATTTTTGCCAAGAAAACCCACAATGGGGTCACCAAGAGTTGGACACAACGGAAATGACTCAATGAGTAGAAACTGCTGACATAGTTCAGTTCTCATTGTTGGAGCTGTCCAAAAGTTGAAAAAACTGCCCCCTAAATAATGAATTCCCACCCCAACCTCCCTAACCCTCCCAACCCTGGTGATATACAAGAAAGAGTTGGATTGGACACTTTTCCCCCTCCAGATAGTTTTTTTTTTCCCCAGATAGTTTTTTATATACTTTTTCAGATATACTTTTTCCATCCCCAGATATAGTTCAGACCAAATGGACATTGAAATCCCATCTAACTCTGAGATGCTGTGGTTTTGATTCTTGTCTCATGTCAACTTTCATTTTGGGATATTTTCCTAAACCTTCCTTGCTTCCTTCACCAACCTGCTATGTATCTATTATTCATAAATTTATCTAAGCCCTCTTGAAATATTTATAACTTTTGACCTCTTGGATAACAAATTCCGTATTTTTATGGGACAGCTGTGTAAAGTAGGCATTTCTTATTATTGGCCAGCCGATCAAACAAAAAACATTTATAGAGCCCTGTAATATATTTGGGAAGGAGTGTGGTGGAGTGAAAGATGACTGAGAGCTAGAAGACCAAGCTCTGGTCCTGGGTTTGCTGTGTGACCTTGGGCAAGTCTTTTCACCTCTATGGGCCTCAGTTTCCTCCTCTGTCAAATAAGGGAGGGGATGAGTGGATTGAACTGGATAATGTTTAGTTACCCTTTCAACTCTATGGCCAAAGATAATTTCTTTTTCTTTTCTTTCTTTCTTTCTTTCTTTCTTTCTTTCTTTCTTTCTTTCTTTCTTTCTTTCTTTCTTTCTTTCTTTCTTTCTTTCTTTCTTTCTTTCTTTCTTTCTTTCTTTCCTTCTTTCCTTCTTTCTTTTTGCAGGACAATGAGGGTTAAGTGACTTGCCCAGGGTCACACAGCTAGTAAGTGTCAAGTGTCTGAGGCCAGATTTGTTGTTGTTGTTGTTGTTTTTAGTGAGGCATTTGGGGTTAAGTGACTTGCCCAGGGTCACATAGCTAGTAAGTGTTAAGTGTCTGATGCTGGATTTGAACTCACGTCCTCCTGACTCCAGGGCCAGTGCTCTATCCACTGTGTCCACCTTGCTGCTCCCTGGCCAAAGATAATTTCAAAGGACTCATGATGAAAAATGCTATCCATTTCCAGAAAGAGAACTGATGAACTCAGTACAGATTGAAGCACACATTTTTCACTTTCTTGTGTGTGTGTTTTGTTTTCTTTTGCAACATGCCTAATATGGAATAGGTTTTGCATGACTTCACTTGTGTAATCAATATCATACTGCTTACCTTCTCAAGGGGAGGAGGAGGGAGAGAATTTGGAACTCAAAGTTTTCAAAAATGAATGCTAAGATTTTAAAAAATGTGAAATATTTAATGAAATAAGTAAAAAAACATTTTAAAGGGGCAGCTAGATGGTGCAGTGGTTAAAGCACCGGCCCTGGATTCAGGAGTACCTGAATTCAAATCGGGCCTCAGACACTTAACACTTACTAGCTGTGTGACCCTGGGCAAGTCACTTAACCCCCATTGCCCCGAAAAAAAAAATTTAAAAAGGAGTGGGCTGACTGGATGTCCTCTTGTCAGATCCCTTTCCACTCCAGGATTCTAGTTCTTACTTAAGGGAAATGAATAGTGGGATTAAGTAAAGTGATATGAGGATGAGGATGAAGATGAGGAGGATGATGAGGAGGATGAAGGTGATGATAAACAGCTCATATCTAGATTAAGAAAAAACCCCAGGGGCAGCTAGGTGGCGCAGTGGATAGAGCACGGGCCCTGGAGTCAGGAGTATCTGGGTTCAAATCCAGCCTCAGACACTTGACACTTACTAGCTGTGTGACCCTGGGCAAGTCACTTAACCCCAATTGCCTCACTAAAAAAAAAACAAACAAAAAAACCCTTTGAAATAGCTAGAACACAGTGCTTGGCACAAATTAGGTGCTTAATAAATATTTATTTTATTGGAAAAAACCTCAAACAAACAAAAATACCCTGTCTGTGGCTAGGATTGTTCTTAGATTCTATGGCAGAAGCAAAGAAACATGAGAACCCCTGCTTTGGGGGAAGGGAGGGGAGGAGGGAGGGGATACAGTCTAGCTGGACTTTGCATTGGGAGGAGTGTAGTACAGAAGGAATCATGGATTGGGTGTCAAAAGTCCTGAAATTTAATTCTGTTTCTTGCTACTCACTAGATGTATAACCTCAGGCACATCACTTCACTTTTCTCATTATTCTCATCTGTAAAATGGGAGGGTTGGACTCCATGGGGGGGTTGGACTCTATGGACTTCAAGTGATGTTTGAGGCCCCTTCCACCTCTAAATCCAGAATGCTGTTACTCTAATCTAGCTCCTTAATAAGAGAGGATTATTTCAGAAGAAAGCTGAATTTCCTGAATTAAAGTCATTTCCCTTGTTCCTGGGTCCCCCATGCCTGGAATGCATTCCTTCCTCACCTCTGTCTCTCAAGATCTGTAGCTTTTTGTGAGAGTTCTTTGGGCCCAACTTCCAGTGGAAGTAGATTAGGAAATTCCTAATTTCCCTAGGCCAGGGATTCTTAAATTTTTTGTATCCTGGACCTTTTTGGCAGTCTGTCCAAGTTGAGACATCTGGTTGGTGTAGCAGATAGAGCACTGAGCTTGGAGTCAGGATAGACCTGAGTTCCGGTCCAGCCTCAGACACTTACTAGCCATGTAGCCTTGGACAAATCACTTAACCTCTGTCTCATTTTCCTCATTTGTAAAACGGGGGTATCTGGGCACCTAGGTAATGCCGTTGATAGAATGCCAGACCTGGAATCAGGAAGACTCATCTTTGTGAGTTCAAATCTGGCCTCAGATACTTCCTAGCTGTGTGACCTTGGGCAAATCTCTTAACCCTGTTTGCCTCAGTTTCCTCATCTATAAAAAGAGATGGAGAAGGAAAATGGCAAACCACTTTAGTTTCTTTGACAAAAAACTCCCACAACCCAAATGAGGCCACAAAGAGTCAAAAACCACTAAAAACTACTGAACCACAACAAAATGGTCATAGCACCTAACAGCCCCTACCTCATGGAGTTGTTATGGGGGCGGGGGGTAAAATGAAATAATATTTATAAAGTACTCATCACAAGGCCTAGCACAAAGTAGACTTTATATAAATGTTAGCTACTATTATTACTATCAACCCCTTTATTTAAATGCATAAAACGAAATACAAAAGATTACAAAAGAAACCAATTATATTGAAATACAGTTATCAATAAATACAATTAAACAAAAAGACAAGTTCACAGACCTCAGGCTAAGAGCTCTGGTCCTAGCAGTTAATGCTTCTGAAATGATCATGTCTGTACTTGTTTATGCTTTTTTTTTTTGGCGGGGCAATGAGGGTTAAGTGACTTGCCCGGGGTCATACAGCTTCTTTCTCTCTCTCTCTCTCTCTCTCTCTCTGGCTCCTGCAGCCCCCTTTTCAGAGCAGAAGACAGGCAGGGATATTGTCTGGGGAAGGTGGATGGAGAGCAGCTGGCCAAATATCTGGAAGAATGGCTGTGGAGAGAGAGGAGAGAACTGCCAGAGTCAGGGTTTCTCCTGAATTTCTTGAAATGGTTTTTTTGAGCCTTGTGTTGGGGGAACAGTCGTGTGTGAGCATGGTATTTGGTATTTCCTGATTTTGGGCAAAAGAACTGTGGAAAGCACCAGCTTCCTCTTGCTTCTCCAAGAAACCAAAAGGAGATAGTTTGTTTTAAAGTTTAAAAAGTACAAGTTGCTGGGGGCAGCTAGGTGGCACAGTGGATAAAGCACCAGCCCTGGATTCAAGAGGACCTGAATTCAAATCTGGCCTCAGACACTTAACACTTACTAGCTGTGTGACCCTGGCAAGTCACTTAACCCCAATTGCCTCACTAAAAAAAAAAAAAAAGTAAAAAATAAATTGTACATTACATACAAATTATAATTATTCAATTGTATATTCATTTGTAGGGCAGCTAGTTGGCACAGTAGAAAAAGGCTGGGCCTGGAGTCAGGAGGACCTGAATTAAAATCTGGCTTCAGACACTATACTAGTGTGTTTATAGTCACACTTACTGTGTGACCCTGGGCAAGTCCCTTAACCCTGTTTATCTCAGTTTCATCATGTGTAAAATGAGCTGGAGAAGGAAGTGGCAAACCACTACAGTATCTTTGTCAAGAAAACCAGAAATGGGGTCGCAAATAGTCAGTCACAACTGAAACGATTGAACAACATATATAATAAAATATTTATAGCAACCCTCTGTATAGTAGCAAAAAAAAAAAATGGGAATAAAATGGGTGCTCATCAATTGGAAAAAGATGAACAAATGTAGTATATTAATATAATGGGATATGATCAAGCTGTAAGGAATGAAAAATATGAGCAATTCAGAGAAACCTGGAAAGACTTGTAGGAAATGATGTAGAGTGAAGTAAGCAGAACTAAGAGAAGAGTATTCACAATGATATAGACTAATAACAATGATGCTAAAATGGAGTGTAATAGATAGATTAAAATGAATAATCTTAGTTCTAGGGAACTAGCAAGGAAACATACTTTCCCTTCTTCCTAGAGAGGTAGAAATCATGTATGGAGAATGTATTATATACTGATGTGTTTATTGTGTTGTTTGGCTTAGTTTAAATGTTTTTCTTTGTTACCAGGAAGGATTTAATCGCATGGGGGTGGAGTTTAAGGGGAAATAAAGGCAAGAATAAAATTAAAAAAAAGAAATAGGGAATCATGAAGGTCTAGTCTGGGTTCTGATAATAATAATTCGACTATGGGCAAATCCTCTAACCTCTCTGTGCGTCAGTTTCCTTATTTGAAAATGAAGAGGATAGATGAGATAAATTTAAGATCCTTTCCAGTTCTAAGTCTTTAGATAATACTGGATATAGAGAAACTGCAAAAGGAAAATTGACAAGATTTGGTGATTGACTGAATATGGGGAAAGGAGAGGTGAGGAAAGATCAGAGATTATGCATCTTCATATTACTATTTTACTTGGTGATCTTATCAGTTCCCATGTATTTATCTCTACTATTCTCAGATTTATTTCTTCAACTCTACCCTCTTTATTGACCTTCAGCCTCACATTAACAACTGTCTAGTGGACATTTCTCACTGGATGTCCTGTACATATCTTTTTTTTTTTTTTTTTGGTGACGCAGTTGGGGTTAAGTGACTTGCCCAGGGTCACACAGCTAGTAAGTGTTAAGTGTCTGAGGCTGAATTTGAATTCAGGTCCTCCTGACTCCAGGGCCAGTGCTGTATCCACTGCACCACCTAGCTGCCCCTCTGTACATATCTTAAACTCAACATTTCCAAAACTCATTATCTTTCTTCCAAGCCCCCCAGCCCCTTTCCAAACTTTCTTATTTCAATCGAGGAGTTATTACCCCTGGAGTTGTCAGGCAGCAAACACCATATGAACCATTCTGTAGCCATTTCTGAAGCCACACAGGTTCTTGAGTAGGTGACTATCTTGTTGCCTACTCTGGCAAGACTCTTGACAGCAATGACTGTCATAGGAAAATCTCTTTCTTTTTCCTTTATAGAGATGGACAATGGAGGTGTCCTTGAATTCCTGGGGGATGAGGGGGAATAACCTCTTCTTGCCATATAACCTGGAAGATTTCAGTCAGCTGTTGTATGAGCGGTGGATCCCCTGCCTTGTAAGGGGGAACCATCAGTTACAGCAAATGGAGAAACTTTGAATGCTGTGGATAAGTCCAGGGATGTCCACATAGGTGATGAGGTTGACTCACACATTGCCAGAGCTGGCTCAGTGTTTGGGAGGCTCTGAAGGACAGCGTGGAAGAGAAAAGCTAGCTATTAGGCAGCCTCCTAAACTGAAGGTCTACAGAGCCATTGTGCTGACCTCATTGTATGCCTGTGAAACTTGGACAGTATGCTAACACTATACCAGGAAACAGAATCACTTCCATTTGAATTGTCTTAGGAAGATTCTGAAGATTATTTGGCAACAGAAGGTACCAAACACTGAGGTCCTTTCTTGAATTAAACTGCCAAGCATTCAAACTCTACTGCAAGAGAGTGCAAGTCTGATGGGCTGGCCCCGTCCAAATGCCAAAATGTCAGAATGTATGCTTGCCTAAAGACTATTTTAGAACTCACATAAATCAAGCACTCACATGGTGGTCAGAAGAAATGTTCACAGTATCTCTCAAGAGCTTTGGAATCGATTGCGTGACATGGAAGAGACACTGGCAAAGGACCCTGCAGCACATCAAAAAAGCCTCTGTGGTCTCTGAGCAAAGCAGAATTGAAGTAGCTCAAAAGAAATGAGATGTGCAAATTGAGAGCCATCTCTACTCCAAATGCTCCCATGAACTACTTATGTGATAGAGCCTGTGATAGAACCTTCTCAGTCATAGTTGGACACACTGACCCCTTGACTCCACACAATGATGTCATTTTGTTTCTCTGAGAATAAAGCACAACAATCGTTATTATTGAGGACACCACCATCTAGCTGCCCAGTCCCCTAGACTCACAAGGTGTCATCCTTGACCCCTCACTATCTCTCACCCTCCACATCTAATCTGTCACTAAGGCCTGTCCATTTCACTTTTACAGCATCTCTCCAATATGCCTCCTTCTCTCTTCTGATACAGCCTCCACCTTCATCACCTCAAACCAGCATTAGTGAAATAGCCTCCCACTGGGTCTGCCTGTCCATCCTCCATACAGCCACCAAAATGATTTTCCTAAAGTACCAATCCAATCATGTCGTTGCTCCCCCTCCCCCCAATAAACTTCAGTGGCTCCCTATTTTCTAAAGGATTGAATACAAAACTTCTGTCTGATACTCAAAGCTCTTCACAACCTGGCCCAACTATACCTTTCTAGTATTTTTTTTTTTTTGTGAGGCAATTGGGGTTAAGTGACTTGCCCAGGGTCACACAGCTAGTAAATGTTAAGTGTCTGAGGCCGTATTTGAACTCAGGTCCTCCTGACTCCAGGGCCGGTACTCTATCCACTGCACCACCTAGCTGCCCCGTATTCTTACACCTTAGTACTTTCCTCTCCTCTATAATCCCGAGACAGGCCCTCCCTTGCTGTTTCTTGCATAAGATACTCCATTTCTTGACTCTGGGCATTTTCTCTGGCCATACCTCACGCTTGAAATTCTCTCCTCATTTCCATTTTCTGGCTTCTTTCAAGTTCTAACTAAAACCCATCTTCCACAGGAAGCCTTTCCCAATCCTTCTTAATTTTAATGCCTTCCTCTGTTTGATGATATCCTCTCTATCCTGTATAAAGCTTGGTTTGTAGTTTACAGGCGATCTGCTCCATTAGATTGTGGGCTCCTCAAGCTAAGAGACTGTCAGTGCTTAGCACATAGTAACACTATATATAATTTACATAGTAAATAGTCATTGACAGGATAGATGTCAAATTTGGGGGACATGAATAGAGAAATTAGGTGAAGGAATAGGTTTTTTGGAAAAAAAAGAATGAGGATTATTTCAAGGATTTAGACTGGAGAAGAGGAAACTGTGGGGGAGTGGGGAGGAGAGGGTGTAGGGGAAGAGATGTGAGAGAGTTGTTTTTAATTATTTGAGGGGCTGTAATATGGAAGAGCAATTAATCTTGATTTACAGGTGCCCAAAGAGCAGACCTCAGAGCAATGGGTGAAATTTATAGATTTAGGCTCAATGTATGGAAAAATCCCCCCCAAACTTTCCATATGCCCCTTCATGCTCTTCCCTATTGGTACTGCTTGTACAACGCTGCCCCTAACTCCATCACATAGTTATGTTGTATATATCTTGTATTTACTTATCTGTGGATATGTTGTATCTTCCCCTCTCCCCCAAGTAGAATGTAAGCTTTTTTTTTTTTTCAAGGCAATGAGGGTTAAGTGACTTGCCCAGGGTCACGCAGCTAGTAAGTGTCAAGTGTCTGAGGCCAGATTGAACTCAGGTCTTCCTGAATCCAGGGCTGCTGCTTTATCCACTACACAACCTAGCTGCCCCTGAATGTAAGCTTCTTAAGAGAAGGGATTGTTCCTTTTGTATTTGTATCCACCATAGCACAATGATTCGAACATAGTAGGCACTCAATAAATGCTTATTGCTTGCTTAACAATTAGAGCTGTCCAAAATAATACTAATAATAAGTTAACATTTGCATAACATTTTGATGTTTGCAAAGTTCTTTACATATTAATCTCATTTGATCTTCATAACAAACCTGTGAAGCAGGTACTATTATCACCCCCATTTTGCAGATGAAGAAAGTGAGGCTGAATTAGGTCAAGTGACTTGCCCAAGGTGACATATCTGGTAACCTTCAAGTCCAGTATGCTATTTATTCACTGTGCCACCTAGTGGCTTGTAAAGTTTAATATGTTGCCTTGAGCAATAATGAGTTCTCCATCTTGGGAGGTCTTCAGTGGACTCTGGATGAACCCTTGTCAAGGAATTTGTAGAAAGGATTCCTGCTTCAGGCGTGGGTTAGGATGAAGTGACCTCAGAGGCTCGATATGAATCAGATTCTTTGATTCTACAAGTCAGGTTTTTAGAGATGGTGAGTTGGAGGTGCTGATGGGACATCCAGGGTGCAGATGTCCAGCAGGCATTTGAACATGGGAGCTCTTACTTCTCATGACAATTCTTTTATTCATCTCTTATTGACTTTGTGTCACATGCCTCACAGCAGCTGTTAAAAATCTCCTCCTCTCTCCTTCAGGATCTGACTTCTCCCCTTGGGATCAGCAGATGGTTTTTCCCTCCTACTTTGTTGAAAAGACTGAGACCACTTCACTAGAACTCTATCTATGCCTCTAAAAGAATCCACATTCTTACCCAATGTCTCTTCCTTCCCTCCAGTGTCAGGAAGTGGTGGACCTCCTCTTTCCAAGACAAATCCTTCTAATTGTGTACCCTTAATCTTATCCATCTCTCCTGTGGCCTTGCTCCATGAATTATCCCTTTGTTTTATTCTTTATACTTGTGGTCCCATTTTCTGGCACAAAATAGGGGCCTAATAAATATTTTTTTCTGATTGATTCAATCTCCCCCCCTACTACTTCTATACCCTCAGCCTACATATATGTTTAGGTTATTTCTTATCCTAAAAAAAAAATCAACAACCCAATTTCTTTGATCTAACTGCCTCTTCAGCCTTGCTCTCTCTTCCCTTTCATTAAAAACTTATGGGGGCAACTAGGTGGCGCAGTGGATAGAGCACCAGCCCTGGAGTTAGGAGTACCTGAGTTCAAATCCGACCTCAGACACTTAACACTTACTAGCTGTGTGACCCTGGGCAAGTCACTTAACCCCAATTGCCTCACTAAAAAAAAAAAAAAAAGAAAAAAAAAAGAAAAACTTATGGAAAGAGTGGTTGATACTCATTTTCCCCACTTCACTTTCTCATTCCTCAATTAGATTGCATTCCCATCACTCTACCAAAATGGCTCGCTCCAAGGTCACCAATGTGCTCTTTAATGACTAAATCGAAGAGTCTTTTTCTTCTTTTTCCCCCATCTCCATTGACTTCTCTGTAGCATTCTAGAGATATCGTACCCTTAGGATTTCTCCTCTCTCTCTCTCTCTTTGACTGCCATTTCTTTGTCCCACTTGATAACTCCTCATTCTTCTTCTTCCATCTTCTTACTTGGAGATGATGAGTATTTGAAATCACTGACAAGGTGCAGCAAAAGAAGATTAGATAGTTAAGGGCAGAATTCTTGTAAGAAGACCTTATTTGGGGGTTGAGTACGGTGGAGGAAGAGAAGTCAGCAAAGGAGGAAGAGGAGTGGCTAGAGAGGTAGAATGAGAATTAAATAGTCCAGTCATGGAGGTCAAGAGAGGAAAATATATTCAGAAGGAGGCTGTGGGGTTAAATTCTACACTGGGGTCAAGGAGAATGATGACTGAGAAAAAGGCCACTGAACATGGCAATTAGGAATTCACAGTAGTACTTTAAGAGAAAAATTTCAGTAGAGTGGTGGAGTGGAGGGCTTATTATGTGGAATTATGGGGGTGAGAAAGTACAGGCTGGGAAAGCAGGGCCTAGATGACCACTTGTGGGGGATGTTGCAAATGAAATTCATGGAGGGAGTTGGGTTAGATCATCTTCCAACTCTGAACCTGTTATCTTACGACCCTCTGTCCTCAGCAGTAGTTTACAAGTCTATGATTTTATGATTTAGTAAGTTCCATGAGAGGAGGGATTGTTACATTTTTTTTTTTGTATTTGTGCCCCCAGCACCCATTGTAATGCCTGGCATGTTGTGTCATTCATACTTAATAAACACTTTTTGATCAATCCATTGAATGATTGGTGAAATGAAGGAGAGAGGTAGAAGAGAGTTGCATGGTTGAAGCAACAAAAGGTCAGAAAAGTTGAATTACTCAGAATAATAATAATATAGCATTTATATAGTGCTTTAAGGTTTGCAAACTTAGACACTAGCTCTCATAGCAGCTAGGTGGGGCAGCGCATAGAACGCTGGGCTTGGAATCAGGAAGACTCCTCTTCTTGAGGTCAAATCCAGTCTGAGACACTTCCTAGCGGTGTGATCCTGGGCAAGTCACTTAACCCTGTTTACCTCAGTTTTCTCATTTGTAAAATGAGCTGGAGAAAGAAATGGCAAGCTCCTCCGGTATCTTTGCCAAGAAAACCCCAAATGGGGTCATGGAGAGTCAGACATGACTGAAGTGACTGAAAAACAACATAACACCATCGATCATGATGATGATGATGTCCACATAGGAATCCACAGAGGCTGGATTTGAACCCAAATCTTGACTCCATGGCTTGACTTTCTATCCGGGCTGTTTCTGCTTTGAGGTATATATGGACAATAATGATATGGTTTTCCTAAGAATAATAGAAACTGAAGTGTAGTTTCTGAAGGGTCCTAAGGCCATATGATAGGTCATCAAACTCCTTAAGCTGGGGTGGGTTTGGCATCTACGGGTTTGCTCAGATGGCCCAGCTGTTTTGAGTCCATCTGTGACTCATTGCTAATGGGGAAAACTATATTGCTTCCTTAATTAGCTTGATTAAAATAGCCCAACCCCCTGTAAACACATTGCATAGAATTTATTCTTTGGGAGATTCAAAAAAAGAGAGAGAGGTGACTTGTCACAGGGGGCTTGGAGTCACACAGCAGTTTGTATAATTGATTCAGGATGCTTTCTGTTAAATAAATTATAACCAATCAAGATCTGTCAATACAATTTCCTACTAATTGTCACTGTTTATCATAGGTAGGATAATGAGTTTGGGGGGCTGGCAACCAGGGCACATGGAACTTGATTTGGAGAACCAACTGGGGTAGGAAGAGATTCCATGTTTTTGGTGGTGTTTTCATATTTGCTATGTGATGTTTTGAAGAACTCTCTCATTTTCCAGGGAACCAGAGAAGGGAAATGATTTTCTCAGGGTCACTCAGCTAGAAGGCAGCACTGATGTAGACCTCATTTACCTGAAAGCAGGGGATGGATTAGATAATCTCTTAAAGTTTCTCCCAGGTAGTTGAGGTCTAATTATTTTTCTTTTACTGATTAGGCAACTGAGACCCAGTGAAATTAAATGTGATTGAGAGGGGCAGCTAGATGGCGCAGTGGATAAAGCAATGGCCCTGGAGTCAGGAGTACCTGAGTTCAAATCTAGCCTGAGACACTTAACACTTACTAGCTGTGTGACCCTGGGCAAGTCACTTAACCCCAATTGCCTCACTAAAAAAAAAATGTGATTGAGAGGACACATTGGGACAGTTGAAAGAGCTCTGGACCGGTTCTGGGTTCTAATCCTACACCACTGCTGCCTCCTAGCTGAGTGACCCTGGGCAAATAATTTTCCTTCTCTTATCTCATGTAAAATGTAATATAAGAATCCTTCCAGCTCTGAAGTCCTTCAACTTTGTCTGAGGTCACATGGCCTAGAACCCAGGTTTTCTCTTCATGTCATGGATAGTCAATATCCTGTCTCTGGGTGGGAGTGTACCTGCCATCCACTGCCATCCCGTTCTCCTCTTTGAATGAATGAACTCTGGGGAAAGAAAAGTCCCAGATACCGTGGTATTTCATTCCTGTGATTTACTCACCTAGGATCTGCCTAGGGTGAATTCTCCAGTACGCCACACCGCAGATAAACATGAAAAGACATCCTGCATCTTTTGGAATTCACTTTCCTGAGGAATCAGCTCTTCATCATTGCCCTCTCTGGAATTGTCCTGAAGGGCAGGTGTCTCCTCCTAGACCGCCCCCCTCCCTTCCTGTGACACCCACCTCCTCTGGCCTCAAGCAGAATTCTTAGAGTTAGGGTCAGCCTTCCTCTCACTGAGTCATACCCAATCAGTGCCAAGTTCGCTGTAGGTGAATTTGATAATCTGATGTTCTTTCTCCCTCAGCACCCAGGCAGCTCATCTCTCACCTTTGTCCGAAGCACCTCCTTGGGGAGGGGGAGGGGTGTCTAGAGGCTCAGTAGGGGCCAGTGCCGTGGGGCTATACTGGTACTAATGATTTTATGCCACTTCTCAGGCTGTTCAGGAGTACAGTGGGATGGGTCTTGTCTTAGCATAGCATGACCAAAAAGGGACTTGCCCTATCTCTATATACCAGACCAGATGGCTACCACAAAGGAAGGCTGTGTTTGAACATGTGTCAGGATTCCAGTCCTATTCTAAGATTTATGTCTCAGGAAGGAAGCTCAAGTCTAGACTTGGCATACGCTGTGGGAGGTAGGCCACCTTAATTGTGGATTATCGCAACCATCTGCCATCACCCACTCTCTGTTGGGAAAAATACAATATTGAAAAAAACAAAACCCTCTGAGAAGAGACTTCTTTTGGCTTTTAAACTGATTGGCTGAAGCAACCACAGTATTCTCTGGCAAGACTTTGCATTTGGCGTCCCCTAATGCGGAGGAAGCGAAAAGAAAAGAGATCTAGGAGGACGTCCTACTTTATTGGAACATGTGAGATGGCCTAACTCTACGTCCCATAGAGGTCCTCTTGGCAGAGAGTCATTCCCATGCCCTCGGTGACCTCTCCTTGGCTTGACAAAGCTGCCTTCTATTAGGCACCTTCTGAAAGGCAGTAACTAGCATGGGTCAAATAGGGCTTTGCCACAGAGTTCTGACACACAAGGGAACATATGTTTTCCCAACAGACACCATCATCCCTTTGCTTTTTTTCCTTGTATTGGTTTGTGTACTGTGTGGTACACTCATCCTTCATTTTCCCTGTCCCAGTCCCCTCAAGAGTCTATCTTCAAACTCCCTGCAAATATCATCTTCCTCTTTCCCTCTCTTGGCTGGACACTGACCCTTCCCTCCCTAGGTGTCCCCTCATTCCTGCTTGATGGACTCTAGAAACACTGCTCTCCTTCAACCCTCAAGTCTAAGACCCTCCAACCCACACCCCCCAATGGTGGTGGCCCATGTTTCCCTCTGCAAAGCAGTCATTTTTTTTTTTTTTGCAAGGCAATGAGGGTTAAGTGACTTGTTCAGAGTCACACAGCTAGTGAGTGTCAAGTGTCTGAGGCCAGATTTGAACTCAGGTCCTCCTGAACTCAGTGCCAGTGCTTTATCCACTGTGCCACCTAGCTGTCCCAAGGTAGTCATTATTACTTATCCTAAGGAAACCTGGGTCTAGCCATCTGCCTTGCCACTGAACTCTTAGTTTCTAAGTCTTTCCATTAGCTCTACAGAATGACCCTCAAATCAAATGTGATCTTGAGAGCAAAGTCTTTTTTTTTTTTATCCTTAGTGCTTACTATAGTGCTTGTCACATGGCTTAACAATGCTTTTTCTTTCATCCACCCACCCACCCATCCATCCATCCATTCATTCATTCCTTTGTAAGGGGCTAAAATTCTAGCTATACTGTCTAAAATATCTAATGAGTGGTCACCAGTAAATTATAAGCTTTAGCAAGAGTTTAGACTTTTAAGCATTTATTAAGGAGAATAAGAATTTGGTGAAGAGAGAGAAAGAGGCCTAGATTCAGCTATCTATCTCAGGGAATCCACGTCTCCAGCTCCTCTCCCCACTGAGGTCCTCCAGAAAGAGAGTGAGAGAGCAAGCCTCGCCTCTTCTTCATCCCACAAGCCTCCTGTGAAACTGGGAACATCCCATCCATAAGCACACACAGCTCCAAGCTAATTGGCTGGTAGCTTTGATAGATAGTACCCATGAACAAACGTCACTTCCTGACACCAAGGAAAAGCTGCATGGCTTGCCCTCAGATGCCTTCTCCTCATGGCCAAGCTTTCCTACAGTAACTCTCCAGCAGGTGGCATCACTCCAATTGTTACACCTTCATTCATTCATCCATCCATCCAATCATTCATTCATTCATTCTGTTCTTCCCTTTGAAGCTATTTCCAGGTTCAATTGCCATCATGGTGTCCTTAACTCCCATGCAGAGTCTGGGGATGTGCTGCTCTCTTTTGGCACAACAGAATCAGAAACGGGCCTGTGCTGTGATTCCCCATCACCTTAGACTGTCATATGCATTGTCACTACCCTTCTCCCTTCAACTGTCTTTTGTATCCTCCCCCTGTTCAGCTGTTTTTGCTTAGGGTTAAAAGATTCACAGTTACCCTCCTGATTTCCAAAAGATCTTTTCCAACAGGAGGAATAGGGCACTTGATGCCTTCACCATGAGACAATGGTTATATTCACTAGTTCCAGATTCAGCCTGTGTCTACATGGCACCCAAATGACCAATCGTTTAGTCAATCTGTGACCAATCAGTTAGTCAAAATGACCAATCAGTTAGAAAGAATAGAAGAGGTCCCTTAAGTGGTCCTTTGACTGAAGTGGCCAGCAAGTTCAATAAGAAGGATCAAACCTGTAAAATAGATTGGGCAATATCTGGATGGCAGCAAGAAATACTTAAATGAGAAGGTGAATTCATCTTAATGCTTACAAAATCTTCTGTAGATGCCTAAACTTCCAGAACTGAAGTAATTCTAGATCCTCTAGAACCCTTCTCCTCATCCCCAGTTGGCAGTGGGTACCTCTAGGCAGCTCTATAGAATATATGGGCTATTTTAGCAAGGTGATTGCAATCCCTGGAGAGTTCATTGGCTTATTCTACTTCTGGCAGATAGAAATGCTTGATGCAAAAATAATCCTGTTACCTTTTATTGCATTTATGCTTTTAATTAAAAAGCTCTTAGCCGCTCAGGGCCTAGCACCCTTCACTGATCAGCAAGCTCTATTGATTACTTAGCGCTCACCATAAGAAATAGTGAAGAAAAAACTCTATCTTCCCCTCACATCCCCGCCAAAAAAAAAAAAAAAAAATCTGGCTCATTTGCCTTGGATACTAGTTCAGATCTGCTTGTTGCTTTTTCCTTTTTGTCTGACATTTTTATAGTCTGACATTCAGTCAATCAATCAGCCAGGCAGCTGGCAAGATGGTGATTAGTGTTCTGTACTGAGTCTATGGGGACATCCAAAGGGGAGACAACATGATACAGTGGGAAAAGCCCTGGAGAAGATAGGACCTGGGTTTAAATCCCAACTTCCTGGGCCTCAATTTCTTTAATTGTAAAGGGCTGGATTGAATAGTCTATGAGGTTGCTTTCAGCCCTAATCTATGATCCTCTGGTCCTAGGTAGTTAATGTGGTCTGACTGCAAAGAGCTTCCAAACTAATGGAGGACATAGGAGGGAACAATCACTTGGACTGTGATATGTCCTCAGAGACAAACAAGCTACCAATTGGACTACAATTGTGTTAGGATAAGAAGGGAAGCAGCTGTCACAGGGAAATAGGTGGTGGGGGTCCTTAGGTATTCCTCTTTAAAGAATTACAACACTGGCACACAATGCAATTAGAATAAAATGCTCTTTTATTTGGGCATTCTTTAGAGAAAGTGACCAAGGGGCAGCTAGATGGTGCAGTGGTTAAAACACCGGCCCTGGATTCAGGAGTACCTGAGTTCAAATCTGGCCTCAGACACTTGACACTTACTAGCTGTGTGACCCTGGGCAAGTCACTTAACCCCATTGCCTGCAAAAAAAAAAAAAAAGAGAAAGTGACCAAGAGGAAAGTCAAAGACTTCACCTCAAGGGGAGGAGATGGCTTAGAGATATCTTTCTCCCCAGTGGAGGAAAGGCCAAAGCTTTCACAGAGGATGGATTGGGTGACTACCTGACAATGGGAAGTTCCTTTTGGGGGTGAGGAAAGCTTGAATGAGGGGTGGGATGGAAAAGGCTTCTAGAGTTATCTCTGTCCCCAGATGCTACCTCAGGTCTATAGAATTTTATCTCCCCTTACTTATTAGGTGTGTCCCTCCTGCTATCTAGCTGGCCAAGCTAAACTTTATAATAGTCCCTTAATTCCTCTGTATGTCCTAACCTCCACCTCATGGCCTAGTGGAGAGAGTGCTGGACACAGACAGAATCAGGAAGGCCCAGGTTCAAATCCCATCTCTGAGACTTACTAGCTGTATGTCCATGGAGATTCACAACTTTTCTGAGACTCAGTTTCATCATCTGTACCTTTGGGTAGGGAAAGTTACCTCAGAGATAAGGTTTTGAGATAGTGTATGCAAATGTCAAATTCCAAAGTGCTGTCTAAATGTCAGTTATTATTATAGATGTGTGAATGTTTGAGAATGTTGGGAGGGCAGGCAGGGGATCCAACATTCAAGAAATATTTCCCCGAGCATCCACTGTGTTCAAGGCACACCTAGGCATTGTAGTGGATTCAAGGAGGGAAAGGGTTCCTGACCTTTAGAAGATTAGAATCTAGTGAATCTAGTCAGGATGCAAGAAAATTGCCTGACGGTGTCAGAAAACATCTGAAAGGGAGCATGGTACAAGGGAAAGGGTTTTGGATTTGAAGTTAGAAGAGCTGGGTTCAAATCCCAGCCCTGTCACTTGTTAATTACGTGGCCTTAGGAGAGTCACTTGGGCAGCTTGGTGGTGCAGTGGATAGAGTGGTAGGCTTGAGTTCAAATCCAGTTTTAGACACATACTAGCTGTGTCACCCAGAAAAAGTCATTTAACCTTGTTTGTCTCAGTTTCCTCATCTGTAAAATGAGTTGGAAAAGAAAATAGCAAAGCCACTCTAGCATCTCTGCCAAGAAAACCCCAAATTGGGTGGATGGAGTAGGTGAAAGGAGGTAAGAGTGTCTCTCAAGGAACTGGGGCTTTCAGTGATTATAAGTGGTTCTATCTGTTTCATCAAAAGACCTCCCAGGTCCTTGGGCACTCACAGAAAGACAGGGAGAAGGCATCTGAAGTGATAGAAAAATCTAGAATCATAGATCTGAAAGGCACATCAGTGATGACTTGGTCCCACCTTTAAGAAGAAGAAATTAGAAATGTTACAGTGATCTGGGCAGCTAGGTAGCCCAGTGGGTAGAGTGATGGGCCTGGAGTCAGGAAGACCTGAGTTCAAACTCAGACATCTATGTGACCCTGGGCAAGTCATTTAACCTTTGCCTCAGTTTCCCTCAACTATAAAATGACTAAAATAATAACACCTACTTCTCAGGGTTGTTGTGAGCATCAAATTAGATAATATTTATGAAGCGCCTGGCACATGGTAGGTGCTGTATAAATCTTTGTTCCCTCCCTTGCTTCCCCTCCTTTTGCCCTAAGGATACCCTGATAGTGGTGAAACTCTAGATCTTGTGGATCAAGAAATGCCATTGGGCATTTAAGAGTAATAGGTACCCCTCAAGCAACTTCAGGAAAGCTGAACTCTCCCAGGGGAAATGCAGGCACAGTGCTAAGCCCTATGCAAAAGAGAGATATTGAAATGTAAAGGGAGAGGCCTTCAGATGCAAAATAAACATTTCACAGTTAGAAAGGACTTGAAGCTTAAGTAGCTCAATTGCATATGAAAGGCCAGTGAGCTGACCAACTTGACTGGAGGTACAGACTTTATTCTTACCTTTGTCCTTAGCTACTCATCTGCTTGAGACCCCAAAAGGATTCTGGGAAATGTAACTTAATCAGAGCTAAGCAAAGAGTCTCTTGAATGAGGAAATTGACTATGAACCTTGAAGAATTGTTGAAGAGCAAGTATATCAGCCAAGTGACCCCTCCCTCCCCCTCCCCCCACCTCCCCCAGTCCCGCAGCAGTGGATTGACTTGTCCAGCTGAGACACTATTTTCTGTGAGGAGCAAGTCAAGTTGAATTATGTGTCCAATGGAGATGCTATGCCCTTCAAAGAGCTGGCACAGCTGAGTGTACCAACCTATCACTAATACCACATGCTGTTGTTGAGGGTGCAGAGCAGCCCAGAAGGAATCTTGTCCTTGAGAAACCAAACCAGAAGACAGATACGCCTAGAGAGATAAGCGGAACCAGATTGGACTGAGCTAGTTTCGGGATCTCCACCCTTCATTCTGATCTCCCTTACCCCTGGGGAGATAACTTTGGGTGTGGCTGTGCCTTTGTGTCCCGAAGAGAGAGATCCATAGCCACCCCTCACCCAATTCCTCTAGCCACCACCAGTGGGAGATAGTCCTCCCTCACTAAAAGAACTCTCCACAGTCAAATGGTCACCCCTCCCCACCATTAGTCCTCTATAAGAGTACCTGCCAGTCTCCTGCTCGAGGAGATTAGTACCTCAGAGCCACGTGCTTTGTGCCTTTCTCCCCAAGAGAAGTCCAAGGATTTCTCTTGGTTTCCCTTCCCTTCCCTCCCCTTCCCCCGCTTCCCTTCCCTTGCCCCTAAATAAATTACCATCTTATTCTAACTGCTTTTGTGTGGAAGAGGGTGTAATTCTTTAAAGAGGAATTCCTAAGAACCCCAACCCCTAACCCAAACCTGTACCCCATTTTTCCCCCATAACACTGTTGGTAACCTCAAGAGGGTCCTAGGGAGAAAGGAAGGACACCTAGTTCTTGAAACTCCAGAGTTATAAGTTGGTTTGAACAAGTGCTTTCCCCTCACTCTATCTACCTACAGACTCTGTATGTATTTGTGTTATGGTGGAAAATGGGGTATGGGGTTGGGGTTCTTAGGAATTCCTCTTTAAAGAATTACACCCTCTTGTACACAAAACCAGTGAAATTAAGATGATAGTTTATTTAGAGGCAAGGGAAGGGGGCGGGGAGGGGAAACCATGAAAGAAATCCTTGGACTTCACATGGGGAGAGAGGTATGGAACAAAGCACGTGGCTCTGAGGTACCAATCTCCTTGAGCAAGAGACTGGCAGGTACTTTTATAGAGGATCGATGGGGGGGGGTAGGGGTGACCATTTGACTGTGGAAGTTCCTTTAGTGAGGGAGGACCATCCCCCACTAGTGGTGGCTAGAGGAATTGGGTGAGGAGTGGCTCTGGATCTCTCAAGCCATCTCTCTCTTCCAGACACAAAGGCCGCAGCCACACCCAAAGTTATCTCCCCAGGGGTAAGGGAGATCAGAATGAAGGGTGGAGGTCCCGAAGCTAGCTCAGTCCAATCTGGTTCTGCTTATCTCTCTAGGCATATCTGTCCTCTGGTTTAGTTTCTCAAGGAGAAGATTCTTCAATGTGCCCCAGAGAACTTCTGGGGTACTTTGGGGCCACAACATTTGTGAGAGAATATGCTCAGTTTTGGGGAAAATGCTCAGTAATTACTTTTTGCTATTCCATTTGAGTAAATGCCTTTGATAAAGAATTAACAGACTATACTGGATAGTTGTTTGTGGAAAGAACACCGGTCAGGGCTTAGGAGCTATCATGATAGGAGTAGAGCCAACCATAGGGATATTTCTATATCCCTAAGAATATGTCTCAGCCATCCTTCTAGGACTTAACCTGACTTTGGGGATTGGGGGAGTGAGCATAGAGGTGGTGTGAACATTACAATCAGTGAAAAGATTCTGAATGCAAAGATCACTTCTACATTCCTGATTTTGGGTTCCATTCACCTATTTGCAAGTTACACAGTAAATTTTCTCTTCCCCCTTTGACTGCTGATAGTTGTATTAAGCTACAGTTATTTCCAAGCCAAGGATATAAAACCTTGGCTAGTTCTTTCTACCAACCATTTTCATTCTTGCTCTTCGGGGCTAATGGGGATGAGAATCCTCTTATTTTAAAATGTAAATTTTAAATAATCAAACACCCACTAGCTGTTGTGGACTTACTTCAGTTAGTAAAGCCTCTACTTCAATTTAATTAGGTCAAAATCTGAGAAATGTGGACTACAGAAGCTCCTTCTCTTGAGCCTCTGGCTGGGTCCCCAGCAAGGAGAGGTGGAAATGGGCTCCACTCCATCTGAGGGCTAGCTGTGGAGTACAGAAGACTTGTTATTGTTTGTCTTTTGTTCTCAAAGAGGACCATGACATAGGGTGGTGATGTCATGACTTGCAGTGAATTGGATTGAAGTGAGGCAGGGCTAGAGGACTGCTATATGAGTGATGGAGGGAACTGGTCTGGGGGGCAATCGGTGAGAACAGAGATTTTCCTTTCGCCTGGGAAAAAATCTGTTGGTATAGCAGATTGTAAACATTTCTTGCAATGATTTCTCCCAAGCAGCAAGCTTAATTACTTGAGTTTTTCTGTTAGTGGGTTGAGTCATTACAAACAAAAACAAAAATAAAACACCAAATTCTCAACAGTTATCTTTTGACTAAGCAGTTCCTTTTAACAGCTGAAACCACCCAAGGCCCCAGAACTCTTCAGTTCTCCCTAGTTCAGCTTTTTCTGGAAAAGAAGGAAATTTCAATACCTTCCCTTCACTGCTTCTCCCTCTCAGTGTACACTAAGCCCTTGGAAAGGCATCACTATTGTGATGACTGCTAATGATGATTGGCAACCAATCTTCTTGACATCCAGGGAGTCCCCAGGTGGGGATTTACTCCCCTTCACTCTGCATTAGGAAATTTGGCTTTTACTAATTTAGCTACAGTCAAAGAGATTGATCTCCCCTCTAATTTTCAGGGATTGCAGTGTGGAAGTCTTTTGGGGTCATCAATTTTCCTGACTAGGTATTGAAAGCCTCTGACCTAGTGGAAGACTGCTTGTAAAGTTTTACCTGCATTGAGTTGATATAAGTAAGGGGCATAGGGATCCCTAGGGCTACTGGTGGAAAAATAATGGAACTGAGGAAGTTTGTCATTAGAAGAACCTCTTGGTCCCCTTTTTGTTCTGTTCTATTCTCTTCTTAGAGGGGAAATCAAAGGCTTTTTTTTTTTTTTGGTCCCTGAGGCAAGCACCACAAGCCCTTCTTGAAGACAATCAGCCCAAAAAGTGCCCTTAGTTTGGGGGTGCAAGTAAAGAAGAAGCTCAACCAGGGAAATGAAGAACTACAAGGTTATCAGCCCCCTCTAAATTTGGCAAATGCCCAGCTGCCCCACACTAATTATGGAATTCATCGCCTCTCTTCTCTTCTAATCGATCTTTGACCTCTTTCTAGTGTCCTTGTATGGGGTGTTTAGGTCTAATTATTAGGAAATTTTACCTGACATCAAGACTAAATTTGCCTCCTTGAAACATCCTTCCATTTCTCCTGGTTCTGCCTTCTAGGACCAAGTGAAACAATGCAACTTGAATCCCTCCCCTACTCCTTAACCCTTTAAATACATATGCAAACCTAAAAATTAATGAAACAATCAATATAGGAGAAATAATAAGGTCTTTAATTGGGGCAGAGGAACTATAACTCAGAGTATCACAAAGCAAGATTGCTAGGAATACCCAATGACAGGGACAGAAGACAGGGTTTATATGGGATAACAGAACAAAGGGAGCTATTAGATTGCCCTTGGGTTAGGTAGATTTCTCACAAATAGAAACTACTTAATTCTAAATAGAAACTACTTAATTTAAATGAACCTTTTTACATAATAATTTAAAGTCCAGGAAGTAATTCTGAGAATCTTTGGGAGAGGGATAGTTTGTTTGGGAGATCCATAAAACAATCAAGAGTCTGGAATTGACAAAGACTGGTTAGCCCCAGGTAATTTATTGGCCTGGGAATGGGGAATAGGTGAGGGTCAGTCAGTTTTCAGTAAATTGTGGTTATCACATAATATACTTTTATGTTTAATCTGCATTATTAATATTTGTAATGGGGGAAATGGGGTACGGGTTGGGTTAGGGGTTGGGGTTCTTAGGAATTCCTCTTTAAAGAATTACACCCTCTTGCACACAAAAGTAGTTGGAATAAGATGGTAGTTTATTTAGGGGCAAGGGAAGGGAAGGGTGGGGGAAGGGAAACCATGACAGAAATCCTTGGACTTTTCATGGGGAGATAGGCACAAAGCACGTGGCTCAGAGGTACCAATCTCCTTGAACAGGAGACTGGAAGGTACTTTTATAGAGGACTGATGGGGGTGGACCATCTGCCTGTGAAAAGTTCCTTTAGTGAGGGAGGACCATCCCCCACTGGCAGTAACTGGAGGAATTGGGTGAGGGGTGGCTATGGATCTCTCAAGCCATCTCTCCCTTCAGGTCACAAAGGCCACAGCCACACCCAAATTTATCTCCCCAGGGTAAGGGAGACCAGAATGAAGGGTGGGAATCCGAAGCTAGCTCAGTCTGATTTGGTTCCACTTATCTCTCTAGGCGTTATCTGTCCTCTGGTTTAGTTTCTCAAGGAGAAGTTTCCTTGATGTGCCCCAGAGAACTTCTGGGCTGCTCTGCACCCCATGACATATTTCTCCATCACTTTCTTAATCATAGACAAGGAAGCAATAAATCAAGCCCATATTTCCTAGGTATCAGTCCCTCACACTGAAAATTTCACAATTGGCTTGATTGATTTGAGCTGGCTCCTGCACATCCCTGCCTATGTAAGTATATGCAGAATAACTATAAAGAAAATAAATACACATAGTTGGGAAAGGAGGCATTAGTAGTTGGGGAATCTGGAAAGGCTTTATTTAGAAGCTTGAGTTGTGTCATGCCGGAAAAGCAAGATTTTATGGGTAAAAGAAAGTACATGCTTGGCATGGCAGACAAGTCAGTGCAAAGGCTTGGAAATGAGTGATGGAGAGCAATCTGTGTAGAGAAGGTTGGATTGTAGAGTGAGAGGGGGAAGTAATGTCCAATGAGGCTGGATAGATGGGTTAGGGCTAATTTGAGAAGGGCTAGAAATGAAAGTTTTGCAGAAATTAGACATTCTTCAAAATTATACAAATGAAAGATAGGAATTAAATGAGCATCATCATATAACATGGTGGGAAAGAGAGCTGGGTTTGGAGGTTGAGCATCTCAGGTTGAATCTCAGCAGTAGTACTTACTAGTTAAGTCACATAATTCCCAGTTTCCTCATCTGTTAAATAAGGGGATTGGACCTATCCCTTTCAACATTAGATCCTAAGATTCCATGTGGGTATTGAAATGATCCAGGAATAAGAGACTGAAGTTCTGGGAATGGAAAGGCAAATGTAAATGAATCTTGCTTGAGTATCTGGGGACCCAAACAGACATTGTGTACCACCTAAGAGACTGAAGGGTGAGGGAGAAGGATGAAAAGGAAGGGATTTCTTTGTGGTTTTGGGTTCAAAGTGAGGTGGCAATTCTGGACCAAATGGCAGATACTGCACCATCTTTGTCTTTGAATCCCCTAACATTTAGTACAATTCTTGGTAGATAGCAGTCTCTTCATAAAACCCATTTAAAGGCTAATGTTTTACAAGAGAAGGCAACTAGGCAACACTGCAGTGGATAGAGAGGTGGACTTGGAGTCAGGAAGACTCATCTTTTTGAGTTCAAATCCAGCCTCAGACACTTACTAGTCTTACAAATCACTTAATGAAGGATAAGTTTTATTTAATCTGACCAAAACCCACAAAGAATTGTACCTGAGCTCATGAACATTTAAGAAAATTCTTCATTCTTTCTTGATGAACCTACCTCTTCCAGGGACATAGATTTGTACTATGATCCTCAGTTTGCATCTTTTTTCCTCAAAGTGAAAATTTTCTAGTATGCTGCAGAGTCAAGAAACTTCTGCCCCCTCTAGTAAGCACCATCAAAGGGATTTACACAGTCCTCCAGACACAAAGGGAAAGAACTTAGGGTTCACCCCTTTCCTCTGGTAAATCTCACCTTACTTAGGCACATATCATCCAGCCATTCAGTATTACCTGGAGGCTTTCCAAAAGGAGAAAAAGCTCAGTCACTAGAGTTGACCTCTTTCCTTAGACCTTCACCGTTCAGTGAAGAGCGACATTTGGGTTTGCTTTTCAATAACATGACTCTCTTTTTTGCTAGTCTTTGGTTCCATCTTCTTCTCAGTCTAGGAATTCCTCAGCTGTATATGGTTCCCTAGAGCACAAAGTTTTTTGGAAGGAACCATGTGGTTTCTGGGAGCATATGGCTTCCCTGGAGGGGCCATATGGCTTTGTAGGCTTTTCTCCATGGAACTCAGTCCACGAATGTCTGACTTCTCTATGTTCAACTTCCTGGCTTTCATTCTTCTTTATGTATTCCTATGTCTCTGCTCTCTTTTTTAATAAGCAAGGATGTAGCCCAAATATATGTGTTGACCACATTAAATCTTCAACTTGTTGTCAATGGGGCAACCCAGGACAAGATAAAGAGTTCCCACCTAATCGAGGAGACACCACCATTGCCTAAACAAAGTCTTGATAGATGGAGGCACAACAGGGACCCAGGTCAATGATTAGAACACACCCACCATAGTTTCATAGGATTCTTGGTTTGATCTGATTGACTGACTCAATTTAGAGGAACAACCAGCTAGACTGACTTCTTTTCCTCTCTGAAAAGACCAGCCATTTGACCAAATGGACTTTTTTTTTTTTTAAATTTCATAGACACAAAATTCCATTGTCTGGAGTTTCTTTGGAAGGGAGGTAGAAAAGAGGAAATGTGAGCTGCTGAAAATCAGACACATAGATACCATCTTCAGCAGCTTTTCTTGATTTCATTTCTTATAAACCTTAAACTTAATGATCAGTATAATACCCAAACAGGAACAAGTTTCTCTTACCTCAGTGATATAATCATATATAATAAAATAGCTTACATAAGCTTCCTTACCACCTTGTTAAATCCACCCACACTTCAACATAATTCAGGCAGTTAAAGAGCTTGGTTCTTGGAAAGGAAAATCCCCCACCACTTTGACTGTAATCACTGGTAAAGAATGGGCTTAAGGCAAGGACAAAAACATACCTCTCAGTCCTGAATTTGGTGCAATCATTGATTAGGGGAAATGAGTAATCAGGATAACTTCCAAGGACGAGACATTTGGCATTCTGCTAAATCCAAAAACTAATCTCTAGCCCACAGAGTACTAGGTATGCTAACACCATTCCCCCAAAGAACAGGAAAGGTGTACACTGATAACCTATAAACAAACACTTGGCTTCTTATAGTTTTAAAGAAGAATTCCAAACAAAAGAAAGGTTATCTTATGGGGACCAGATTTTAAGAGGGACGATGATAAAATGAAATGTCTCCAAAGGATAACCAAGGTAGAGAATCTGAAAATCATACTATATTAAGAATGGATAGAGGGGCAGCTAGGTGGCGCAGTGTATAAAGCACTGGCCTTGGATTCAGGAGGACCTGAGTTCAAATCCAGCCTCAGACACTTGACACTTAACTAGCTGTGTGACCCTGGGCAAGTCACTTAACCCTCATTGGCCTTCCAAAAAAAAAAAAAAAAAGAATGGATAGAATAAGTAGGGGTGTTTGACCTGGAGAAGACTTTTTTTGTTTTGTTTTGTTTTGTTTTCTTTTTTTGCACAGGGCAATGAGGGTTAAGCGACTTGCTCAGGGTCACACAGTTAGTAAATGTCAAGTGTCTGAGGCTGGATTTGAACTCAGGTCCACCTGAATCCAGGGCTGGTGCTTTATCAACTGTGTGGCCTAGCTGCCCCCGAGAAGAAGACATTTTAAGGGAACATGATGGTTGTTTCTCAATATTTGAAGCTCTGTCAAGTAGAAGAGGAGTCATATATGGTTCATCTCTGACTGGAAGCCCTTCCAATTTCCTCAATTGTCAGTGTTCTACTGTCTCCTCAAATGATAACGTTTTTGCTTATTTGTTTACTTGTCGGATCTTTTCAGTAGAATGTAAGTTCCTTGAAGGTAGGGACTGTTTATGCTTTTGAGTTATCCTAACTACAATGTCTTGAATATAGTGGGCACTTAATAAAAGCTCAATAAGATTGGACTAGATTTATTCTGAGTATTCCAAGAAAGCAGAACTAAGACTAAGGAGTAAATGACAGTGGGGAAGGAGAGGGGTAGGGTCTTATAAGAGCCTACTTCCAAATAAATAATTTTTAAAAACATTTGGAGGTATCTAAAAATGACATGGGCAGGGTGACACTGGCCCTGGAGTCAGGATCACCTGAGTTCAAATCCAGCCTCAGATAGTTACAAGCTGTGTGACCCTGGTCAAGTCACTTAACCCTGATTGCCCCCTTCCCCTCCTCCCCCCACCACTCCTAAAAAGAAAAAAACAACAACTCAAAATGTTACAGGTCGACTCTAGAAGTAGTGAGTTCCTTGTTACTGGAATTGTTCAAATAGAGGTTGGTAGGAACATCATGGGGAAGATTCCTTTGTTGTGTGAGAGGTTGGAGCAGATGACCCCAAAGGTCTCTTCTAACTTTAAGATTAAAAAAAAATATTTTCCATTATTAATATACTATCCTTCAAAAAAGGGTTTATTTATGCTCTTTAAAAATAGCACTGTTATGTCCTAAAGACTCCCCCCTCCCCAATAGCACCCTCCCTCATAATGTAGCTTGGAAAAACAAACCAAAACATGGACCAGGTCTGAAAATGTATACCTCATTCTGTCATCTCTCTGTCAAGAAAGAGGAGACTTGCTTCAACACCTGCAGTCTAAGTTGAACTCTGAAACTCCTAGTTTCTTCTTCCTTTTACTAGTAGCAACTGTAGTGACTATATGGATCTCAAATCCCTGGGTATCTCTTCTGATTTGTGTTTCTTTCCCTGAGTACTGAACTACAATACTGAGAGATGGACCTTTCTAGGCCTGACAGCTAGAGTTTGAGAGTTTGGGAGTTTGGGGTTACTGACCAGCAGCCAGAGGTGATTCTCACAATGGTACCACTTCTTTGTCTATTTTTTTTGGTAACAAACATTTATTTTATTTTTTCCAGTTACATGTAAAGGTAATTTTCAGCATTCATTTTCATAAGATTTAGAGTTATGGTACCACTTCTTGAAGGAAAAAAAAATACCATGACCATGAAGATTCTACAGGTGAGGGGCAGCTAGGTGGCGTAGTGGATAAAGCACCGGCCCTGGATTCAGGAGTACCTGAGTTCAAATCTGGCCTCAGACACTTGACACTTACTAGCTGTGTGACCCTGGGCAAGTCACTTAACCCCCATTGCCCCACAAAAAAAGAAAAAAAAAACCTAAAAAAAAAAAAAGATTCTACAGGTGAAAAGACTAAAGAACCATAGCTGGAAAATCCGAATATGAGGGTTGAGGAGAGGTGATGGTGAAACATCTATTTGGCAATTCCACAAAATATTTCATGGTTAAGTATTTGTTAATAAACTTATGAGTTGTTGTTGTTTTTTTTTTTAATTTCTCTTGTGAGGGAGGAAATAAATAGCTACCCTATACCTGATATCTACTGCTTTGTGCATTGAATAACTTTTCTACAAGGGAAATGTGTCAATCCTTTTAGGGAGATTCTAGATATGAGTTCTGCTTAAGCTTTATTTAAGGGATTATTCCTGGGACTGAAGGGGGCACAATGATCCAGTTTGCATGATAAAAATCTCGATTCTATATTTTAGGGGTCAGGATTCCCCAAGGACTGAGCCTAGATCTCCTTGAACCCAGAGTTGGGACAGTTTGTGGGAGAAAAACCACACTGATCTAAAAGTAACATAAGACAATGATGCTTATGAGTCACTAGCATCATGATATTTTGCCATAAGTGGGTTGATATGAGCAGTCTATTTCCACAGTGACCAGTGAAGTATATTGGGAAGTAGCTGAGGTTGTGCTAGAGAAGCAAAGAAAAGGAATCTGACCCACAAAGGAGTTAAAATGGTGATATTAATTTCCTTAGTGCTCTCCTTGGGCCTATTGAATTATTTGGTCACCACTTGACCCAAACATGTTAAATGAAATGACACTCCTTCTTTGATTCCTACTTTTCTATCTCCTCTGTCCCAGCAAACAGAAGCCAGATACACTTTCTTTTCTTTTTTTTTTTTTTTCTTTACTTTGGGAGTGAATTGTCAAGCTTTGTCCTGGCTTGTGTTTAAGGACATTTCAGGGTAGAGCAAATCTGAAAATGTCTAAATTGAATGTTGCTCTAATGAAAGGTCAGCACTGAATTCTGAAGGACATTCTCTTCGGTGCCACCTGAGCTTTCCTTTTCTTTTTAAGCATCTCTTGGAACACTCAGAGAGAACCAAGCTCCCCTGGAGAGTGTCTTTCCTGACAAATTGTCAGAGTATTTTATATGAGATGAGTCATAGGATGAATGCCAAGTCTATGAATCCTTAGCTCGCATCTTTCTTCAGATCTAATACTCTATAGTTAGATTCCATCTTCCCAGGAAAGATTATTATGTACCTCCAGGTTGATCATGGATAGTAGCCATCTAGGGGAAGAGGGCTTATCCTGGACTCTTGGTGGAAAGGAGTCTAAATTGAATTGGGGTCTAAAGCCATGCCCCTGAACAGTTTTAGATATGCCTCTTCATTGGACCTTGTTCTAACTGGACTAGCCATAAGTCACACAGATGCTTTTAGGAACTCAAGGAAGGAAGCAACCTCAAGTGCTGCTTAAGTCACCCTGTTCCTGAACAGCATCTTCCTTATCACCTACCTGAGCAGTCCTCTTGCAGCTTCAAGGCAGCCTTGAATACTGCCAGTGAGGGGGGAATTAATTTACTACCTGTGGAAGCAACCCATTCCCCTCTGGAAAGAATAGAGAGAGAAAGGAGGAGGTGAAATAGTACTTTAGGGACATGCCCACAGCTCGGGCACAAAAGGATCTTCACTCTAGAACGGAAAGGAACCTCAGTCATTCCTTTTCACAAAAGGGGAAACCGAGGCCCAGGGGTGTTAAATAACTTGCCCTTTGTCAGGTAGCAAATGATCAGATTTTGGGTCGGAACTCAGTTGCTATGACTCTAAATTCAGGGTTGCTGCTCTGTGCTCCTCCTGGTATCAGCAAAGTGGGGTCAGTCAGAGAAGGTAGCAGGAGAACCACTTCGGAAGACAAGGGAGGAAAGGATATTGAGAAGAAGGTGGTGGTCCACAGTTTCCAATGTCACAGAGGCCAAGGAAGAAAGAAAAGCCAATCCTATTTCTTTAAGTGTTTACCCTCAAGTCTCCCCAGACTAAGATATATATTCACCATACTGCTACTTCCCTTGGGTTTTTTTTTTTTTTTTAGTTTTGTTTTGGGAGGATCGTAAGATTTTAGGTTAAAGCTGGAAGAGACCTTAGAGGTCACCTAGTCCAATTTCCTCATCTGTGAGTCGAGGAAACTGAGGTTCTGAGAAGCTGTGATTATCTAGGGTCATACAGCTAGTAAACACATCTGGAGGACGATTTGAACCCAGAGCTTCCTGATTCCAAATCTAACACTCTATATCATATTACATAGAAATCCTCAGTCACCAGCTCTTGTGTGTGGGATAATTGCTGGGATAGATGAACAAACTTCATATTTTTGTCAGAAAAGTGAAGAAAATGATCTTTTTGGGTGTCACTTGGAATTGTTGCCTTGGTGATGTATTGCCATGAGATGTTTAAAACCCTGGTGCAGATATTCTATTTAAAGGGTCCTCAGGCTCACTCTCTCTCTCTCTCTCTGCTATTCTTCACCAACTCAGCTGTAGTTCTTTCACTGTGTAATGCAGAATGCCTGTGGGTCTTTAGAAGCTGAAGTCATTGTCAATGTGCCAAGGAAGTTTTTTGTGCATTTAAAGGAGATGAAAGATAGACTCCAGGCAACTGGGTAATATGGAAAGTAGGAGGAGCAAGGTGAGAGGAGTGAGTGGCTCAGGGCAGGGAGCTGGTGGAGGATGAGGGAGTATTGTGGCCACTTCTGGCCAGAGAACTTCCTAAGGAGTACTGGGCCTGCACCTTAAACATTTCTGATGACATATACAAATTGGCCTCTTGATAGAGGGCATGAATAACTAGAGGCAGCTAGGTGGCACAATGGACAGAGTGCTAGGCCTCAGACGCTTACTAGCTCTGTGACCCTGGGCAAGCCACCTAACCTTGTTTGCTTCAATTTTGTTCTAGGGCCTAGCACTGGGGTACATCAAAGAACTTTCTCCTTGAGAAACTAAACCAAAGGACAGACACATCTAAAGAGATAAGCAGAACCTGATCAGGAGGTGATAGTGAGGGGTGACATAGTCAGATCTGAGCTTTCAGAAGATTCCTTTCATGGCTAAGTAGAGGACAGATTTGAGTGGGGAGAGACTTGTGGCAGAGAGACCAGGGAGCAGGTTATTGCAATAGTTTAGGTGTGAGGTGATAAGGATCTGTAGTGGTAGCGGTGTCAGAAGAGAGGCGGGTGTGAGTGCAAGAGATGTTATGAAGGTAAAATGGATAGACCTTGGCAATAGATTAGATAGTAAGGGGTGTTGAGGGAGTGAGGAGTCAAGAATGATGCCTCAATTTTGAGCATGGGTAACCAAAAGGATGGTGGTGCCCTCAATAGTAATATGCTGTTTAATCCTTTTTCAGTTTTGTGTCTGGCTCCTGTTTCTTTTTTTTGTTGTTTGTTTTTGTTTTTGTTGGGACAATGAGGGTTAAGTGACTTGCCCAGGGTCACACAGCTAGTAAGTGTCAAGTGTCTGAGGTCAGATTTGAACTCAGGTCCTCTTGAATCCAGGGCTGGTGCTTTATCTACTGTGCCACCTAGCTGCCCCCAATAATAATATGAAAGTTGGAAAAAGGGGAGGGTTTTTTTGGGGAAAGATAATGAGTTCCGTTTTGGACATGTATTTAAGATGTCTATCTATTTCAAGATGTGTGATAGGCAGTTGGAGATTCTAGACTGGAAATCAGTAGACAAGTGAGGGTTGGATAAATAGAATTGAGAATCATCAACATACAGATGCTAATTGAATCCCTGGGAGCTGATGTAATTACCATGTGAAATAGTATTGAGGAAGAAAAGAAGAGACCCCGGGATGGAGCCCTGTGGCACATCCAGGAATGACTTGGGTAGAAAGCCAGAAAAAGCAACTGAGAAGCATTGCTCAGATAGGGAGAAGGAGAACCAGGAGAGTTATGAAAATTTAGGGAGAAGAGGGTATCAACAAGAAGGTGGTTGATAATGTTAAAGACTGCAGAGAGGTCAAGAAGGATGAGGACTGAGGGCAGCTAGGTGGTGTGGTGGATAAAGCACCAGCCCTGGATTCAGGAGGAACTGAGTTCAAATCTGGCCTCAGACACTTGACCACTTGACACTTACTAGCTGTGTGACCCTGGGCAAGTCACTTAACCCCCAATGCCCTGAAAAAAAAAAAAAAGAAGGATGAGGACTTGGAAGGTCTGATGGGAGTATAATGAGCCAGAAAAGTTGGAGCTAAAAAGCCTGACCTTCTTGCTTTGGACTTAGACTTTTCCAGGACTGAAGCTGATCCATGAATCCAGAGATGGGAGCCATCAGTGGGAGAGGATGCCATAGCGGGTGTCTCCTCCCCCCTCAACCCGGGTCATGCATCTTAACAGAAGTAACAAATATCTACTGGGGGATGTTTGTCTTTTAGCATCTGTATCTTTTGAAGAATCACTTTCAAGACATCTACATTTTAGATATGGAGGTTGTTTTTTGTTTAATCTGAATCTTTGATGTCTCTGACTCCATCTTTTCTGACACAGCCTTTTAAATACAAGCACAGTTTTGTTATTGTTATTGATATATTTTTGACATATCAGACACTTCTATGTAAACACTCAAACAAAGCCTACATAGAGTGTATTCTTTCATAGTGGTTCAGCAAAATGGAGTGACTAGAGGGGTTGTGATGGATAGTTCAAGTTACTTTTCATATTTGCAGGTTAGATTGTTCTTAGAAAGAGTATCATTGTCCATTATATCTGACCTGAATCCTATTGCTTCTTTATTTACATTGGTGTAGTGAATATATAGCAGCTAGGTAGCACAGTGGATTGATTGAGTACCAGGCCTGGAGTCAGGAAGGCCTGAATTCATATCCGGCCTTAGATATTCACTAGCTGTGTTAACCCCAGGCAAGTCACTTCACCATCTTTGCCTCAGTTTCCTCATCTGTAAAATGAGCTGGAGAAGGAAATGGCAAATCGCTCCAGGATCTTTGCCAAGAAAACCCCAAATGTTGAACAAAGCTGGTGTACCTCATCACAAGGGCACCTGAGTGGCACAGTGCCAGGCCAAATGGGGTCACAAAGAGTCAGACAAGACTGAAAATGACCGAACAACAAGAAGTTGATGAATATATTGTCAGAAACAGTTTTAATAATTTTTTTTTTCTGGGAAGAAGATTTAACTTAGATATATAATCAATGCACTAAACTCCAGATTAGAAATGTCTTTCAATGCTAGGAAAATTGTTCATAAGGGAAATACTGGGGTAGGGAGGGGAGAGAGAGAGAGAGAGGAAAAATTACTTCAGAGAGCCTATTTCCCCCCCCCTATAGATCCTGTGGAAAATGCACCTGGGTTTCATGTAACGGAATGAATTCTCTGTCATCCTAATTTTTTGCTATTCAGAAACTCCTTATAGATAACCGACTCTCATCAGGGCCTTCATAGACAGCATTTCATCCTAGTTCAGATGTTTCTGGAAAAATGTTGGTGGTTTCCAGGAAAGGGTTGGAAGAGAAGTTTGTGTTTGCCTCCTCCGACCTGTCTTTTCTGTAAGATTTCTTTCCTTGGAGGTATTTTCTTCTCACCCCACAAATCCAACTCTCCAGAAAGAATCCTGCCAGGCCCCACTCCTCTGGACTTCACTGGGTCCCTCACAAATCTCATCTTCGTGAAAGAGCATATCAATTCTGGAATTCACCCTTCCTCAGTAACTCCTGTGACTGGGGTCTCCACTTTTCCCCTTTCATTAGAGAGGATGGGCTATGGAGAGTGATGCTACATTTATCCTATATTAATCCTAGATCCTCTATTTAAGTAGGGTCATGTCTTCATTTCCCCCTGTCTCCACTAGTCTGGACTTGATCATAGCTCAGTGCCAGGTATCCTCCTCCTTCCTTTTCAGCTTATTTTTTATATGCCTATCTTCTCCTTGATATCAACTTTTGCATTTCTTTGTATCTCCAGAGCCTTAGCAAATGCCTGGAACAAAGGAGGCCCTTAATTCATGTTTGCTGACTGATTACTGAATCTGAGGCACATTCGCAATTAGGTACAGTATAAATGAATGTTTGAATGGGAGCTATGTTTTTTCCAGTAGCAATGTATGGCTGTGAAAGTTGGATTTTAAGGAAAGCTGAGAACAGCAGAATTGACATTTTTCCAATTGTGGTGCCGGAGAAGACTTTTGAGAGTCCCTTGGACAGCAAGGAAGTCAAATCAGTCAATACTTAAAGGAATTAGTTCAGACTACTCACTGGAAAGACAAATAATGAAGCTGAAACTTAAACCCTTTGGTCACATAATGGGAATACCGGACTCATTGGGAAAGACCCTGGTATTAGGAAAGAATGAAGGTGAAAGGAGAAGGGGAGAGCAGAGGAGGAGATGGACAGATAGTATCATAGAAACAATGAGTATGAGCTTGGAGAGACTTTGGGAGATAGTGGAAGATAGAAGGGCCTGGTGTGCTGTGTAAGTCCATGGGCTCACAAAAAGCTGGACACAACTTAATGAACAACAAAAACAACATAAATGAATGATGACTTAATGTATCTTTACTTTTTATTTTTTCTTTTTTTCCCCCTCTTTTTTTTTTTTTTTTGTTTTGTTGTTGCAGGGCAATGAGGGTTAAGTGACTTGCCCAGGGTCACAGAGCTAGTAAGTGTCAGATTTGAACTCAGATCCTCCTGAATCCAGGGCCAGTGCTTTATCCACTGTGCCACCTGCGTGCCCCCTATCCTTCCTTTTTTCACCCCCATTTTGGTAGCAGGCCTCTGGTTGAGGGCTCTCATGCACTGAAGGGAAGAAGATGGGAACTGCAGAGAAGATAAAATATCCTGGAGTCCATAAACTCTAGGCTCTAACTAGTAATGAGAAATGACAAACATATGCTGGGCTACAGATTCTAAAAATGATCAGGCTAAGCAAAGCCAAATTGGTCTTCCTAGCCAACAATTGTCTGTATTTGAGGAAATCTGCGACTGAGCAAGGGCAGCTAGGTGGCACTGCAGTGAAATCAGGAAGACACCTTCTTTTTTTTTTTGGCAGGGCAAAGAAGGTTAAGTGACTTGCCCAGGGTCACACAGCTAGTAAGTGTCAGGTGTCTGAGGCCAGATTTGAACTCAGGTCCTCCTGAATCCAGGACTGGTGCTTTATCCACTGCACCGCCTAGCTGCCCCTAGGAAGACTCATCTTTGTGAGTTCAAATTTGACCTCAGACACTTAGTGACCCTGAGCAAGTCACTTAATCCTTTTTGCCTTAGTTTCCTCATTTATAAAATGAACTGGAGAAGGAAATGGCAAACCACTCCAGTATCTTTGCCAAGAAAACCACAAATGGGGTCACAAAGAGTAGGACGTGACTGGAATGAGTGAATGACAAAACAGTATGTGGAAAGTCCTGTAGAGTAGAGATATCAAACATGGAAAAACCTCATGAATACTGCACAAACCAGATTACAATGTAATTGGGAAATTTCAAAAAATTATAATAGTGTTTTATTTTTTCCCAATTATATGTAAAGACAATTTTTAACATTCACTTAAAAATAATTTCAAGTTTAAATGGGAAATATATAATAAAACAAATACAAATGTGATGAAATATAGATAATATTACATTTAAAAACTGTCATATGGCCCACAGAGATTCTTATGTATGGATTAGTAGTCCTTATTTCTTTTTCTTTCTTTCTTTCTTTCTTTCTTTCTTTCTTTTTTTGCAGGTCAATGGGGATTAAATGACTTGCCCAGGGTCACACAGCTAGTAAGTGTCAAGTGTCTGAGTCTAGATTTGAACTCAGGTACTCCTGAATCCAGGGCCGGTGCTTTATCCACTCCGCCACCTAGCTGCCCCCATAATATTTATTTCTGTTTGAATTTGACACCACTTCTGTACAGTAGGGGTGGTGGCCATCTTTGACCCAAGTCATTTTGACATAATGGCTAGCATTTACTTGTCACTTTAAAGTATACCAAGTGGAAGGCATATGTTATTTCATTTGATGCTCACAACAATCCGGTGAGGTAGGTGCCATTATTATTCCCCTTCTTCAGATGGGGAAACTGAGGCCCAGAAAAGCAAAATGACTTGCCCTGGGTGACATATCCAGGAAATAGTCTGAGGAAGAACTTGAATTCAGATTTTCTTGTTTCCAGGTCCTCTTTTCATAACACCACCTAGCTGCCTGACATCATTAGAAGTTGTCTGGAATAGATTAGAAAATTAAATAGAAACAAATTTTTTTTTTTAAAGAAAACTGTCAAAATTTTGTTTTAAAAAGAGAAAAGGCTTTATCTGTTACCCTCCTTCCTGAGGATATTTACAGTTTCACAGAAGATTCTTTGGCCTTAAGAAAAAGGAATGACTCTCTAATGGTGTAACATCAAGCCTTGGTCTCTTTGTGGGAGATGTACTCTTTGATCTGGGATGGAATGGACTTCCCAGAATCTCTGAAATCACACCATGTATGCATCTACCATAATAAAACTCTGTCTCAACCTCCCCTGGATATAGCTACATAGCAACCATTCCTCAGTAGTATCCCTCAGGTAAGGGTCCCAGGTTACCATAGAAACACTACCAGCCTGGACAACCAACCTTTCAAAATAGGGGTTAAGGGGCAGCTAGGTGGTGCAGTGGATAGAGCACTGGCCTTGCAGTAAGGAGTACCTGAGTTTAAATCCAGCCTCAGACACTTAACACTTACTAGCTGTGTGACCCTGGGCAAGTCACTTAACCCCAATTGCCTCACTAAAAAAAAAGAACAAAATAGGGGTTAATCCCAGAGAAAGACACAAACATACGTGGAAAGAGATACTCTCATATGATAAATAAACCCACTCTATGACTGTTGTTATTTTTAATTATTATTTTTTATTGATACATTTTGCTTTGACATAGCCCAACAAACAGATCTACCCTCTCATCTTCCACCATATTGTTCTTCCCAGGGCTTGTGTTTGTGTGAAGGGGGACAAAAGAACATGGTCCAGCACTAGCCCTTGTTAAGGTTCTGAATATTGAAGGTTCTAGCAGATGTTACAGAATCCTTGGGCACAGACTTGGAAAGATACAGAGCACTGAAATTCGGGTCACTTGGAGAATGCCTTTTTCTGCTTCCTGAGACCAGATGCTTTTCACTAAGGAGAAGATGTCTTTCCTCAGTACTGGTGCTCTTTATTTTTTCTGAGCTCTTTCTAGGAAGGAAATATCGCTCTCAAATGACTTACTTGGTGATAGGATTTTTAAAGTTCTGTCTCTTGTTACCTACTCTTATTCACAAAACAGGTGCTTCTCAGGTCAAAGTGTGGGTCCTAAATTCAAAAGCTGTTTCTTCAATTTCCTCTGTGTGTGTGTGTGTGAGAGAGAGAGAGAGAGAGAGAGAGAGACAGACAGACAGACAGACAGACAGACAGACAGAGACAGAGACAGAGACAGAGAGACAGAGAGATACAGAGGGAGATCCAGATCAAACGGTTTTGTTTTTCTGGTCTGTAAAATGAGAGAATGCATGAAATAATCTCTAAGGTCCCTCTCATCTCTACACTGGTGGTCCTGTGCCTCTTAGAAAGGTTATGAGGATTAAAATTTTAGAGGTCTCTGAATAATTTTTTGCTGATGACATAATGGAGTGAGGTATAATGAATGGGGATAGCTAGTCTCCTTCAATTCTTCCTCCATTTTCTCTCCCTTTTAAATCTATTAGAGTGATTCCCTAATAGATATAATGCCATTCCCGAATAGATAAGAATTTGAACCTGCATCTTACAAAAGAAGAAATGCAAATTTGCATGAAATAATGAAAATGAAGTGAGCAGAACTAAGAGCTTGTTGTGTACAGTAACAGTAATATTGTTCAAAGAATAATTGTGAAGAGTCAAATTATTCTGAGTACTATAAAATGCAAATCAACTATAAAGGACATATGAAGGAAGAAGCTATCAACTTCAGAGAAAGTACTGATAAATAGAAGTATACATTGTAGGGTTTTTCATATATTTCTAAATCAGTGTCAAGTGTCTAGTGAGGGGTGGGAAGGGAGGGAGGGAGATGGTTTGGAACTTAATATGTGACAAAAATTTCAATAAAAAATGCAAACTTATCAACAAATATATGGGATTAAATGCTTCATATCACTAATAATAGGAACATGCAAATTAGGACCACTCTGAGTTTACACCTCACATTTATCAGATTGGCAAAGATGACAAAGACAAAAATGGTCTGTGTTATGATAGGTATAATCATGTACTGTTTGAAGTTGTAAATTGGTTTAACCATTCTAGAAAAGACTTTGAACTTGTAACTTCCAAACCACTAAATTGCATATATCCTGACAGAGGGAGAAAGGTCAAAGATAAAGGGAAAAGACCTATATGTTAAAAATATTTATAAAAGGATTTCTTAGGGGCAGCTAGGTGGCGTAGTGGATAGAGCACCCGCCCTGGATTCAGGAGGACCTGAGTTCAAATCTGGCCTCAGACACATAACACTAGTTGTGTGACCCTGGGAAAGTCACTTAACCCCAGTTGCCTCACCAAAAAAAAAACAACAAAAGGATTTCTTGTAGCAAAGGATTGAAAAAAAGTGGGTACCTATTAACTGAGGAATGGGTGAACAAGTAGTTTCGGTCTAACAATGTAATGGAATAATATTGTACTGTAAGAAATGATGGATATCTTGGATTCAGAGAAACCCAGACAGACTTGTATGAAATGATGCAAAGTGAAGCAGCAGAACTGGTAGAAAAATCTGCATAATGACCATAATAATATGAAGGAAAATAACTTTGAGAGCCTTCACAGTTCTGATCAATGCGGGGACTAATCATGACTTCAGAAGACTAATGATAAGACACATCTCCCACCTCTTGGCAGAGATATGATGGACTAGAAGTTCAGAAGGAGACATATTTTCAATAATAGCCAATGTGTTGATTTGTGCCAGTTGACTATACTTATTTGTTCTAGTTAGGAGAGGGAGTTGATGGGTAGTAATGGTGAAGAAAAGGAGAAGAAAGAGAAGAAGGAGAAGGAAGGGGAAGAGGAGGAGGAGGAGAAGAAGAAGAAGGAGAGGAAGAGGAGAAGGAGAAGAAGAAGAAACAAAAGGGTTTCAATGGAATATTAAAAAATAAAACAGAAAAAACCAGAAGGAAATCCTGGAAAGAACATAGACAAGCAGAACATTTTTATTACTGTAGTACAAAATTTACTATACAATTATTAAAAAGCTTGAATTATTTTTAACAGAGAATTCACATCTTCATACACTGCAGCAAATAAAGGGGAGGGAGCCATTCCTGAAGAGGGACACTGTTACACAGGGAGATCAGATACCAACAGGAATAGCAGAGAGGTATAGCCCCTAGCGTCTCCACCTCTATGGGCAGCACACACTTGGTGCCTTAGATAAGCAGCAGGATGTAGGTACTGGGCCACTGTTCTGGCTCACATTTACATAGAATTTTTAGATGAAGAGATGAGGGGGCACCAATCCCTATCACTACCAGCCCTCTCACCCCAAGACTGCCCCATCACTGTGAGGCAAGGCATTGGGATAGTCTGTACCACTGAGATGAAGGCAGGGGTGTGCCGGGGTCTCCTCTAATTGGTACTCTAGAGACGGTTGTTAAATTTTCAGTGTAAGAATTCACACCCAGGGTTTGATTTATTGTTTTGTCGATTGTCTAGACTTAAGAGAGTGATGGGGGAAATATTAATAATGCAGATTAAACTTAAAAGTGTGTTGTGTGGACTTGGTTCCCTGGAGAGAATGAACATATTCTTTGAATTGTTTAATGAAAGAGTGATGAGGGGCTGGGAACCAGGAAACTTTAACTGTAACACAGCCTAAAAGTGACTGGATAGGGGCAGCTAGGTGGTGCAGTGGATAGAGCACCGGCCCTGGATTCAGGAGGACCTGAGTTCAAATCTGGCCTCAGACACTTAATTACTAGCTGTGTGACCCTGGGCAAGTCACTTAACCCCAGTTGCTTCCCCCCCCCCCAAAAAAGTGTCTGGGACATATTTGATAAGTTCACAGTAAAAAAAAGGAAAAAAACCCCCAACAACCTAAAATCTATTAAGCTGAGAGGTTTAGTACAGTAGTGTTAAATTAAAGTAGAAATCAGGTAGCATAGTAGATAGAGTGCCAGGCCTGAAGTCAGGAAGACTCAGCTTCATGAATTCAAATCCAGCCTCAGACACTTACTAGCTGTGTGACCCTGGGCAAGTCACTTCACCCTGTTTGCCTCAGTTTCCTCATATGTAAAATGAGCTGGAGAAGGAAATGGCAAACTGCTCCAGTATCTCAGCCAAGAAAACCCCAAATGGGGTCACAGAGTCAGACATGACTGAACAACAACAAAATAGAAATGGATCCCTGTGGGCTGCGTATTGACTTAGAAAGCCACGGATGAGCCTTAACTATATTGTATTGTGTTTTTATTTACTTTATTAAATATTTATCAATTACATTTTAATCTAGTTTAGGCTGCACTCAGGACACCTCTGGCGTAGTGGATGGAGAGCTGGCCTCAAAGTCAGGAAGAATTGGGGTCATGCCCCTTTTCTGACCTATACCAGTTATGTGCCCTATGGGCAAATCAATGAACCTTTCGGTGTTCAGACTGAGTTGCAGAGTAGTTGCTGATTTATATTGGAAAGGGAATTTCCTCACTAGGAGTTTCTAAGACTATTGAAACCAAAGGTCTGGACAAACACCTTTATCTCTTTATGTACATTTATAATCTATATATGAGCTAAGAATACAACAACTTTTTTTTTTTTTTTGCAAGCCAATTGGAGTTAAGTGACTTGTCCAGGGTCATGCAGCTAATGTCAAGTATCTGAGGCTGTATTTGAACTCAGGTCCTCCTGACTCCAGGGGCCAGTGCTCTATCTACTGTGCTACCTAGTTTGAGATCTAAGGCCATCTATAATCTGACTCCAGCCTACCTTTACAGCTCATCTCACATCCCTTCCTGTGTTCTTTTTGATGTCCAGATTAGACCCCTTCTTTTCTCTTCAGTGTGTCCTGAGTTTTTCATTTCATAGGCTTTTAGTGCTCTTGCTCCCTTCTGGTGTGTTGAAATATTAGCCAGGACAAATACCTCCTCCAGAAAACCTTCACTGATTTCTGGCTTCTCACCCTCTCAGCTAGTAGTGATTGTTCCTTCACCTGATGTCTTATTTCTGAAGCATTTATGCCCTTGCTTTCTAATTTATATCATACTTATTAATGGGAAGGCCAGTATGGTCTGATAGAGAAAATTCTGGCTCTGTTGTCAAAAGATGGCGGTCCATATCCTAGTTCTGCCACTTACTAGCTGTTGTTATTCTCGAAGAGGACCATGACATCAGGGTAATGTCATGACTTGTACTGAATTGGATTTAAGTAAGGGAGAGCTGTGTACTGTGCAAGGTCACCAGCCTCACTCTCTCCTCCAGAGCCATCTTGGTCCAGTGACAAGATATATATTGGGAAGACTGGAGATGGCCCCCAGACTTTGAAGGCAATTGGGGTTAAGTGACTTGTCCAGGGTCACACAGTTAATAAGTGTCTGAGGTGAGATTTGAACTCAGGTCCTCTTGACTCCAGGGCCGGGGATCTATCCACTATGCCACCTAGCTGCCCCACTTGCTAGCTGTATGACCTTGGGCAAAATGCTTAACTTTTCTGGGCCTAAATTTCATTGTCTAGAAAATTACAGGATTGGATTGGATATCCTTTGAGGTCCCTTCTACCTCTAACTCTATGCTCCTGTGTTAGATGCAAGATGAAATGACTGAGGAAACAAAGGTAATATTTGGAGCATATCAGTTTATTAAGCAATGCATTCCAATTGCCTAACAAACCAGGATCAGGCCTCCTCAGCTTTGGCATGACCCTGAATACAGGGAAGCCAGATTTTTGTGTATTAAAAAAAAATAATCAAATAAGACCAATTAATTAAAAGAAAACAGTTAACCAGGAAACAAAATTAGATATTCTGATTTCTGATTGGAGGAGAGATTGGGACTTTTCAAGTAGGGAAGGGGAGAGCAAACAGGTTTAATTCCCTGAATTCAGAAAAAGAGGTGTCCTATTCCTCACAAGTGTCTGTAAACAATTAAGGGAACATGGGGGCAGCTGGGTGGCTCAGTGGATGGAGCCCTGGCCCTGGAGTCAGGAGTACCTGAGTTCAGATCTGGCCTCGGACACTTAACACTTGCTAGCTGTGTGACCCTGGGCAAGTCACTTAACCCCAATTGCCTCACTAAAAAAAAAACAAACAATTAAGGGAACATGGAAATAATAAACTATTGATCAGTATGGGGCCAGTTTTCAGACAAGATACATGGGTTGCTTAGGATGTATAATTAAAAAAAAATTTTTTTTTTTGGTGAGGCAATTGGGGTTAAGTGACTTGCCCAGGGTCACACAGCTAGTGTCAAGTGTCTGAGGTCAGATTTGAACTCAGGTCCTCCTGAATCCAGAGCTGGTACTTTATCGACTGTGCCACCTAGCTGCCCTGGGATGTATAATTGTAAGAAAAATCCTTGCATTAATTTTCCAATCTGACTGGGTTTCTGGACAGCAGTTCTAAGTCCTTAGTTACAGGTTTCTAAACACAAAGTGGAGGTGATACAGCTTCTGAGACATGCAGAGTTAGGTTCAAACAATGCAATAAAGTTTTCTTATAATTCCCACAATTGAACAAAGTTTTCTCACCAGATAGAAACTGGACTAGACCCATAACTGAATAGAAAGAGAACTGAGCTAGCTTCAGCACTGAGTACAAAGATAGAGTCAGTGTGGTTCACCCAATTCGCACTATCACTAGCTGTTCTGATCCCCTCAATCCTATTAACTCCTCCTAGCCTACAAACTCTCAGAAAATGAGAAATGGTCAAAGGATATGAATAGGCAGTTTTCAGATGAAGAAATTAAAGCTATCTACAGCCATATGAAAAAATGTTCTCAATCACTATTGATTAGAGAAACGCAAATTAAAACAACTCTCAGGTACCACCTCATGCCTATCAAATTGGCTATTATGACAAGAAAGGTAAATGATAAATGTTGGAGGAGATGTGAGAAAATTGGAACACCAAAGCATTGTTGGTGGAGCTGGAGAGCAATTTGGAGCTATGCCCAAAAGGCTAGGTCTATATCCCAAAGACATCATAAAAAAGGAAAAGGACCCACATGCACAAAAATATTTATAGCAACTCTTTTTTGTGGTAGCAAGGAATTGGAAATTGAGGGAATACCCATTAATTGGGGAATGGCAACATTGTGTGATGATCAGCTGTGATAAACTTAGCTGTTATTAACAATACAACGGTCCAAGGCAATTCCAAAAGACTCTTGATGGAAAATGTTCTCCACATCCAGAAAAAGAACTATGGAGTATGAATGCAGATTGAAGCATATTAGTTTCATTTTTTTGTTTTTAATTTCTTGTGGTTTCTCTCTTTTGTTCTGATTCTTCTGTCACAACATGATTAATGTAGGAATATGTTTAACATGATTGTCATGTGTAACCTATATCAGATTGCTTGCTGGCTTCTGGAGGGGAGAGGGAAGAGAGGGAGAGAGAAAAATTTGGAACTCGAAATCTTACAAAAATGAATGTTGAAAACCATCTTCACATGTAATTGGGAAAAATACAATAAAATACTATTAAAAAAAGAAAGTGAGGGTCATGTCATATCTGTCACTTTATCGATTTCAATGTCCAGAGCAGTGCTTTGCCCACAGTTGGCATTTAACAAACATTTGAATGAAAAAGTTTAGGAACTAATTGTCTATATCTAGGGAAAGGGCTACCTAAAATCAATGCCCACTTCAAGCAAAAAGGGTATTATTGATGCCTTTTGTTTTAATATGATAGTTATTTCCCTTTTAATACCATTTCTCATGTTACCTTCCTTGTTTTCTTTTCTTTTTTTTTTTTTTCCGTAGGGCAATGAGGGTTAAGTGACTTGCCCAGGGTCACACAGCTAGTAAGTGTGTCAAGTGTCTGAGGCTGGCTTTGAACTTGGGTCCTCCTGAATCCAGGGCTAGTGCTTTATCCAGTTCGCCACCTAGCTGCCCCTTCACCTTCCTTGTAACAAAGAAAAATATGTAAACAGAGTCGACCATCACCGCAAAGGCATCTGACAGTGCCCATAGCATCCCTCTCTTATAATTCTTATATCTAAATAGCATTTTTGATGGCCTATGCCCTTCCCACAAATAACTATAATATAAATTAGGAGGCAAAATGCATAGATTCTTTAGAAATAAGGCATCATATGAAGGAACAATCACACTAGTGAAGAGAGTAAGAGGCCATGGATCAGTGAAGGTTTTCTGGAGGAGGTATTTGTCCTGGGTAACACTTCAACCAGAGAAATGGTTCCTGTAGTCCTTTGGCACACTGCATCTTTTTGCATTTGATGAAAGGGCCACCAGTGATGTTAGGAATTGGTTCTTTTATAGTCTAGGAGATAAACCTCTAGTCACATCAGAGTTATCTGCTCAATATGATGTCACCAGGGACCTGCTGGTCAGTGCTTTAACGTGTTTGTGGCTTTTAATCTATAACTTTTATTAAGTCTTCTTCAGACTGCAAATTGACTAGTCCTCAGACGAGTTCAAGTGCTAATCTGGCAGTTATCACCTGGAGAGAATCACCCTCTTCCTGGCTCCTGAAATTAGGTACATTTTAAAGGCTGTTTGTGCCTCTTCCCATGACATGGTTTGTAGAGGCAATCTGCTACCAGTCATCCCGGTATCTGGTACCTGGTACCTCAAGGCTGAGGTAGTTTTCATTTGGAAAATCTAACCCAAAAGGAAGGGGAATGTCCACCTTCAGCCAGGGGCCACGCCATTTTTAATCTGATGAGTTACAAGTCTTTCAGGCATGTTAGAGGGAGGTGGAATTGGCACCATCTTTTGGAATTGAGTGAGATGATTGAACTTCTCCCCAGGGACTTAGGGAGATGGTACATGAGATGAACCAAGCCAACAGTATTTGGGAACCAATTGCACACCAGAGCCTCCACCAAAGCCTTGCCAGTGTTAATTTCTCTGGATGGAATCTATTTATTTATTTTTATTTTTTTTTTGCAGGGCAATGGGGGTTAAGTGACTTGCTGAGGGTCACACATCTAGTAAGTGTCAAGTGTCTGAGGCCGTATTTGAACTCAGGTACTCCTGAATCCAGGGCTGCTGCTTTATCCACTGTGCCACCAACCGCCCCCTCTGGATGGAATTTAAACAATTTCCCCCCTCACTGGTATGGTATCTTCTTTCTTTCTTTCTTTTTTGGTATGGTATCTTCTTGAGCATATAATACCAAGCATTTACCTGGACATGCCTTTCACACCACTCAAGCTATCTTACTACTACACTATTATTATTGCAACATTCCTCTTTCTCATTTCTCATGTTGTTTGTTCCATTCACCTGGAATATTCTCGACTTTTCCCTCTGTCTAGTGACTATGTCTTCTTCTTCTAGGGTCAGTGAACTTGTTTTAAAAAATATTTTGATAACTTTATTTCAAGAGAATTTATCTCTCTGCATTCTTATGTATTTTATTTTATGCAGATTGCTCATTAAGATAAAAAAGTTTAAGAATTTCCGGAATCAAATCCTACCCATCCCAGAGTCTTTTGCAGATTAGTAAATCCTCCCTGAGTTCCTTCTCTTCTCACCTCTGATAGGACTATCATCACCCCGGCTGATCTGGAATTAGCCACAGCTAATCACTTAACCATATTTGCCTCCTTTTCCTCATCTGTAAAATGAACTGGAGAAGGAAATGGCAAACCATTCCAATATCTTGACCATTCCAATATCTTTGCCAAGAAAATCCCACAAAGAATTGGACAAGACTGAAAACAATTCTACAATAACAACTAAGAAGTGTTGGTGTGAAGGAATATGGGGAGAGAGGACCCCAGCTAAGGCCAAGGTCACAGCTAGAAAAGAACTGCAAGGTCAACGAGCCCATCTCCTGTGTTTTATTTTTCTCTTCTTTTTTTTGTTTGTTTTGGTGAGGCAATTGGGGTTAAGTGACTTGCCCACAGTCACACAGCTAGTAAGTGTCAAGTGTCTGAGGCTGGATTTGAACTCAGGTCCTTCTGAATCCAGGGCCAGTGCTCTATCCACTGAGCCACCTAGCTGCCCCCCCCCATCTCCTATGTTAATTTTTTGTTGTCCAGTCATTTTTCAGTTGTGTCTGATTCTTTGTGACCCTATTTGGAGTTTTCTTAGCAAAGATAATGGAGTGGTTTGTCATTTCCTGACCCAGATCATGTTATAGATGAGAAAACTGAGGCAAACAGGGTGGAGTGACTTGCCCAGGGCCCCATGGCTAGTAAGTGTCTGAGGTTGGATTTGAACTCATGAAGATGAGTCTTCCTGACTCAAGGGCCAGCACTCTATCCACTGTACCACCTAGCTGCCTGAACTAGTGTTATCTGACTGTAAATACTCACTCCAATGTATGACTCTAAACCTTTAGTAGGCCTTTAATACATGTTTTTCAAGTGGTTGGTTGGTGAGTGAGATTTACTGTGGAATATTAGAAAACTCTCCTCCAGGTATGGAGGGTGAGACAGTAGGTATTGCTGTCTCAGGTACTGACCTGTAGGACAAGGCTCCTTATGGATTGCTTCTGTTAGTAGGCCTTCATCATGCTACAATATAAAAGACTGACTGACCTGGTTTAATAGCACATGCAGATAGGGGGTACATAGGATAAGGCAGAGCAGGGTACCAGATAGACAGCTGTAAGGATAATGGAACTGTGATAGCCAATCACTGCCTGAAGCAGCTCAAGGCTTGATGGAAAATAAACTGGGGCCTACATATAATGAAGTCATAATCAATGAGGAAGTGATTGCCTTATTGATTATTTATGACAATTGTTTTTGATTTGCAGAAGTGAGGGGCTGATAGGTGGTACAGTGGGCCTGGAGTCTGGAAGACTCATCTCCCTAAATTCAAATCCAGTCTAGGCATGTACAGTGTGACCCTGGGCAAGTCACTTAACCATATTTGCCTCCTTTTCCTCATCTGTAAAATGAGCTGGAGAAGTAAATGGCAAACTATTCCAGAAAACCACATGAGTTGGACATGACTGAAAATAATTCAACAATAACAACTAAGAGGTAATGGTGTAAAGGAATGTGGGGAGAGGAGACCTTAGCTAAGGCAGAGGCCATTCTTTTCTTCCTAAGTAATTCCTTTTCAGGGTCTTGACTGGTTGCTTCCCATATCCTAGTAGATTCAAGAATCCTTGGGTTCTGGTCTGGCTTATTTTAGGGGCAGCTAGGTAGTGTGGTAGATAGAGTATGGGGGCATGAAGACAGGAAGACATATCTTCCTGAGTACAAATCTGGCCTCAGACACTTCCTAGCTGTGTGGCCCTGACCAAGTCATTTAACCCTGTTTGCCTCAGTTCCTTATCTATAAAATGAGCCAAAGAAGGAAATGGCAAACCACTGCACAGTCTTTGTCTGAAAAACCCCAAAATGGGGTCATGAAGAGTCAGACATGACTGAAATGATTGAATGACAACAAAGCCAGAAAGTCTACCTTATTCTTTAAACTGGGCAGTTGCCAGGGTTTGATTAGCACAGATGATCCATTCTACAGGAGACTGAGCAGAGTCCATTTCAATTCACTTATGCAAGCATTAAATATAAGCAAAAGTACAAGATGCTAGGATATAAAGACAGTTAGATTCTATTCTCAAGGAGCCTACAATTAGGGATGTGCTGGAGCTAGCTCAGACCAGCTTCTGGGAGTTGATTGTTAACGTTTCAATGTGGGCATTTTCAGTTCAGAAATTGGGAGATGTTATATTCATGGCTTGATTTATTGTTTGGTTGATTGTCTAAACTTAAGAAAATTATGGAAAAATGTTAATAATGCAGATTAGATTTTAGAATGTGTCATATATACATTTTTCCCTCTGGAAAGCAGGTTAAACATTTACCAGCACACCCCTGCCCACAACTAATGGGGTTTTATATGTGTTATATATGTATATTATATATTTTATACATTTTATAATACATACATATATTTTAAATTTTGGAATGTCTGGTGGTGATATCTAGTAGGCACTCAGAATTACGAAATGAAAGCCCTACATTGGTAGTGTTATAAAGTTGGGATTCATCTGCTTAGAAAAAGTAATTAATATTCCCCAATAGATAAATGGTCAAAGGATATGAATAGGCATTTAAAAATTCAGAAATGTGAACTATTATTAACTATATGGGAGGCAACATAGCATGGAGGATATATAGCTAGCCTCAGAGTCAGGGAAACCTGACTTCACATTTTGCCTCTGACCCATCATTGGCAAATCACTTAGCATCTCAATGTTCTGGGTGACTTTCTAACACTATAAATTGTAGAGAAGTTGCAAACATATTGTGTACCACAATAAGGTCAAAATGGAGAAATGATTTGGACACAAAAGGAGATAGAATAAGTAAATTAGGGGAGCATGCAAAAATGTACCTGTGAGGTCTATGGATAACCACACAAGACCAAACAAGAGATAGAGGAGATTATGGGAAGTAAAATAGATAATTTTGATTATGTGAAATTCAAAAGTTTTTGCACAAACAAAATTAATGCAGCTAAGATTAGAAGGAAAACAGAAACAGAATTTTTTTTTTTGCAATAAGTTTCTCTGATAAAGGTCTTATTTCTCAAATATATAGAAAACCAAGCCAAATTAATGTAAAAATTGCTTATTTATTCATTAGTTTATAAAAATAAGAGCCACTGTCCAGCTGATAAATAGTCAAATGATAGTTTTCAGAAGAAGAAATCAAAGCTATCAATAGTCACATGAAAACATACTCTAAATCACTACTGATAAGAGAAATGCAAATTAAAACAACTCTGAGATTATACCTCACACCTATCATATTGATTAACATGAAAGAAAAGGAAAATTACAAATGCTGGAGGGGGTATGGAAAAATTGGGCCACTAATGCAGTGGAGTTGTGAAGTAGTCCAACCATCCTGGAGAACAATTTGGAACCATGTCCAATGGGCCATAAAACTGTGCATATCCTTTGATCCAGCAATACTCCTATTAGGTCTGTATCCCCAGAGAGATCAAAGAAAAGGTAAAAGGGAATGAGGAAGAGAATTTCCTCAATAGGAGTTCCTCACATCAACAAAATGACTAATTCAGTCCCTATCCTCATCCCTATCTTATCAATGATATAAAAGAATTTTGTAAATCACAAATACTAAGGAATGCAAATTGAATTTAAAATACAACTCTGATGAAAATGCTAGAAGGGATGTCCGAAGACAGCAACACTAATGTACAACTGGTGGATTGGTCTAACCAGTTTGGTAAGCAGTTTGTAACTATCCCTCCCTAACTCCAGTCCCCAAGGCACTGAACTATACGTATCCTTTGGTCCAATGATTTCACTTTTAGATATATACCCCAAGGAAGTCAAAGACAGAGGGAAAAGTCCAAGAGATATGAAACTATTCATAGTATTATTCTTTGTAATAGTGAAGAACTGGTAGAAAGTAGATGTTCATTAGTTGAGGAATGGTTGAATAAATGGTAGGACATGAATATGTGATGCTATTGTAAGAAATGCTAAATATGAAGAATTCAGAGAAACTTGGGAAGACTTTATGAATTGATGCAGAGTGATAGAAACAGCGCTTAGAGGACAGTTAACATGATGATCACAATAATATAAAGGAAAACAACCTTGAAAGACTTCAGAATTCTGATCAATGCAGGGACCAATCTTGACTTTATAGGATTAATGGTAAAGCATGCCTCCCTCCTCCTGGCAGAGAGCTGATAGAGCATAGGTGTGGAATGAGGTATACATTTTAAGATAGGGCTATTGTACCATAACTTAGCCATGTATTTTTTACAAGGGGAAGAGTCTATGGTAGGGGATGCTTTAGGAAGTAATGTAAGTAAAGTAAGTAAAAGACCATCAATAAAACACTAAAAGAAAAAGAGAACTGAAGGTATGGGAGTAGGTAAACTCACCAAGGGAGAGAGGAAGAAACAATATAGGATAAATGGCTGAGGGCCACTTATGTTTAAGGGGTAGAAAGAAGATAAAGAACCATCATAGGAAAGATATATGTGATGGTAAGAGAGGTGGGAAAACAAGGAGTAACCTGGGCCTTAGGTTCTCCTCTCCCTACATTCCCTTAGTCTCCTACTTGTTCTGTAGTCTTTTTCAGTAATGTCCAACTGTTAGTGAACTCATTTGGGGTTTTCTTGGCAAAGATACTAGAGTGGTTTGCCATTTCCTTCTGCATCTCATTTTACAGATGAGGAAACTGAGGCAAACAGGGTGAAGTGACTTGCCCAGGGTCTCACAATCAGTCAGCATGCATTTATTAGGCATTTATTATAGGTTAGGAACTATGTTAAGAGCTGGGAATACAAAGAAAAGCAAACATACTGTCCATTTCCTCAAGGATTCTACATTCGAATGTGGGAGATAACATGTAAATGAATTGGTACATACAAGATATATACAGAGTACATGGAAGGTCATATAAGGGGGGGATAACATTAACAATATTGGGGGCAGAGTGAATTTTGTCCAGGAAAGATCTCTTGCAGAAGGTGGGATTTGAGCTGAATCTTGAAGTAAGCCAGGTCAGAAGGCAGTTTGAAGAAGGAGAGGGTGGCCAATGATGTCAGATAGCACAGACAGATGATTAGGGAGAACTAAACAACGACCCCTGGATTTGCCAACAACAATGAGAACTCTAGTCTCCCTGGAGAGAACTCCTTCAGCAGAGTGGTAAATCAGACTGCAAAAGGTCAAGGAGTGGTGAAGCAGCACAGGAAGTAAGTCAAGAACTTTGCAGAAGTTTGGCACTGGAGGGGAGGAGAGTGATAAAAGAACTAGAAGCAGTAGCAAAGTTAGACAACATTTTCTTTTAGGACAAGTGATCTCCATATATTATTCCATCACTTAAATTTTACTTCTTTGGGTTTGGGAAGTTTGTATTTTTCAGAGTGCCCTATTAAAATGGAGATAATCTGGGGCAGCTAGTTGGTACAGTGAATAAAGCACTGGCCCTGGATTCAGGAGGACCTGAGTTCAAATCTGGCCTCAAACACTTGACACTTACTAGCTGTATGACCCTGGGTAAGTTACTTAACACTTATTGCCCCGCATTTTTAAAAAAATGGAGATAATTCCTGCTCCCCCCTTAATAATAACACATATTTATATGCTACTTTAAGGTGTGCAAGCCACTTTTTCTCACAATAACCATTTTACAAATGAAGAAACTGAGGCTCTGAGAGGGTTGCAACTTGCCCATGATCACACAGATAGTAGCTGAGGCAAGATTTGAGCCAAGGTCTACTTATTCCAATTCTATCGCCTCTAAGGTCCTAATCAGCATTGTAGTTTAGAGGCAGCTAGGGAACAAGAATGGATTATATATGAGAGGGTTCCTGACAGAGAAGAGAAGGGAAATAAAAAAGGAACCAAGGATATGTCTCACCAACTTCACAGGTTTTTTTTTTAATCCTTTTTTTTCCAGTTCCAAATTCTTTCTCTCCTCCTCCTCTTCCTTTTCTTCCTTCTCCTCCTCCTCTTCTTCTTCCTCCTCCTCCGCTTCCTTCTCCTTCTCCTCCTCTTCCTTTTCTTTTCCTCATTCTTTGGGAGGGCAAGAGAAACCCAAACTCATTGCAAATATGTATAGTAATACCTAAAAAATATTCTGCATTTGCCATGTCTCCCCCCCAAAAAAAACAAGAAAAAGAGAAAAAATGTGTTTCAATCTTTGCTCTGAGTCTGTCAGATTTCTATCTGAAGGTGGATAGCAATGTTTCATCATGAGTCCTTTGGAATTGGGGTGGAACATTGTGTTAATCAGTTGCTAACTCTTTCAAAGTTCAAACAGTATTGTTGTCATTGTGTAGATTGTCCTCTTGGTTCTGCTTACTTCCCTTTGTATCAGTTCATATAAGTCTTCCCAGGTTTTCCTGAAACTATCCCTTTCATTATTTCTTATGGTATAATATTATTCTATTACATTCACATACCATAACTTGTGCAGCCATTCCCCAATTGATGACTATCTCCCTCAGTTTCCTACTCGTTGCCACCACAAAAGAGCTGCTATAAATATTTTTGTCCATACTGATCCTTTCCCTTTTTCTTTTATCTCCTTGGGGTTTAGATCTAGTGGTGGCATCACTGGGTCAAGGGCTATACACACTTTAAATAGCTTTTGGGGCATAGTTCCAAATTGCTTTCCAGACAACTTCACAGTTTTGACAAAGGCAGCTAAAGCTGTTATTTGCATGGTAGGTTTATCTGAGAGTTTAACATATTATCTACTTATGTGCAAGTGGGGTTATTTCATCCAATGCGGTTGAAAGGCTTTTACTCATTTCCTAATATTTATCAGCTGTTGGAAAGGTGATGCTTGGCTTGATATCATGTGGCTCTTAAACTCTGTGTCTTTTGTGCTTTTTCTATCCCATTGAATCCCTTTCTAGACCAGATGTCAATTATAAAATTCAGATAGAGTAGCCCATCTATCCATCCATCCATCCATCCATCCATCCATCCATCCATCCATCCATCCATCCATCCATCCATCCATCCATCCATCCATCCATCCATCCCCCGATCCCTATTTATTGGGCATACTGTTAGGTACTGTGGGGAATATAGAAAGCAATTGGCTGCCCTTAAGGAGCTTATAGTTTATTAGGCAGTGGCACACATATCTACAATACAAGGTGGATCATGAATGTGTACTAGAAGAGGTGGCAGTATAAAATTAGAAGCCAACAGGGCAGCTAGGTGGCGAAGTGGATAGAGCACCAGCCCTGGAGTCAGGAGTACCTGAGTTCAAATCTGGCCTCAGACACTTAACACATACTAGCTGTGTGACCCTGGGCAAGTCACTTAACCCCAATTGTCTCACTAAAAAAAAAAAATTAGAAGCCAAAGAGTCTACTTCCTGCTGGAAGGATCAAGGAAAGCATCATGGAGGAGTTTGCCTTGATCTCTCCTTTGTGCTTCTCATTTTCTCTTGTATCATTGTTTTTGTGTGTTTAGAATGTAAGCCCTTTGAGATCAGGGTCTCTGTTATCTCTTTGTTATCTTTGGGATCCCAGTGCTTAGCACATAGAGGATACTTCAGTTTATTATTAATAATAGTCAACATTTGTATAGTGCCTACTCTGTGCCAACCACTTTACAAATATCTCATTTTGTCCTCACAACAACTGTGGAAGGTAGGCACTATTACTAACTCCCATTTTACAGATGAGGAAACTGAGGCAAACTGAGGTTAAGTGACCTGCCCAAATAACACAGCTTGTTAAATATCCACAGCTGGATTTGAACTCACATCTTTCAGACTCCAGGGCCAGTGCTCTACTTTGTCACCAAGTTTCTACATTGCTGCTGCTGCTACTACTACTACTACTGATAGCTAACATTTAAGTAGTATTTCAAGGTTTGCAAATTGTGTCATCTCCATTATCTCCTTTGAACCTTACAATTCTATGAGATAGTGTTGTTAAAAAATATTATTCACTGGGGGCAGCTAGATGGCGCAGTGGTTAAGCACCGGCCCTGGATTCAGGAGTACCTGAGTTCAAATCCGGCCTCAGACACTTGACACTGTTAAGGGTTAAAATTCTAGCTAAACTGTCTAAAATATCTAATGAGTGGTCGCCAATAAATTATAAGCTTTAGCAAGAGTTAGACTTTTAAGCATTTATTAAGGAGAATAAGAATTTGGTAAAGAGAGAGAAAAGCCTAGATTCCTATCTATTAAAGGGAGAGCACATTTCTAGCTCCACTCTCCACCAGAGTCCAGAGGAAAGAGCGCGAGACCGAGCACCAGTCTCTTCCTTCCTCCTCCCACTAGCCCGCGTCACTTCCTGATTCCTGGTCTTGCCCTCAAAGACCTTCGCTTCATGGGCAGAACTCTTCTACAGTAAGTCTCCAGCAGGTGGCGTCATTCCAATCGTTACAACACTTACTAGCTGTGTGACCATGGGCAAGTCACTTTACCCCCGTTGCCTGCAAAAAAAAAAAATATAAAAAAAAAATATTATTCACATCTTCACATTATAGATGACAAAACCAAGGCTTCCAGAGGTTAAGTGACTTGTGTGGGGATACACAGCTAGGAAGCTCTCCTTTCTCCCTCCTAACTGGCTCTAAATTGAACAAACATTAAGTGTCTACTTAATGCAAACCATCATGCTAGGCATTGGGGATACAAAACCAGGAATGAAATAATTCCTTCCTTAAGGAGCTTATGTTCTGGGGGGGGGGGGAGAGTAGTGTTACAACCTGGGCACAGGTAGGTCAACACAAGGTAATTTGAAAAGGATAGAAGAAAGCACTACCAGCTCTGGGATCAGAAAGTACTTTCCAGAGAAGATGGCCTCTGAGCCTTCTTGAAAGAGGATAAGGTTTTTGAGAAGCAGATATATGGAGGGAGTGCATTCCCGGAATGGAGAACGACTCACACACCTCTGTGATGGTGAGTTCAGGGAATAGTTAGCAGTCTGGTTCGGCTGCAATATAGAGCATGTGAGGGGAAGTAATGTGAAATAAGGCTGCAGGTGTAGGTGGAAGCCAGATTGTAGAGGGCTTTAAATGCTCAACAAAGGTGTTTGTAGTTTATCTTGAAGGCAACAGGGAGTCATTGGAGGTTATTGAATAGGGAGAATGATGTGGTTAAACCCATGCTTTAGGGGGATTATTTTGGCAGCTGTGTGGAGGGTGGATTGGAGAAGGTGGATAATGGAAGGCTATAACAAAGTACCATGGAAGGAGCAATGAGACTGTGAGCTAAATTGGTACCTATGTATGAATGGATAGAAGTTGCAAGAGATATTGTGGAGTTACTTAACTCTAGAACAACGAGGCTTTTTATTAAATGCTAATTTTTCAATTTTACTTTGAAATCAAAATTTTCACCCTGCTATATCTTTTAAAATTTTGTTGAGTCATTTCAGGTGTGTCTGACTCACCAAGACCCCTTCTTTTTTGGTTTTCATATCAAAGATATTGGAGTAGTTTTCTATTTCCTTTCTCAGCTCATTTTACAGATGAAGAACCAAGGCAAACAGGGTTAAGTGACTTGACCAGGGTCACACAGCTAGTAAACATCTGAGGCTGGATTTGAACTCCTGAAGATGAGTCTTCTTGACTCCAGACCCAGCACTCTATCCACTGTGACTCCAGGTCCAGTGCTCTAGCTTCTGGGCCAAATAGCTGTCCCTTTTAAATTTTAGTTTGAAATAAAAATTTTTCATTCTACCATCTATTTACTTTGCCTTATGGATAAAAAAGTGTTAGAAAACAATGGGATTTGGCAGATACTCAAAGGCTCACCTGGAGATTAATCTAAACTGATTGAATTAAGTGAGAGTGATTGATTTTACTGATTATCATACTTCAAATTAATTAGATTGTAATCACACCTGGCTGGCCCTTAAGAAGGTATTATTCTCAGAAGCCAAGGACTTTGAACTCAACATGAGACCACCTTCAAGTCCAGTGAACCAATGGATTTGGAGGATGCCTACCAATCAGCTTGAAGCAGCATGTAAGGACCGCCTCTGCTCTGGACCTATAAAAAGCTTCCACACTTGGTTTGAGAACAGTTCATGGTTGAAGCAGGCTTGTGGTGGAGGACTTGAGGAAGAACCAGACCAGGCTGAAACTTTAGGCTAGATAGGCCTTTTCTTAATTCCACATGTTCTTTTTTCTTTTTTTTTTCCCCTAATACCTAGTATGCTTTAATAAATGCTTAATGCCCAAAGACTGGTGCTAAAGCTTCTAAGGCGACCACACATTAGATTTTTTAGACAACACATTTAGATTTTAAACATCACAAAAGAAAAGCACTGCATTGATTGATGTTAGCTAGGTCCTCCTAAATATTGTTAAATTCCAGTTCTTCTGCTAATGGATAACTGCTTGAATTGCTGAATTGAATTGACATAATTTTAATTGGTTCCCTACTTGCTTGCCCTGAACTAAAGGTATTTGGGGCTATTTGTTTTAATCAGAGCTAAATTATTACTGAATCAAAATCAAAGGCCAGTGTAAAAACACTTGGTGGTTATGGGTATTATGACTTGGGCTTTAGAGGAACAACAAGGACATGTATATAAGAAATGGACCTTGGCCAGTCATGTAGTGGTGGTGAAGGATAACAGAAGGTGTGCATGAAATATTTTAGAATCTTTTTTTTTTTTTTTTAGTGAGGCAGCTGGGGTTAAGTGACTTGCCCAGAGTCACACAGCTAGTAAGTGTCAAGTGTCTGAGGCCGATTTGAACTCAGGTACTCCTGACTCCAGGGCTGGTGCTTTATCCAGTGCGCCACCCAGCCGCCCTCTGTTCATGAAATATTAAAAGGAACAAGAGGAAGGGCTCTGACACATTGGATAGATTCTTTCTTTTTTTTTAGTGAGGCAATTGGGGTTAAGTGACTTGCCCAGGGTCATACAGCTAGTAAGTGTTGTGTCTGAGGCTGGATTTGAACTCAGGTACTCCTGACTCCAGGGCCGGTGCTCTATCTACTGCGCGACTTAGCTGCGACTTAAAACAACCTTTTAATAATGGCAGCTAAGTGGCGAAGTAGATAGAGTGCTGGGCCTGGAGTCAGGAAGACTCATCTTCCTGAGTTCAAATCTGTCCTCAAACACTTTCTCAGACCCTGGGCAGGTCACTTCACCCCGTTCACCTCAGTTTCCTCAGCTGGAAAAATGGCAAACGACTCAGTATAGTATCTCTGCCAAGAAAATCCCAAATGGGGTCATGAAGAGTTGAATGTGACTGAAAACCATCAAACAACAAAAACCTTTTAATCCTAGGAAAATAATCAATATTCTCTGGCATTTTTGGGTACTTTTTCACACTTTTAGTTGGATGGAAAGGAAGATTTAGGGATGGCAAAAGACTTTTATTTTTAGCTTGAATAAAACATAAAAAGAGAATAATCTTCTCCTCCCCTCCTCCCAATCAAATGACACTCAAAACTAAACAGAAATTATTGGGAGATTATCTGTGTCATTACTTCACTCACTTTCAATGAAAGTTGGCTATATATGGTTCCAAGTGTGAAAGATAAATTTCCACGGTGACTGAACCTTCATTTTGCTTTCTCCAGTCTTTCCAGTGACTGCTTTGATGGCCAGAGTTTCTCAGAACCAGGTTGTGAGTCATCCCACACCCCCTCTGCTAATGCTGGCTTGTTTCTAGGGGGCAGCATCATGGCACATCAAGTTGTAAAAATAGTCAAGGGGGTAGTGTGGAGAGTTACTTCTCCTGTTCTTTGGTGAGGTATGTGCAGGCAATTATTTCATTCCTCTGCCATGTGGCCTCACCCCACCTTGAGATGTAATTTTAACTTGGGTCCTCTGACTATTTATTTATTTATTTATCTCTCCTTTTATTTAAAGTTTTGAGTTCCAAATTCTATCCCTGTAAGGGGCTAAAATTCTAGCTAGTCTGTCTAAAATATCTAATGAGCGGTCACCAATAAATTATAAGCTTTAGCAAGAGTTAGACTTTTAAGCATTTATTAAGGAGAATAAGAATTTGATAAAGAGAGAAAGGCCTACATTCATCTATCTATTAAAGGGAGAGAGCATTCCTAGCTCCACTCTCAACCAGAGTCCTGATGAAAGAGTGAGAGAGCCAGCCTCACCCCCTCTTCCTCCCACAAGCAAATGGCACTTCTCCTTATGGCGGAGCTTTGCTATAGTAAGTCTCCAGCAGGTGGCATCATTCCGTTCGTTACATTCCTCTCTCATTCCCTCCCTTCCCTCCCCCATCCCCAAGGTTGCAAGCAATCAATATAGGTTATACATTTGCAATCATGTAAAACTTTACCGTATTAGTCATTTTGTATAAGAAAACTTGAATAAAAGAAAAAAAATGAAAGAAAGTGAAAAATAGCATGCTTCAGTCTGTGTTCAGTCAATATCAGTTCTTTCTCTGGAGGTAGATAGTATGTTTCATCATTAGTCCTTTGGGGTTGACTTGGATCATTGTATTGCTGAGAGTAGTTAAGTCATTCACAATTGCTCATAGAGCTATAATGTGCATAATGTTCTGGTTCTGCCCATTCACTATACATCAGTTCATATGAGTCTTTCCAGGTTTTTCTGAAATCTGCCTGCTCATCATTTCTTATAGCACAATAATATTTCATTACAATCACATACCACAGCTTGTTCAGTCATTCCCCAATTGATGGACATTCCTTCGATTTCCAAATCTTAGCCACCACAAAGAGTTGCTATAAATATTTTTTGTACAATTTTTTTTCCTTTTCTCTTTTTCGCAATTGCTATTGTTAACTGTTTTCCTCCATCCTATTCCCTTCCCCATATTTACTCTATTATCTATCTTCTTTCACCCTATCTGTACTCAAAAGGGATTTGCTTCTGACTGCCCCCTCCCCCAATCTGCCCTCCCTTCTTTCACTCCTCCCTCCTTATCCCCTTCCCCTCCTACTTTCCTTCGGGGTTAGACTAATCCCTCCTTGAGCCAATTCTGATGAGATTAAGGTCTTTGAACCTATTCTGATGAGTGTAAGGCTCATTCACTGCCCTGCTTTGAGATGTCATTTTTTAAAAATCTTGCTAAATGCTGGAGCCCTATATGTGGCTGGCTCCCAGGGACCAACTGCAATGTTTGAGTGGACACTGCCTGATTTTCCTTCCATGCCCAAAACTGATTATAGGACAATTTGAAGACTAAAATATAGGCTAAGCACATGTAAGAGCTTGTTTCTTTCCCGTGCATGCTGTAAGTCATTGGGTGATGTATGACTTCAGGGAAATGGGTTTTACTCATAAAAGCCAGGACAGTGGACATTCTGTATCTCATGGAAGACATAGGTGCCATGAAAATGAGAACCTGGACCTGGTGTGATGTGAAATCTACTCCAGCTACTCATCAGAAGATCATTGATTTAGAGATGGGGGGAACTGAATGGACATTGAGCCCAATCCCCTTATTTTACTGATTGGAAAAATTAGGCCTAGAGCAGTGAAACTAATGATCCAGTGTTGCACAGTTAGTGTCTGAGGCAGTCCTCCTTGACTCCAAGTCTATCACTCTCCTTTGAGCCATCTTTCTTCTCTGATTCCTTGTTGGTGAAGCGCATAGAACAACAGGTCTGGAGTCTGGAAGACCTGAGTTCAAATCTGACTTCAGACACTTACTAGGTGTGTGACTCTGGTCAAGTTATTTATCCTCATTATTTCCCTTGTTGATTAATAACTAAACAAGGGATAGAGAGGATTATAAAAGATAAAACAGACAATTTTGATTATGTAAAATTAAAATAAGTTTTTGCACAAATAAAACCAATGCAGCTAAGATGTTAACTGGGAAACAGTTAATTGGGGATTTTTCTTTTTGCCAAAAAACTGTGATAAAGGTCTTGTTTTCAAGATATATCAGGAACTGATTTAAATTTATAAGAATTATCCATTCCCTAGATGATAACTAGACAAATGCGAATCAGAGCAAGTATGGTTCTACATTATATGCATCAGGTTGGTAAAGGTGATAAAAAAGAGAAATGACAACTGCAGGTGGGGCCTTAGGAAAACAGGTGCATTGGTTGGTAGAATTGTAAATTAGTATAGCCACTTTGGAAAACAAAAAGTTAATAACCTGTGAATACACTCTGACCCAATGGTACTACTATCAATCCTATACCCCAGAGAGCTTTAAAAAAAAAAAGGGAAAAAAGTCCCATATGTAGAAAAAGATTAATAGCAGCTCTATTTTGTGGAGGCAAAGAACTGGAAACTTAGAGTTCATTAAAAGGGGAATAGCTAAAGAAATTATATGTATATATATATGAATGTAATGGTGTGCTATTGTTTTGTAAGAAATGATAAAAGGCATGTTTCAAAGAAAGTTGAGAAAATTTACCTTCAAGTCATGATAGAGAAAGTCTAGACAGTTGTGAATGGAGTCCAGGGAGTAAAGAAGACATGGCTGGCCTGTTTATTTCATTTAAAAATGGTGCTTCTGTGAGGAGGAACCAAATAAACCAAGGAAATGACCACAAAGATGCAATGAAGTTCTAGGGTGAGGAAGCTGCCTTATGGTGGAGAAAATTCTTTCATTATTTACTCAATTTGTTTTCTTCTTCTTGTTGTTCAGTCATTTTTCAGTTGCGTCCAATTCTTTGTGACTCCATTTGGGGTTTTCTTGGCAAAGATACTGAAGTGGTTTTCCATTTATTTCTCCAGCTCATTGTACAGATGAAAAAACTGAGGCAAACAGGGTGAAGTGATTTGCCCAGGGTAACACAGAAAAATTAGAAGCCATGCCAGCAGGATCAGTGAAGGGCAAAAATGCTCATAATCACCACTTATATGGTGCTAGAAATGCTAGATCTAGTAATAAGTCAAGAAAAAAAATTAAGGGATTAGGCATAGGCAGAGAAAAATCAAAATAACCCTTGTTGATACTTAGAGTTGACTAGAGTGGTAACTAAAAAGTAATTGAAATATTTAATAAATTCAGCAAAGTTGTGGGATAGGAAATGAATTCATGTAATTCATCGGCAATCTGATATATAAACCCAACAAAAATCATCAAGAAGAACTAGAAAGAGAGCTTCTGTTCAAAATAACTACAGAAGCTACAAAATACTTGCCAGGTGCCTTGCCTTGCAGCTCTAATCAGAAAGACTTGAAAAGATATGGGAAGCTTATCTATAGCACTTGTTATATCATATAGAGAATAACCACAAAGGAAGAAGAAGAGTAGCTGAGCTACCCAGAAATCCATAGGAGACAAAATCTAAGAAAGGAGACAGTAGTAAAACTCATGGCCTCAAATGTCTATAAACAAATGTCCAAAGTTTAATCAAAAAATAGTAAAAACCTAAAGGTCTTAGTACAAGGAAGTACATATATACAAAACTGACTTCTTAGGTAGCACTGAGACTTGGTGGGATAAAATCCGTTATTGGACTATGTCTCTGGATGGGTCCACCTTACTCAAAAGAAGCAGGATTGATAAAAGAGGATGAGGTAGGGTAGTATCATATATTAAGAAGGTTCAGTCATAGGAGGAAATCCTTAATAGAGGGACCATAATAGAAGGCGTTTGGGTGAAGATCAAAAGGGGGGAGAAATAGAAATGATTTTGGCCCATGGACAGAAAGAGGAAATAGATGAGTTAAAGAAAAGATCAACAACCTGACACTGAGATAGTAACAAGGGGGAGCTTCAATTACATTTTTCAATAGACATTTTTTGGAGCTTTCTCCTTGTCAAAAGCAGAACAAGTTTGTCTTGGTGATAATTTCATCCTACAAAACGTGAAGAAACCAGAGGGGGAAATTCTTTTCTGGATTCTCACTATAGGGAAGAACTGGTTTCTAGAGTGGAAATGATGAAAACCCTGTGGGGATATGACAACTCCTTCCTGGAATTTTTGATAGAGAAGAAAAGGAAATGTGGATGTAGTCTGACATGCATCCTAGATTTTGGGAAAGCAGATATGAAAGGGTTCAAAGGAAAGAAAAGGAGGATCCCATAGAATAAAATGCTTCAGGGGGTGTCAGACCAGGAGGGATGGAGGACACTCAAGCACAACATTTTGAAGACAGAGGTGGGGAGGGTTGGGCTAAATGGGAATTGTCTGAAGAGAATGATGTGGAAATATAGGGGACTCACCATGCAACTTATACTTTTTTTTTTTTTTTGCAGGGCAATGAGGGTTAAGTGACTTGCCCAGGGTCACACAACTAGTAAGTGTAAAGAGTCTGAGGCTGGATTTGAACTCAGGTTCTCCTGAATCCAGGACTAGTGCTTTATCCACTGTGCCACCTAGCTGCCCCCAACTTATACTTTCAAAATAAATGTACAGAAGATTGAATCAAAGACCTGAAGCAGCTAGGTGGCATAGTGGATAGAATCCTGGACCTGGAGTCAGGAAAACCTGAGTTACAAGTTGTGTGACTCTGGGCAAGCCACTCTGAACCTTAGTTTCCACATCCATAACATAAGGCTGATACCTTCCAGGGCTGTCGTAAAGACAGGGTTGTTGTAAAGAACTTCACAAACTTTAAGAACCATATAAATGCTTGCTATTATTATATCATATGATATATAAAAGAGTGGCATATTGCGTATCAAAGAAGAGATAAGACCTTGATTTGAGGGCAGATGGGATAATTGATAGCTGAGATAAGGTAGTTCTGAAAAAGATCTGGGGCTTTATATCAGACTACAAAAATAAAATATGATCTTGGGCTATATTAAAGGCAAAATATCTTCCAGGAATGAGGAGGTGGTAGTCCCATTATATTCTGCCCTTAGACTTCTTTTGGAATATTGTGTTCAGTTCTTGATACCACAGTTTCAGAAGAACATTGATCAATGAGAGCGGGGCAACCAGGATGATTCTCATGATATATGAGAATTGGTTAAAAGAATTGAGTATGATTAGCTTGGAGGAAAGGAGATTTGGGGGGACCTAACAGCTGTAGTTTTGTAACATCTTTCATATACATCCTTCTCTGACACTGCTACCAATCTGGTGCAAGCCCTCATTACCTCATTGTCTGGTGGGTCTCCCTGCCTCCTGTTTCTCCCCATACCAATCCAACTTCAACTGTCAAACTGATCATCCCCAAAATGTAGATCTGGCCATGTCACTCCTCTTCCTCCCCACAACTAATAAACTCCAGTGACTCCCTATAACCTCTAGGACCAAAGATTAAATCCTCTGTTTGGCTTATAAAGCTCTTAATAACTTGATTCCTTCCCTCTTTTTGCACAGATTCTGTAATTCCGTGTCTCCTTGCAGTTCCCTGAAAAAAGGTATTCCATTGGGAGCAGCTAGGTGGCGCAGTGGATAAAGCACTGGCCCTGGATTCAGGAGGACCTGAGTTCAGATCTGGCATCAGACACTTGACAGGTACTGGCTGTGTGACCTTGGGCAAGTCACTTAACCTTCATTGCCTGCCGGCCCCCCCCCCCCCCCCGCCAAAGAAAGATATTCCATTTCCTTACTCCAAGAAGGGTCTTCACTGACTGCCCTCCCCCCACCCCCCATGCCTAGAACTCTCTACTGCCTCATCTTTGCCTCCCAGCTTCCTTGACTTCCTCCAAGTCTCAGTTTAAGTCCCACCTTCTGAAAGAAGCCTTTCTTGTGCCCCTTTAATGCTAATGCTTATTTCTGAGGTCACTCCCAATTTATCCCGTACATATCTTATTTGTACATAGCTGTTTGTCTACTCAATTAGACTGGGAGCTTCTTGAGAGCAGGTACTATCTTTTGCCTTTCTTGTTCCTGGAACTTAATAAAGCCCAGCTGACAGATCTATTTGAAGAGCTGTCAAGTGGAGGTTAGATCAGACTTGTCTTGTTTGGTCCCATAGTACAGTACTAGGATTGATGAGAAGAAGTTGAAACAAACCAATTTAGGCTTGATGTAATTTCCCCCAAACTGGAGCTGTTCAAAGGTGGTAAGGGCTTCCTGGAAAGGCGGAGAGTTACTTTTCCTCGGAGGTCTTCAAGCAGAGGCTGGGCAGCCACTTTTTGAGTTTGTTATGGGGGGGGGGTTCCCTTTCATGTATGGGTTGGACTAGATGGTCACTGAAATTCCTTCCAATCATAAGTTCTGTGATTCTGAGGGGATGTTTACTTCTTTCTAGGTCACCTTAGGTTAAGGCTTCAGCTCCTAGAGTGAGATCTTGGAACAGGTTGAAGACATTCTTGTGAGTTGGATTTAAGGCAAGGAATATGGAGCCCCAAATGAAGCAGGGGCTGCATTGCCAAAACTGCACCCTTGATGAGGCCATGTTGAATGCTCCCTGTACCCCCCAGGCCTGAGGTACACTCACCTACAAGTTCTATGGAATGATTTTCCACCAATCTAAGGTTCTCTCTTTAGCCATGACAGCCCCCTCTTTTGCCTGAACAATAAAGACTTTTATTTTTGTGCCACGAGGGAGTTTATAAATTATTCCCAGGAAAGTCTTTTTCCAAGACTATATGTCTAAGGGATTGCATTGGTACAGGGAGTTTCCTCAGCAGAAACTCTTTCCACCATAGACATCATAGGTTTATACCTTGCCCCTAAAGAAAATCAATTAACCATGTGATGTTCAGCTCTCTCCCTCATCTTGCCCCTGGCCTGAAAGGGGTTTTGAATAATGGCAAGACACTATTTTTTCTTCCCATCTTTGAGAGCTTCAGTATGCTCTTGATATCCTGATTAAAAATTGATTTGCCCAAGTGTATATTCAGCTGTAGCTTTTACTTTCCCTTTTGGGAGAAGGTCAGCATCACCTGGTTGAGTAACATTCCTCATAATGGATGGAGAGAGCTTGCTGTAAATTATACTCTTTAATTAAGAACTGCACATTTCCTATAAAAAGCTTATAGGAGAGTAAATTTATAGGTTATGCCTAACTTTACCTAATTAATCTGTAAGGACTAATAGGAAGGTCATTCATTAATAACCAAGAGACCAACCAGAGTAGTTAAGGGCAATTAGTGAACAGCTGGTCTTAATCGGCCTGATAAAGGATGGCTAATAGAGATCTTTACAGCTGTTATAAACTTTCTGAATGCAATGATGTCTTTAAAAGTTTGCATTAGGACCTGAGGGAATACTGAAGTAAAGACTTATTTTATAGTTTACAGATGAGGAAACTGATGCCTGGAGAGGTAGGTGATATGACTAGTTAGAGAATTCCTATTGAGTTAGTCCTTAGACTAGAACCTGGTTACCAAGAAAAATCTGACCTCTAATTTGGGGCATAAAGTTAACTCTCATCTGAGCAATCTAGTTTAGAATGATATATGTGGCTAAATAATGAGTTGCTAATATCCCCTTAGGGTCAGCTAGGTGGCACTATAGTTCATAGAGCACCAGACCTGGAGCTGAGAAAACTCCGCTTCTTGAGTTCAAATCTGGCCTCACACACTCACTAGCGGTGTGGCCCTGGGCAAGTGACTTTACCCTGTTTACCTCAGTTTTCTAATCTGTAAAAAGAGCTAGAGAAGGAAATGGCAAACTACTCCAGTATCTTTACCAAGAAAACCCCAAATGGTGTCATGAAGAGTCAGACAAGACTGAAATGATTGAACAACAACTCAACATCCTGTTCCCAAATGAGATAACATATATAAAATACTTAAAAAACCTCAGACATGTATAATTATAGGCATTTAACAGACATATTTGTGCTTATAGGCATAAATTTATATGTGGCAAATTCCACCCCTCCTTGCAAGGACATGAATTCCAACTGTGAAATTCTGTGTCTCAGTGACACTGTCCAACCCTCCAGATTAATATTGTTAAATGAATAAAATAGGGGGCAGCTAGGTGGCGCAGTGGATAAAGCACTGGCCTTGGATTCAGGAAGACCTGAGTTCAAATCCAGCCTCAGACACTTGACACTTAACTAGCTGTGTGACCCTGGGCAAGTCACTTAACCCTCAATTGCCCTGAAAAAAAAAGAATAAAATACATAGGACTTTTTTTTTTGGTGAGGCAATTGGGGTTAAGTGACTTGCCCAGGGTCACACAGCTAGTAAGTGTCAAGTGTCTGAGGTCAGATTTGAACTCAGGTCCTGACTCCAGGGTCAGTGCTCTATCCACTGGACCACCTAGCTGCCCCCCAATACATAGGCCTTTAAAGGAAACCAATTCTATTAAAATATGGTTATCAACAAATTTAAAAAAAAGTTCATAGCTCCCAGGTTAAGGACCTCTCATTTAGACCAAAGCATTCCTCCCTGGCCATCTCTCTTCCATATGTTCTCTCTTCCCCCATTAGGATGCAATCTCCCCAAGGGCAGAAACTTTTTCACTTTTATCCTTGTCTCTCCAGCACCTAGGACAGTGCCTTGATCACAGTAGGTGCCTAATAAATGCTTGTTGGTGGGTAGATAAAATAGACCAAGGCACAGAAAGCACCAGCATTTTGGCCTGGCATCCAAGCACTTGTTAGTGCCAACAGCTGTATCTCTATGACTATTTATATATATTTATATCTGTATCTATATTTATATATATATTTATATCTCTATGACTATATAGTCTATGACTATATGACTCTTGCTCTTAGCTGCTAAGTTTCAGTTCTGGGTAGAACTGGGATGGGCTATTTCTCTCCCAGATGTGCTTACCCTCTTCCTCTCTCAGTTCAGTCTTTATTTTTCTTGTGTGTGTGTGTGGTACAATGAGAAGCTGCAGAAGTGTCAGAGAGTGGGATAGACTGGATGTACCTATGTCCTTTCTGCCCAATAACTATGTACCTACGGTGACTGCCTTGGGAGCTGAATATTTGGAATGGCTTGCTTTCTGAGACAGCATGGTTTTATAGACTCTAGCTTCTTCTTCTTCTTCTTTTTTTTTTGGTGAGGCAATTGGGGTTAAGTGACTTGCCCAGGGTCACACAGCTAGTAAGTGTCAAGTGTCTGAAGCCAGACCCTAGCTTCTTAAACTGTGGGTCTTGACCCCATATGGGGTCACGTAACTGAATGTGTGGGTCGTGGAAAATTTGGCAACATATACCTATATATGCAGGGTTGCGTAAAAATTTCTTGGGCAAAAAGGGGTCATAAGTGGAAACTGTTTAAGAAGCCCCGTTATAGACAGAGCTATTGACTTGGGATCAGGAGATTTGGATTTAAATCCTGACTTGAAATTTCGTAGCTACATAACTAATCAAGTCAAGTCAAGCCAAGAAGGGTTTATTGCGTGCTTACTATATGCCAGGCACTATGCTAAGCACTGGGAGTACAAATACAAGCAGCAAGATCCTCCCTGTCCTCAGGGGAAGACAATAATGAAAGGAAGCCAGAAAGGGGTGGTGGGGAGGAAGGAACCTGGATGAGAGCATGGTAGAGAAAATCCACAAAATAGAGTCAGGAGAGAAATGAAATCATGGAGGGTCTAGGTATTTTCCTTAAAATGGAGTTTCTGAGGGAATCAAACCATAAGAGGAAAGGGCTACAAGGGCAGTGACAGAAATTCAGGTGTGGAGTAAACTTCCAGGGTGAGGAGACTTCTGTGTCATGGTAGAGAAAGTCTAGAGAGCCAGAAGTATAGCTTAGAGAGGAACGAGGGAATGACACGCAAGGTTCCTGACCATATATATTCCTCATGTTTAAACGCTAGGTATTTCCCTTTGCTCAGATAAATCATTGGATGAATGAAAAACATGGCTACCATCTATACCCCGGGGCATTTGTGCATTGTCTCTGCCAATCTTCAACAACATTTTCTGACCCTTTCAAGGCCACTCAAAGTCTGATTCCCTTTACAAGATTTGAGTGGGACACTTGAAATCTCACATTATTAATTTCATCAAGTGCATTGGGGAACTCAAAAGATCAGCAATTCCTGATCAACCTCTTTCCCTCCACAAACAGAGCCCATCCTCACCAAAACCAAGCTGGTCTCTATGCCCCTCAGTCTTTCCCTTCTTCATCTTTTGCCTCATTTTATCACACCCTCTTTCCAAATGATCTGTGCTTTTGGTTTTTCTCTCTTGTCAGGTCTATCACAACTTGCTTTCATGGAATGAAATGATATCCTTCATTTATACCTTGGTGTGAATTTTAAACCTTGCAGGACAATAATAGAATTTAGAGCCAGAAGGGAAACTCAGAAATCACTTTCTTACCTTATTGGTGAGGAGCCCTGAGGCCAAAGAGATTTTCTCCCTCTTGAAAGTGTTTCAGGCTTGAGTTAGACAGTGAAGAAGGTATTTACAAAATGTATGTATATATGTGATTGGGGGGGTTGGTGAGGGACTTCAAAGCCCTGAAATCAAACAGCGTGGGCAGCTAGTTGTATTCTGCATATGGCTGGTCCTGGTGGTGAACAGTGGGGCTCCCCCATGAGCAAGAGGGTAACACATGCACAGTGTTGGGCCTAAATTCGGAAACATCCCCTGCCTTGTAAAGCCCATGTAAAATGTGTAGAATGAATGTTCAGTAGCTTGAGATAACACTGCAATGAGCAGGAATGAGTTCTCATTATTTGTCCATTTTATTCCTTAATTTTCTCTTAATTTCTCCTTCATTTTCTGGTACACAGCCATCAAGAGTGCTAAAGCAGCTTTGAGAGCCGCAGGGCACCTCAGAACCGCAGAGAAATTCTGAAGCCAATCAGAAGTCAGGCAGCTCCAAACTGTGAGCAGAATCCCATTTCTCTGCAGAAGGAAAAAATAAAAAGAAACCAGTCCATACCCTGATTTCTTCCCCAAGCTCCCTGGGATGAACATGGCCTGATTGTTCTTAGACTTAACTCTGGTTTCATTTGTAATCTAGAAAATTACAAGTCAGGGACAAGATGTAGCTACAACTCATCCAGAAACAGTGACCTTCTTTGACTTTATATGGTACAAGATGGAAAGTGGAGGTGTTAAACTGAGGATGTGCATCTTTGCTTACTATCCCCTCTTACACTTATGTATTAGTGCCATGTAGCCACACCCCCTGCCATTGTTCAAAGATTTAATGATGATGATAGTGGACTATGTAAAGACAAGAGGGCAGCTAGGTGGCACAGTGGATAGAGTACTGGACCTGGTGTCATGAAGACTCATTTTCCTGGGTTTAAATCTGGCCTCTGACACTTTCTAGCTATGTGACCCTGGGCAAGTCACTTCACCCTGTTTGCCTTGGTTTCCTCATCTGTAAAAAGAGCTAGAGAAGGAATATTTGTCAAGAAAACCCCAAATGGGGTTACAAAGAGTCAGACACAACTGAAAAGTGACTCAACAACAACAAAGAAAAGGAAGTATTCTTAGAATGCATTGATGCAATTCCTATTCCTGGCCTCTGAAGATGCTATAATCTATGTCTTTGCGGAGGACTTTTGGTACGTGGGTTTCCTACAGTCTGCTTTTCCTATACTCTCCTCTTTGTGCCTACTATATGTAACATTTTCAGAGATTACCAGTATTTGTGAAGCAGTAAGTTGGAACTCATTTTCGAGCTGAGTCACATGAAGTAGTTGATGGCTGTGAAAATCAGAACTTGGAAAGGGAAAAAGTCAGTGATTTTTTTTTTTGCAATGATACTTTAGAGGCCTCAGAGATGTACTTGAAAAGCATCAGTTCCTATAAAGTAAATGTTTTTTTTTCCTATGTGAATTTTCCCCATACCCTTGCTTAAAAAGAGAGACCACATTGGTAGCTACTAACTCTTCTGAGAGCTCTCTCTGTTAGAAAATGGACAACAGCAGCAATATCTACTTTCTAAAGTAGATGGGAAATAAAATATTCCTTATGGGCATCTAGGTGTATCCAATGAGTTTATAATAGTTCAGTGGATCGTGGTTGAATCCATCCTCTACATTGATGCAAGCTGTATCCTACTTACACTTTATCCTGTGAGACTTATCTATATCCTTCCATAATTCTTCAGTGTCTTTTGATATTGTCTAGGCACCAATGTAGCACTCCTATCCTTGCTTTCGGTTACAAGAGCACTTTTCTGGTCATCAGTCTTGGGAATAATCCTTCTTTTTGCCACTTTTTGCATCTAAGTCATCATTGGTAATTTGCTGTGACCTATTTATATACACCATATGTCTCTTTACTGGCCTTTGGAACCAGTTGCAATTATGATTCTTCAGAGATTGTGGTATTCCATGATTCAGCCAAATAGCAGCAATGGAAGAATACAGGTCTGAAGGAGATATATATTTTTTTGTGTTGGGAGGTCTCTTGGAAATGTAGAAAGCACAGAGCAAATGCAGCATAGTTCATTCTTTTCCTCCTGTTCAATTCTGGGTCCCATTCATTGTCCATCTGCAATGCTTGTCTGAAGCAGATCAATGGTCTTTTCCATTATTTGCATACTAGGTGGTATAGTGGATAGAGCATTGGGCCTAGAGTCAGGAAGACTCATCTTTATGAGTTCAAATCTAGACTCAGACATTTACTGACTGTGTGATTCTGGGCAGATCACTTCACCCTATTTACCTCAGTTCCTCATTTGTAGAATGAGTTGAGTAGGGGGTGGCTAGGTGGCGCAGTGGATAAAGCACCGGCCCTGAATTCAGGAGTACCTGAGTTCAAATCCGGTCTCAGATACTTGACACTTACTAGCTGTGTGACCCTGGGCAAGTCACTTTACCCCCATTGCCCGGCAAAAAAAAAAAAAAATCATTTGGGGCAGCTAGGTGGCGCAGTGGATAAAGCACCGGCCTTGGATTCAGGAGTTCCTGAGTTCAAATCCGGCCTCAGACACTTGACACTTACTAGCTGTGTGACCTTGGGCAAGTCACTTAACCCCCATTGCCCTACCAAAAAAAAAAATGAGTTGAGTAATGAAATGGCAAACCACTCCAGTATCTTTTCCAAGAAAAACCCAAACTGAGTCATGAAGAGTTGGACATGACTGAAAAACTATTGGAAAAACAATAGTCTGATAAATAGGCATTATTTATTCTTTTTTTTCCTGTGTGAATTCTTGGGCCAAACTTTTTCAATTGGATGTCAATGTCATTTAGGTTGCTCTATAGAATTCCAAGGCTTGAGCAATCAGTATTATGTTATCCATTCTTCAATGCCCTCAAATCCGTGTTGATTCCAGCATAGATTTTTGTTGCTATGTATGCTTGGTCAGTTCCATCTGTTTCCCCTATTTTTGACTTGTTTTGTGTCACTTTCACTTCCTTATTTAGCATTCTGGGCCTGGAGATGTAAGGGGCTAAGGATAGAGGTTCCACTGGATGTGATGAAGAAAATGTTTTGCTGTAGAAATGTTTACAGATTTGTTTCACTTTTATCTCCTACTTATGTCTTTCAATGCTCTTGGAATGATCTGGCTTAACTGAGTTTTATGCTGAATTTTCTGTAAGCTATATTTTACTGTTGCTACTTCTTATCATTTGATTAGGTGATACTGTTTGCAACCACTTTCCTCTCTTTTCCAAATAACTTTATATTCTAAATCAGTGCTGCCATGCTCTCTGCTTGTCAATGAGTTGAAATATTTTGTGGCTGAGGAAATTTCTGGGCTCTTAAGGCCTCTTTGTTATGATGATTGTTTAGCTATAGAAATGGTAATAGTTGGTGTCAAAAAACTTCCTTTTTCCATTTTTCAGCATCAAGCTCATTTGAATGTTGTTTGAATTATATTTTCATGTCACATTTCACCTTTATCCTTCTAATTTGCTGTTGATTTTGCTTAAAAATTATCTAGTTTTTAATTTCTTTATATATGTAAATTTTTGTTCATACCTTTTATGTTTCCTAATCCTCTGTCTATTCTTCCTCTGACTTTCAATCTCGCTTATTTATTAGAATATCATTGTTGTTCAATCATATTCAGTTGTGTAACCCCATTTGGGGTTTTCTTGGCAAAGATACTGCAGTGGTTTGCCATTTCCTTCTTCAGCTCATTTTACAGATGAGGAAACTGAAGCAAACAGGGTACCCAGGGTCACACAGCTAATAAGTGTCTGAGGCAAGATTTGAACTCAAGTTCTCTTGATTCCTGGCCTGGCACTTTATCCACTTTGCCACCTACCTGCTGTTTATGAGAATACAAATCTCTATCTGGAGCAGACACTGTATTTATGCTTAGGTTCTTATTCCTGTGAAGCACTAACAAGAAAGGAACAATTCCTCTCCCTCCCACCCTGATTTCTCTAAGGCTCTGGCTACACAGTCTGGGTCTTACTTATTGTGCTTGGCTTAACTTATGACCTTGAGTCCAAAGTGCACAACCCATCCAGGAGAAAAGATGTGGAAATTGAGATCACAGAATTGGTTTGGGTACAATTATATATGAATTCCTCATGCTTCATTTAAGTCCTTAGTGATTATGACTGGTAATTACTGATGGGATCATCAGGGCCAGGACCAAGCAAAATTGTAGAATAGGCCAAGTTACTTGGCTTTTGTTCCTACAGTCTGCTCTTTCTTCCTATTTATCTCCTTGTGGTCTTTCTTCCTCACTCTTTTTAGACAACCAGGGTCCTTGTGTATTTCCCCCTCCCCTGTTATAAAAAGTCTTCTTATCAGGAAATGGTGAAGTACTGGACCTGTGATTTTATTGGTATACAGAACTCCTACATGAGGGAACCCCTTCTACTGAAGTAGATCAGCACCTTCTCTACAACTTAGAGTTTTGGAATCTTAGGGAGTTGTCCAAAGTCATGGAGAATTGCCAAAGTTATCAGGAAAGGAATTGATTGATGTAGTAGTTACTTCAATATTTCAAAAGATCTAGGATGTCACTACTATGGTTATTCCTCTACTCAATAAACACCAGGGAATCCCTTGTTGTTGTTGCTCAGTCATGTCTGACTCTTCATGACTCCATTTGGGATTTTCTTGGCCAAGATATTATGGTGATTCACCATTTTCTTCTCCAGATCATTTTGCAGATGAGGAAACTGAGGGAAAGAGAGGTTTGGTGACTTGCCCAAGGTCACAGAGTTAGTAAGCGTCTGAAGCCAGATTTGAATTCAGGTCTTTCTGACTCTGAGCCCACACTCTGTCCACTTTCTCACATAGCTGCCCATCAGTGACTCCCTATCACCTCCAGGATCATATATAAAATCCTCTGTTTGTTTTTTTTTGGTGAGGCATTTGGGGTTAAGTGACTTGCCTAGGGTCACACAGCTAGTAAGTGTTAAGTGTCTGAGGCCAGATTTGAACTCAGGTCTTCCTGACTCCAGGGCCGGTGCTTTATCCACTACGCCACCTAGCTGCCCCCTTTGTTTGGTTTTTAAAACCTCTCATAATCTGTCATTCCTTTCCAGTCTTCTTATCCCTTAGATTACTTTTGCCAACCCATCCCCATGTACTCTGTGATCTAGTGACACTGGCTTCCTTGCTATTCCTCGAATAAGATACTTTATCTCTTGATTGTGGGCATTTTCTCTGCCTGTCCCTCATACCTGTAATGTTCTCCCTCCTCATCTTTGCCTCTTAGCTTCTGTGATTTCCCTCAAGTCCCAGCTAAAAGCCCACCTTTTAGGGGAATCCTGTTCTTATCTCCCTTACTACTGGTGCTTCCTCTCTTTTGATTATTTCCAATCTATCCTGCACATAGCTTGTTTGTGAAATATAGTTGTTTACATGTTGTCTCTCCCATTTGACTATGAGCTCCTTGAGAGCAGGGTCTCTTTTTGCCTTTCTTTGTGCCCCCAGTGCTTAGTTTAGTAACTGGTACATCCAGGTACTTAATGCTCGCTGACTGACTGACTGACTGATGCCACTGCAACCTCACCACACTTGAATTGTTAAATGATCTTCCTGAGTTGTGGTGGCCAGGAAAATACATTTTCTGGTGGCAAATCTTCTGTCTATGAGACAATTACACTAAAATGTAAATGATTGCTGATAGTCACTTTAAAGTGGTAACTGTCTCAGGGATATTTGCATTTTAATATGAGTCAAAGTAATAAACTAAAGGGAAAGGTCAATCTGTTGATCAATAGGCATTTATTAAATGTACCAAGCATTGGGCTTGGTGCTGGAAATACAAAGACAGAAACAGACCTTGCCTTCAAGAAGCTTACAATCTTTTAAAAAATGAATTTTTATTGATTTTTTTGGTTTTACATTACTGTTTCTCCCAATAGTCTTCCCTGTCCCCTTCTCAGAGAACTGTCTCATAGAATGAATAATTTTTTAAACAAAAAATGAGAAAGAAGAGAGAAAAACATCAGCAAACTGATCAATTCATCAAAAACTATGAAATTATGTTTGATGTTACACATTTGTGGACCTTCTATCTCTTTATGGGGTTGGGGAGGGCTGTCCCCTCATATCTCTTTCTTGGGGTGAAGGTTGTTCTTTATAATTTTAGATTAAGGCATATTTTTATATTAGAAACAAAGATTATTAATTTAAATTTAAATTTTGGACAAACACAAAGCTGACATTGAATTAGCTCCTATATACATATAAGAACTAACTTCTTGGAAATTAAGGGAATGCCCTTCAGTTGAGGAATGACTGAACAAAGTTGTGGTATATGATTGTAATGGAATACCGTTGTGCTATGTCTTTATAATTTTGGAATATTTACTTTGGATTGTTTTGTGGTGGTTGTTCTTGCCATTTACAAGGTTGTAATCATGGGTAGGTAGGTGGCAAAGTAGATAGACTGTGGCTCAAAGTCAGGAAGACCTGAGTTCAAATCCAGCCTCATATACTTACTAAGCTGTGTGAACCTGGGCAAATGACCTAACCTTTGTTTGCTTCAGTTTCTTGTAACATGAAGATAATAATAACACCTACTTCCTAGGGTTGTTGTAAGGACAAAGTGAGTTAATAATTGTCAAGTGTTTAACATAATGGCTGGCACATAGTAGGCACTTTATTTATACCTATTACTGATCATGGTGCTTATTTTTTCTTGGCTTTGCTTACTTCATTTTATATCAGCTTATTTCCATTCTTCTTCATAGTCATCCTATTGTTTCTTACAGCGCAGTAATATTCCATTACATTCCTGTACCACAATTGGTTTAGTTATTCCCCAGCTGATGGGCATTTACTTTGTTTCTTGCTGTTCACTACTATAAAAAGTGCTGTTATAAATAGTTTGGTTGTAAATGGAGGCTTTTGTCTAAGAGCTTACATTCTGTCAAGGGTAATACAGTATACATGTATGAAGCTCGGATGGTGGAATTTTAGGCAGAGGAGACCTTGGAGAGTACGGCATCTACCTGATATTCCTGGTTTTATATCATATAAGCTGTCACTTTGTCAGAGGTCTGCATTCTCTCTGTTTTGTTACTATCCTAAGGGAGGGGAATGTCTCAGGAAGGGTGTCTCAGGTATGAAGCGAATAGCTGGACCTGGAGGGCATCTTTCATCAATGATGCCTTGCCTTCCTTAGTGATACCCTGGTCTTCCTTTTCTCTCTTTACCCTAGATAGACATGACAAGTGGAATTCCCTGAACTCATTCTCCTAGAGCCAGGGATCCTTAATTTTTGTGTGTGCCATGGACCCCTTTGGCAGTCTGAATACCTTCTCAGAATAATGTTACTTCTGTGATTTTATTTTATTTATTTATACAAAAGAAATGCTAAATTTTGGCTAGGGGCTAATGAAAATAAAGATGAATTTTTCCCCCTATCTAAATTCTTGGACTCTCTGGAATCTGACCATTGCCCTAAGGAAGTACAAGCACTGGACACAACTCAAGGTTGTCTACATAACCTCCCAAGGACTTGAAATGATGGGGTTTAGATTATGGTTTCCATAACAGCCCTGTGTATTGTGTTGGCATGTTGAATCTGTGACCACTGCCTATTCTCGCTTGCAGAGTGACTTACAGAATGGATGGTCTTATGTTCTACACTCTCCCTTACTGCACAGTCTTATTGCTGCTTCATCCCCTTATTAACCCCCTGAGCAATTATGAGTCCTTATGAGTGCCCACAAATACACTGACTGGATCTCAAAGTTCTTTGTCATTTTTCTCGTCCCTACTTTCTATGTTACAGACACACTTCTTCCATCTGTGCAAAGGTCAGCTGTAGGGATGACCAATCTGTAACTCAAGGGAGTCTCTTAAGTAGCATGAGTTGACAGACCCCATTTGGAAAATTACAGAGGAATTTCTGCATAGTGTCCCCACACTTCCATTATAGATGAAGTTATTTCAAGAACCAAGATTTCAGGGCAGCTAGGTGGCACAGTGGATAAAGCATTGGCCCTGGATTCAAGGGGACCTGAGTTCAAGTCTGGCCTTAGACACTTGACACTAGCTGTGTGACCTTGGGCAAGTCACTTAACCCTCATTGCCCCACCAAAAAAAAAGAGAACCAAGATTTCAGTCATAGTGGGAAGAATTGCTTATTTCCCAGAGGGAAATCATCAGCCATAGCCAACAATGATATTAATCTTTGAAAGAGAGAGAAAATGACCCAAATATGGAAATTGGGAGCAGAGTCATAAGTTAAGCACTGTTTTACGTAGTGTAAAATCCTGGGTATTATTTAGCTATTTACTATTCAGAGCTGTAACTACCATGGGTCAAATAAATGGGACTCTGTTCCAAGGTACAGACATCTGGGGGAGGGGCATGTTTTCTCTTGGGAGGGTGTACTTCTCTCCTGCTTCCATCACCATATCCCCAAGGTCCTCCATGAACCTATACCACTGTACAGACTGTGTGGTATAAGAGGAAGAGCACTGGAGTAAGAAGATCAGGGTTCAAGTCCCCATCCTTCTATTTACTATCTGGGTGACATAGGACAACTCCTTAACCTCCCTGGGCCTCCATTTCCTCATTTGTAAAATACACGGGTTTCCCTAAAGAGGCCACCTCTAACTCCAGATCTATGATCATATGAGCTAGCTTAGGGCCAGCTTCTGCAGGGCACCACCACCACTGCATCCATTCTTTGGGGTGATCCTTCTAACAGGATCACCCCCTTTCCTGGTGCACCTGAAACCGTTATCATACTCTTTTCCTTGCTGCTCCCTCCTCTTATTCAATTGTTTTTGCCCTATGCAAAACTATTACTAATTATACCTCTGTCCTTATATTCTAGGCACTGGAACACATGTTCTATCCTGTCCTTTAATCTGTTTTCTCTTGCCTTTGTCAGTTTGTGCAATCACCCTGATACTTGAATGGAGTTTTTAATCTGTGATTGCAAATCTCAGACATGAAGTACATCAGTTAAAAAAGATTAACCAGGTGCTTATGCATCCATTTCCTCACTCCCACGAGAATCAAGTTCTCAACCCCACAAGAAATCTGGAACTAGAGTTGGCAGGGTAGGGGAGAGACTACATGGCGGTAACACCAAAGATGAGTGATTGTAGATAAATGGAGGTTACCATGGGAGAGGAGAAGAGGCAGAAGTAATGGGCATAAACGCAGGGAGTCAAATGAATGGAAGGGAACTAATTCAAAAGTCTCAGTCAGATTCATAAATCAATAGGTGGAATCACACTGAAGAGACGGCTTCTCAGACTTTAATAAGATGGTGTCTATGAAGATTACACATTGGCTTATGGGACAATATTTCATTTTCTACAGTTCTTTATAATCTTTGGAAATGATATGGCTGGGCTTGGTTTAATACTTGCGTGCTCATTCCAGGTCAATTCCCCTTGAAGTGATGGTGGAAGAAAAAGATGAATTTCCCACAGGCCTCCAGAGTCCATGTCAAGGGGAGGGAGAAGCCTCAGGGAGGTAAATACCTGGACAGATGCTCAGAGGGGTTGTAGCCTCATTCCTTGTTGTCATCATGATTAGGGGGATTTTGCTGTAAGGCCAAAGCCCTGGGCAGGCTTTTCTCATTGCCTACCTTGACAGATTTAAGAAGAAAGTGTTAAGATTCCCTGCATAAACACAGTTGTTAAGTCTCCCATTGGTCTAGTAACATCAATCATTTCTTCTCCTGTCAAGAAAGAGAATATGACTTTTTAATGGAGACATTTCATTTCTGGGGGCCAAAAACTTCATCACAAAAGTGTGCCTTGGAATCTTTTTGCCCTCAAGTAAAGAACTTGGAGAATGCTGGGGTATTAGGAAAGAACTCAACACAAACTTGATCAATTTTATGCGAGCCATTAGCAGGGAATATTTTGCACCAGAGACTTCTTATAACAAGCAATTCAGAACTTTAAGCAAATAGATCATCAATTATTAAAATACAACTGCTATTAATGAAATCCTATGTGATTCACTAGTACCAATATTTGCAGGAAGATGTTAAGCCAGTTGCATAAAGCAGATGAGTGTGTGCAGTAGGAATACAGTAAACAGCATCCTTTGTCTCTCTCTGAGGCTTTTGATTGCTGTTGAGTGGGGCTTTAGTAGTTGCTTCCTTAAGTTTCCAACTAAAATCTCCTTTTACAAGAATTTTTTCTCATTTTCCTCAATGCTCGTGCCTTTTCTCTGATAGTACCTCCAACTTATCCTGAATGTAGCTTGTTTGTACATCATTGTTTATATGCTGTTTCCTTCAGATTGTGAGTTTCCTGAGAGCAGCGACTGTTTTTTCCTCTTTTTGCATCCCCAGCACCAAGCACACTTCTTGGCACATTTATTGTTGTTGTTGTTGAGTCATTTTTTGGTTGTGTTTGATTCTCCATGACCCCATTTGGGCAAAGATACTGAAGTGGTTTGCCATTTCCTTCTCCATCTCATTTTACAGAGAAGAAAACTGAGGCAAACATAGTTAAGTGACTTACCTAGAGTCATACAACTAGGAAATATCAGGCCAGATTTGAACTTGGGAAGATGAGTCTTTCTGGCTCCAGGCCCAGCATTTTATCCACTGTGATGTATATCTGCTCCTTTTGGCACATAGTAGGGACTAAATAAATGCTTATTGACCAAGAAGCAGAGCTGCATTTTAGAATCTCTGAAGGCCCCTGAAACTTAAATTTATTGGGGGTGGGATAGGGGTCACTGACTGGTCTAACAGGAGGCTTTCACTGAGAAATATATCAAGCACAATTGGTAGGGAGTTATTGACTATGAACTCCTATGTGACCTCAAAGCCTCTCAGGGAGGGGCTGAACCTAAAAAAGGCCTAGCATACAGGTTTATACCTGTTGTTGGTCCTGAGGTGCTCTATGCTGGTCAAACCATAACTGGAGTATCGTGTTTAATTCTGGGTGAATTTTAGGAAGGACAATGAGAAGCTGAGGAGCAGCCAGGGTGGTTGGTGAAATGCCTTGAGGCAAATTTCAGTTTGATATAAGGAAAATTTTCCCAACAGAACCATTCCAAAGTAAAAAGGACTAATTCAGGAGGTAGTGGCTTATCTCTCACAGGAGGCCTTCAAGGAATAGATAGGTGGGTACCTATCAAGGATAATGTAGAGGACATTCTTGTTCAGATATGGTTGGGATGAGATGACCTCTGAGATTCTTCCTCACTTGGATGTTCTGTGATTCTTATTCTGGACTATGAAGGGATAAAGGGATGAAATAACCAGCCAACACCTGCATTTGCTTGTGGCTGGTGTCTAATGCCATCTAGGCTCTTAGTAAGCTGAGCTGAACTGGATCTGGGGCATTTGATGACCTGTTCCTACCCACCAGCTGACCATGGAGGAGTGAATAATGCTGCAAATAATGTCAAGCATTAAGCTTCCATTATAAAGTAACCAAGTTACTCTGTGTCTCCAGGGAACAGTCATGTCTTCTTGAGGAGACTAGAGACTAAAAAAAAGCTAGGGGTTATTCCTGTTTCTAGAACTATTCTTCAAAGACATATTTCATACAACCCAATGTTGTCTCCTATTAGAATTTAAGCTCCTTGAGAGAAATGATTGTTTTACTTTTCTATGTTTCCTCAGCATTTGACACTGTACTTTGCAAATAGTAAGCACTTAATATTCATTCATTCAATCCATCTTCCCTATTTACTTAGAAGGATTTGTATGTAATTCTGTTTTTCTATACATCCACACATATATGAGAGGCTTCAGAAGCCCAGTCATTTCCTCATTTTCCACTTCCTGAACTACTTGGTTTTAACTCTATCACCATCACCTTCACCATCATCTTTACCATCACCTTCACCATCATCATCACCGCCACCACCATCACCCCTCCCCCACTTCTAGGCATCCTTTTCAGCTTCCTTTTGTGTGTTGTCTTTCTGCATCATATTTTAAGTTCCTTGAGAGCAGAGACTTTCTTTTTCTTATTTGTATCTCTAGTATTTAACGTAGTGCCTAGCACATAGCAGGTGCTTAATACATATGTATTGTATTAATGCATACATATTGTATATGTATGGTTTGGTGTGGTATGGGATGGGATGGTGTGGCTTATAAATTCCTAGGATGCAAGGACAATATTCTTCACATAATATGCATATATCACAACTTATAAATCCCTAACTTAATAAATAACCCATATTTGAAAAAGGTTGATCCTTTCTCCTCAACCAGATTAATTTATGAAATTACTTAGAGCTTTTAGAGTCAGTGGATTCAGAAAGAAACTATAAAATTAGGAAGACTTTAGGGGGCCTCATCTAGGGACAGATTCCCAGGCAGTGTTGGACTGACAATGCGGTAGCTTCACTGTCTAAAATTATCTTCCTCCATGACACCTCATTTAAAAAAATCATTTTGTCACATTGCCAGAAGTTCTTTTTTAAAAAAATTATTTATTATTTACTTATGTTTTTAGTAATAAACATTTTTATTTATAGTTTTTTTTTTAGTGAGGCAATTGGGGTTACGTGACTTGCCCAGGGTCACACAGCTAGTGTTAAGTGTCTGAGGCCGGATTTGAACTCAGGTACTCCTGACTCCAGGGCTGGTGCTTTATCCACTGAGCCACCTAGTCGCCCCTATTTATAGTTTTGGATTCCAATTTTTATCCCTCTCTCCCTCCCTCTCCTCCCCAGCTCCCTGAGGCAGCAAACAATCAGATATGGGTTATACATGTATGATTATGTAAGACATTACCATATTAGTAATTTTGTATAAGAAAACTTGAATAAAATAAAAAAAATGAAAGAAAGTGAAAAGTAGAATGCTTCATTCTGTTCCATTTTTTGAGGTGAATAGTATATTTCATCAATAGTCCTTTGGGATTGTCATGGATCATTGTATTGTTGAGAATAGTCAAGTCATTCACAGTTCTTCATCAAACAATATTGCTGTCTCTGTGTACAGTGTTCTCTTGGTTCTGCTCACGTCACTATACATCATTTCATATATGTCTTTCCAGGCCTTTCTGAAATCATCCTGCTTGTCATTTCTTATAGCACAGTAATATTCCATTACAATCATATACCACAGCTTGTTTAACCATTCCCCAATTGATGGACATTCCTTTGATTTCCAATTTTTAGCCACCACAAAAAGAGCTGCTATAAATATTTTTGTACAAATAGTTTCTTTCTCTTTTGGGGGACATTGCCAGAAGTTCTGCCACGAGCCATTCATTTGGGTTCTAAAAATGCAAATGTCTCTGGGAGGATTATGGGCCTATTAGCCATTTATACATTAGTGTGAGTTAATTTACTCAGATTGTTTTCCTTTTAATACATGGGGGAAGTTTTGCGGTAATAGGAGTTTTGATTAGAGGGGAGAGGAAGGAGGTAATTTTGGATCATGTAACACTTTTAGGGGCAGGGCTGGGAGACTTCTTCATCAAAGTATAGATGTTCTACTCAAACCCCACCTTCTGCAGGAGATCTTGCCTAATTCCTTCTCCCTAAACCCCCTTCCACTGTTCATATCTTTCATTTGAAATTGCCTTCTTTGTGTATATCATCTCTTGCCTGGAAGTAACAAATACCCTCAGAGATAGAGCTCTGAGGGAGTCAAAGGAAAGATGATTTTGCTGATCCTAAGCTAAGGGGTTGCTTCCCCAGCTGAAAGAGAGTGAAATAAGTGGCTCACGGTAGGAAAAAGACTACAGTTGTCCATCCATGAGCAAGCTCAAGAGACCAGGAACTCAACCTGACCTGAGAAGAGCAGAGTGGTTCAGCAGCCTGCCCAGTCCAGTTCAGCAGCAGTTAAGCCTTGATGAGGAACCAGCAGAGCCACACAGGGATCTGCTTGACTCAGTCCAGCAGCAAATTGCTTTGACCAGCTGAGACGTAACACTCTATTGTGACCCAGCCCAGCTGAACAGTGGAGTTACTAATTCCAAATTTAGAACCCGCTAGAAAGAGAAAGGACATCAAGGTCCTGTCTCCCTTGGCCCTACACAAGTGTTTTCCTTTGAAATACTGTATGTATTCAGTGATTACCTGAACACTGTCCATGGTCCTGACCTATCAAGTTAGGACTAGACAAGCAGTTGATAAAACATCTGTAGCAATAAAAGAAATAGTTTTGCTAATTTTCTGCTTAATAGAAATCCTCCATAAAGGTGGCTGTATGAAGATGTTGGAGTTAACTTTAACATACTTTATTTCAGAAACATAAACAATAAAAGAGAACAGAAATAGAACCAATGGAAACAAACAAAAAAGTTGCCAACTTCCTTTCATAGAAACTATGGAGTCTGCCATATGCAGAAGGATGTAGGAGGAAGGAAGGAGTGGGGTGCTATGTAGAGAGTGATAGTTTTAGAGTCAAAGACTTGTCCTCAAATCCTGACTCTGCTCCTTGGAACCCGTGTGGCCTTGGACAAATAACCTAATATATGCTGGCCTTGGTTTCCTCATCCTACTAAGAGAGTAGATGACATTTAAAGTCTTTTCCAGATCTAATAAGCTGATCTTATGAATGCAGGCATTTTAGGTAAATAATGTCCATGGAAAGCGAAAATCTACCTTACTGGTTTGATATCTTTTGTAAAATGCTCCCTGACTGTCAGAAAAACTGGTTACAGCTCCTAAGGAGTTATAAGACGATTTACAAATTTAGTGAGTGATGATGTTGTTGTTGGTAAGAAGAGGCTGATTTAAGGGTAGTGTTTTATGGATATTTTTAGCCCTTGACACACCTGGGAAGTTAGATCATACAGTCTTAGAGGTGGGAGGAAGCTTACATGTTATCTAGTAAAATCCCACCATTTTGCAGAAGGAAATCTCATTAAAGAAATTAAATGACTTTTCCAAGGGTGCACATCTTGTTGGCCACACAGCCTAGACCAGGATCCAGATCTCCAGTCTCTTTTCCAGGACAATGCTCTTTTCACATCAGAGAGCACTCCAGGGAAGCCCATCCTTCTTCATAGTGACAGAAGGTGTCCTCAGTAATATATAAGACAACAAGAAAAAAATTCTCTTTAGGAAGCAGAAACTGTTAGGCAAATGTTCAGTCTGCAGGAAAGTTCTGTGGTATAGGAACTAATAAATAAAAAGGGTGATTAGACAAATTCAGCATTGCTTTTCTACTCCAGCTTCTCTGTTCCTTTCCTTTTCTAATTAATACATATTTTTATGTGTTTTTTTTAAAAAGAAGGCAATTTTCCTACATTAAAATAAGATTAAAAGCAAAATTCAGTAAAATAGTGCTGGTAACCATGGTATTTAAAGGAAAAACTCATCAGACATTTCAAATAAAGAGGAAAGCTTTTATCTCTCCGTGTGGCTGAATTAATTTTAATCTGCAGTATTAATATGATCCATTTAGTTCCCATGGATTATCTTGTTTTATTAGGGTATCAAAAATAAGCAGGAACAGGGAAAATGCACTTAGCTAAACTCAGTGCTCTGGTTTGGGAAAAATCAGTCTACAATTAGACCAAAGCTTCTATGTCAGAGCAATACCATCAGATTCTCAATGTCTAACTGAGAAATTTAATTTCTATTGGATGACTGAAAGGTATGATAATAATAACTCACATTTATATAATGCTTTACATTTTGCAAAGCACTTTACATATATTATCATATATGAGCCTCACAGTAATTCTATGAGTCATGTACTATAGGTATTATTTCTATTTTACAAAGGAGGAAAGTGACTTTTAGAGAGGTTCAATGAACTGCTGATGGTCACATATAGTTATTAAGGGAGGATTCAAACCCAGGTCTTTCTGACTCTGAATCTAGCACTCTACCCATTATTCTAGACTTCCTGTATAAGTAAGCAATATAATGATGGAGGGCAGGACATTTCCTCCACTGCAGTTGGGATAACATTCATCTTTTGCCTTTTTCCAGTGTGGCCTAAGCACATGGAAGTTCTTCTTAATGTCTTAGAATATTGAGAATTTTATTAGCTGTTGGTGAAAAGATCGTCCAGTCCAGTTAAATCAAGTGCTCAAAACTTTGGTAAAGAATAGCAGGATGAGGGGGCAGCTAGGTGGCTCAGTTGATAAAGCACCAGCCCTGGATTCAGGAAAACCTGAGTTCAAATCTGGCCTCAGACACTTGACACTTACTAGCTGTGTGACCCTGGGCAAATCACTTAACCCCCATTACCACCCCCCCAAAAAGAATAGTGGGGTGATTGCCTTGCTAACATGATAGTCAACAGAATGCTTCTCTTGTGTCCACAAATGGCAAAAGATTTTTGTCTTTGTAGTATCTGTTATGATCCTAAAACACTGGAAAATGTCTGTACCTGAAATATTAATTGACAAATACTGGATTGGTTTATGGATCAATTTGGAAAACTATTTGTTAGATTTAAACCCTCTGTGTGGATTATAGGTATCAGAATAAAAGTGTTGACTGAATCTGAGTCCCTGCTATGAAATTCAAGATGTATGAAATAATGAAGAGCAAAATGAGCAGAACAAAGAGAACACTGCATATGGTAACAACAATATTTTGTTTGTTTGTTTGTTTGTTTGTTTTTTTGGTGAGGCAATGAGGGTTAAGTGAATTGTCCAAGGTCACACAGCTAGTAAATGTCACGGGTTTCAAGCCGGATTTTAATTTAGGTCCTCCAGAATCCAGGGCTGGTGCTTTATCCACTTCTCCACCAAGCTGCCCCGAACAATATATTTTTTTTCTTTTTCCTTTTGCAGGGCAATGAAGGTTAAGTGACTTGTGCAGGGTCACACAGCTAGTGCCAAGTGTCTGAGGTCAAATTTGAACTCAGATCTTCCTGAATTCAGGACTGATGCTTTATCCACTGTGCCACCTAGCTGCCCCCCAACAATGTTGTTTTAAGAACAATTGAGCGAATAAGTCACTTTGACTATTATGAATGTCCAGATTAATTATCCTTTTTTTTTTTTAAGGGCAATGGGGGTTAAGTGACTTGCCCAGGGTCACACAGCTAGTAAGTGTCAAGTGTCTAAGGCCGGATTTGAACTCAGGTACTCCTGAATCCAGGGCTGGTGCTTTATCCACTGCGCCACCTAGCCGTCCCCAGATTAATTATAAAGGACATATGAAGAAAAACACTATTCACTTCCAGAGAAAGAACTGATAAGTAGAAGTATTATGAGATAAGTTTACACACATACACACACACACACACACACACATTTATGTCTAATGGTAGCCATCAATAGGGTAGGGGGGGGAAGGAAAATAATTACATGATAACTTTACTATGTATTTAAAGGGAACAATGAGTTATACATAATAGATTTGCAGTTTCATGTGCAATCTTTTTTCACTCATTTTACATTTTTATTCCATTTTTATTCTTTTTTAAATTATAAAAGTATTTTATTATTTTCCAGTTACATATAGTTTTCAACATTTGTTTTTATAAGATTTTTAGTTTCAAATTTTTCTCCCTCCCTCCCCTCCCTCCCCCCTCCCCAAGACAGCAAGTAATCTGATATAGGTTATATATATATATACAATCACATTAAACATATTTCTTCATTAGTCTTGCTGTGAAAGAAGAATCAGAGCAAAAAGGAAAAACCTCAAAAAAAAATAACAGCACCAAAACCAAAGGAAATAGTATGGTTCAATCTGCATCCATATTCCACAGTTCTTTTTTTTCCCCTGGATTTGGAGAGCATTTTCCATGATGAGTCCTTTGGAACTATCTTGTACTGTTGTATTGCTGAGAAGAATCAAGTCTATCACAATTGATCAACATATAATGTTGATGATACTGTGTACAATGTTCTCCTGGTTCTGCTCATTTCACTCATCATCACTTCATGCAAGTCCTTCCAGGTTTCTCCAAAATCCACCTGCTCATCATTTCTTACCGCACAATAGTATTCCATTACATTCATATACCACAACTTGTTCAGCTATTCCCCAATTAATGGACAACCCCTCAATGTCCAATTCTTTGCCATCACAAAAAGAGCAGTTATAAATATTTTTGTACATGTGGGTCCTTTTCCCTTTTTTATGATCTCTTTGGGAAAAAGACCTAATAGTGGTATTGCTGGGTCAAAGGGTATGCAGAGCTTCACAGCCCTTTGGGCATAATTCCAAATTGCTTTCCAGAATGGTTGGATCAGTTCACAGCTCCACCAACAATGCATTAGTGTTCCAATTTTTCCACAGCTTCTCCAACATTTATTATTTTCCTTTTTTGTCAATCTGATAGGTGTCAGGTGGTACCTCAGAGTTGTTTTAATTTGCATTTCTCTAATCAATAGTGATTTAGAGCATTTTTTTTTCACATGGCAATAGATAACTTAGATTTCTTCATCAGAAAATTGCCTGTTCATATCCTTTGACTATTTTTCAATTGGGGAATGACTTGGATTCTTATAAATTTGATTTAGTTCCTGATATATTTTAGAAATGAGGCCTTTATCAGAAGTACTGGCTATAAAAATTGTTTCCCAGCTTTCTGCCTCCCTTCTAATTTTGTATGCATTGCTTCTGTTTCAATCTTTTTTTTTTATTATACATTGTTATGGAAAAGCTTGTTTTATTCCATAAATTGAAAATAAAACAAATACAAAAAAATTAAAAGATGTATGAAATGCAAACATATTTTATTTTACTTATATCAGTGGACTTATTTCAATTTAAGAAGAATGGTTTGAGTAGCTACTATGAGCAAGTGTTAGGTACTGATTTACAAAGATGAGATATGCTTTTTGCTCTTACAGAACTCAGGTTGTGAATATAAGATGTGAAAATATAATTAAAATACAAGTTATAATGTGAAAGTTAACTAGAAGTATCAAGTATTATCGCAGTTCAAAGAGGAAAATATTACATATGTCTGGGGGTAAGCATCAGGGGTGGGTACGTTCCTCATTGCTTGCCTTCTCAGACATAAGATGGGAAATTTCCATTGTACTCTCATAGACTGTAAGGCTAGATAGGAGTACAACAAATGTTCTGAGTTTTCTGGGAACTTGGGTCCCTTTTCTTATTTATCATCTTTATTGCTTTGACCATCTGGGTCTTTCAGGCTTCTGCTGGACTGGCGTGCTTTACTAAGTTCCTCCACACAGATTATTCCCACCTCAGATGCATAGTAGGGGAGGGGGGCAGAAATAACAACTGGCTTTCCAGGAAGCTTACTTTCAGGAGCTAACTCCAAGAATTGCTTTGCCCACAAAATCCACTCTATGTCAGAAGCATTTGAGGATCGGACACTACTTATTGACATCTTATCATCAGTAACACAGGAAACTTTTTTCTTTCACACAAAAATGAATTGTATAGAGATTTTAGCTTTCATCTGCGTGTGCGGTTCAGACCTTGCAATTTCCCTGTGGTCGAGCAATTGTGGCGACTGTGATTTGATATTTAAGAATCAATAAGAAGTGAAGAATGAGGAAGGATTTTGTGGCTAGGGTTGGCCCTATAGTTGGGCAAAGTGGAAAGCTGCCCATGTTCTGCCATTTCAAGATTATCATCAAAGGCCCCCTTGCCTAAAAGTACCTCCCAGACTGATGCTGTGTTGGTACCCAAGAAAGGCACCACGACAGTGGAAAGAACATTGGACTGAGAGTCAGAAGACCTGGATTCAAATCCAGGCTCCGACATTTACTATCAGTGTGAGTGTATGTTGCTAGGTAACTTAAAACCTGTGAGTTCAGTTATTCTCATGTATAAAATGAGAATAATAATGTTTGAGATACAATGTGGTAGAGTATATAAAGAGATGGCTTTGAAGCCAGGAAGACCTAGGTTCAAATCCTACCTCTGATTCATACTAGCTGTGTGACCCTGCCTGGGCAAATAGGGCGGGGACCTGTTTTTAACTTTCTTTTTGTTCTCAGAGTTAGCATATTACCTGGAACATAAGAAGTATTTAATAAATGCATGCTCTCTCTCCCTCTCCCTCCCTCCTTCCCTTCCTCCCTGCCCCCCCCCCCCCCGCCATGTTATCTCAGAAAATCCATAGCATGTCTTTACCACATCAGGGATTTCCTAAGCTCATTCATTATTTCATTTTTTCTGCTAGGAATGGTTGGTCAAGGTGCCCATCATCTTCTCCCTTGTTCTGTCTTCTGAACTTCTCTTGGCTTTGCAGGTGTTATGGTCACTATTAGCTAATCACTCAGTGTAGAGCCTGGGTGGGGGTCACTAGTGCTAGCAGTCACTCAGAACTCTCTTGGTCCTTGACCTGAAGTTGAGTACTGGGTGACAGCAGCTTCTAGGCCCTTTTCCTTTGGTGCAGTCCTAGATGGGATAGAAGGCAATATGGGCCAAAGTGGTCTCCAGATCTTTCCAAGCAGTAGTCTCATAAAGGGAAGATGTCAGACTAGTAAAAATGGATCCTTTCTCATTTGTGATGTTCTCTCTTTTCTCTCTTTTGTGAAGATGGTGCAGTGGATTGAGTGCTAGGCATGGAGTCAGAAATACTCATCTTCACGAGTTTAAATTCAGCCTCAGACACTTACTGGCTGTGTAACTCTGGCCAAGTCACTTAACCCTTAGTTTCCTCATCTGTAAAATGAACTGAAGAAGGAAATAACAAACCACTCCAATATCTTTGCTAAGAATGCCTCAGTGGGGTCATGAAGAGTTGGAAATGACTGAAACGAGTGAGCAATAACAACAGTTAGTCTTCAGCACCAACCCAGACTGGTACCAGTATTGATACAGGCTAGTAGTATTGTCCTTTGTTGTTTTATTTATTTTTTTAAATAGGAATTACCTCATAGGACTTTGTTTTTACCCATTTCTTTAATTCCTCAATCATTTGTTTCTTTTTTAATCATTTGTTTCATTAGACCTAATTCTTATTGTTCTTTTTTTGTTAATTATTAATTATTTTAAAAAATTCTTACTGTTCTTGAAGTGGCTTTAGAGTGAGTTAGATTTAGCTGGAAAACTTCAACATCTTTATCAGAAAAAATATATGTGTATGTATATATGTGCATATACTTATATACATATACATATATACACACTATATATATATATAAAATATACATACACACACACACACATACACATTCACGTACACATACACATACAGATATAACTCTACATATAGGTAGATAGGGAAGGTGGGACCCACCAGGATGGAGGTTTGTTTAATGCCTTGGAAAGGGGGAGTAGAGTTTTCCTGACTGGTTGATTAAAGAAAAAGCATTTGTTAATTGCTTACTATGTGCATAGTACTGTGTTAAGCACTGAGGATGCTGTCTAGGGGCGTTAAGTTTAACTCTATTTTGTTTGGCTAAATAAAATGCCTTCAATGTCAGATCATAGGATCATAGATTTAGAGTTGGGACTCAAAGGCTATTTAGTCCAACACCCTTTTTTTACAAATCTGGAAACTGTGGCCCAGGGAGAGTCACATGACTCTTCTCTTATTAGCCTGAATGCTTCCAAGGAGCACTAAGGAGGCTTTTTGTGTGAACCATGAATCAAATTTTCATGTTCACAGTGGGAAAATGAGTGGAACAAAAACATCCCCCCAGGCGGAGCCAAGATGGCGGAGAGGAAGCAGCAAGCTGCCTGAGCTCTCCTTCTGTTCCCTCAAAACGAACATTAAATCAAGCCTCTGGACGGATTCTGAAACTACAGAACCTGCAAAGAGACAGAGAGACACAGTCCTCCAACCAGAGATAATTTAGAAGACTTCAGGAAAAGGTCGGTCTGACTCGGGCAAAAGGGAGGCCCAGCGCAGGGCAGCAACCCAGCGCCGAGGGGGTCGGGGCAAGTCAGCAGGAGCTGCGGGCCACAGCCGAACAACTGAGGCTCCCGGAACCTGGTTCAAAAATCTGGTGGCCAAGAAGGACAGTGGAAAAACTTACCTGCACCGGCCGAGAAGGCCACGAACAGCAGGATCAGACGCTGGGGTCTGGCGCCTGGCTGGCCTAGCACAATCATACAGGAAGTGCAGGGCGGGGCATCTCCACACACCATAAAGGCCTCAGAGTAAAAGCCCGGTCACACAGCACCTATACACCTGCACAAGAAGCCCAAAACAGGGACCCTGGTGCCCCCAGAGCAGACCTCAACTTAAAGAATAAATAAATAAGCTGCAATAATGAGTAAGAAGCAAAAAAGAGCCCTCTCCATTGAGAGCTTCTGTATCAATAGGGAAGAAGCCAACACAAACTCAGATGAGGACAATAGCCTCAAATTGTCTACATCTGAAGCCTCACAAGGGAAGGTGAATTGGTCGCAAGAACAAAAAGCCTTCCTGGAAGAGCTCAAAAAGGATTTTAAAAATCAATTGCAAGAGGTAGAAGAAAAAATGGGGAGAGAAATGAAAGCAAAACAAAAAAACTATGAAAAAAGAATCAGCAGCTTGGAAAAGGAAGCTGAAGAAAACAAAGCCTTAAAAAATTCATTTGGCCAAATGGAAAAAAAGCTGCATAATCTCACTGAAGAAAACAATACCTTAAAAAATTCACTTAGCCAAATAGAAAAAAAGGTGCATAATCTCACTGAAGAAAACAATGCCTTAAAAATTAAAGTGAGACAGTTGGAAGAAAAGGAATCCATGAGACACCAAGAATCAGTCAAGCAGAATAAAAAAAATGAAAAAATAGAAGAAAATGTGAAATACCTCATTGGAAAGACAACTGATCTGGAAAACAGATCGAGGAGAGACAATTTGAGAATCATTGGACTGCCTGAAAGCCATGACCAGAAAAAGAATCTAGATACCATATTCCAGGAAATTATTAAGGAGAACTGCCCTGATATCATAGAATCAGAGGATAAAATCATCATTGAAAGAATCCATCGATCACCTCCTGAAAGAGACCCCAAAAGGAAAACTCCAAGGAATATTGTAGCCAAATTCCAGAATTATCAGGTGAAGGAGAAAATACTCCAAGCAGCCAGAAAGAAGCAATTTAAATATCATGGAGCCACAGTCAGGATTGCTCAGGACCTGGCAGCTTCAACATTAAGATATTCCTGAAGGCAAAGGAGATTGGATTGCAGCCGAGAATCTATTACCCAGCAAAAATGTGCATTTTCTTTCAGGGGAAAAGATGGACATTTAATGACATTGGGGACTTTCAATCTTTCCTGGTGAAAAGACCAGAACTGAATAGAAAATTTGATCTCAACATACAAGACTCAAGAGAAGTTTAAAAAAGGTAAACAGAGGGGAAAAAAAAAGTTACCCTATTAGGTTAAACTGTTTATATCCCTACACAGGAAGATAATACTCATAACTCTTAAGAACTGTAAATGTATTTGGGCAGAGAGAAGGACTTTATATAGAGGGTATAAATATAAATTGTCTTTGATGTGATGATACAAAAGAATTAAGGGGATAAAAAGGGAGTCTATGGGGAGGAGAGGAAAGGGGAGGTGGAATGGGATGAATTATATCATATGAAGAGGTGGAAAAAAACCTATTATAATAGAGGGAAAGAAAGGAGGGGGGAACATGGTTTCAACCCTATTCTCATTAGATTTGACTCAAAGAGGGAATAACGTATACGTTCATTGGGATAAAGAAACTTAACTCATTCTTTAGGGAAACAAAAGGGGAAGGGAAAGGGGGGGACTGATAGAAGGGAGGACAAAAGCAAGGGAGAAAAGGGTAAAGAAAAGAGAGGGGGGTGATAATAAGGGAGGGCAGATTGGGGGAGGCAGGGGTAAGAAGTAAAACGTCGGTGAGGAGGAATAGGGTGAAAGAAGGGGGGAAAAGTACAAAGGGGGTAAATAGAATGGAGGGGAATAGACAGTCAGTAATAATAACTGTGAATGTGAATGGGATGAACTCTGCTATAAAACGGAAGCGAATTGCAGAGTGGATTAAAAACCAGAACCCTACAATATGCTGTTTACAAGAAACACATTTGAAGCAGAGAGATACACACAGAGTAAAGGTAAAAGGCTGGAGCAGAATATATTATGCCTCAGCTAAAGTAAAAAAGGCAGGGGTAGCAATCCTTATCTCAGACAAAGTGCAGGCAAAAATAGATCTCATTAAAAGAGATAAGGAAGGAAATTACATCTTACTTAAAGGTACTATAGATAATGAAGTAATATCAATATTGAATATGTATGCGCCAAGTGGTATAGCATCCAAGTTCTTAGAGGAGAAGTTAAATGAGTTACAAGAGGAATTAGATAGTAATACTATACTAGTGGGGGATCTGAATCTCCCCCTCTCAGAATTAGATAAATCTAGCCAAAAAATAAATAAGAAAGAAGTGAAAGAGGTGAATAGATTACTAGAAAAGTAAGACATGATAGATGTCTGGAGAAAATTGAATGGGGATAGAAAGGAATATACCTTTTTCTCAGCAGTACATGGCACATTTTCAAAAATTGACCATGTATTAGGGCACAAAAACATCATAGTCAAATGTAGAAAGGCAGAAATAGTAAATGCATCCTTCTCAGATCATGATGCAATAAAAATTACATGTAAGAAAGAGCCAGGGAAAAGTAGAATGAAAATCAATTGGAAACTAAATAATTTCATTCTAAAGAATGAATGGGCCAAACAAGAAATCATAGAAACAATCAATAACTTTATCCAAGAGAATGACAATAATGAGACAACATACCAAAATCTATGGGATGCAGCCAAAGCAGTGCTTAGGGGAAAATTTATAGCTCTAAATGCTTACATGAATAAGAAAGAGAAAGAGGAGATTAATGAATTGGGCATGCAACTTAAAAAGCTAGAAAAAGAACAAATTAGAAATCCCCAATTAGACACTAAATTAGAGATCCTGAAAATTAAAGGAGAAATCAATAAGATTGAAAGCAAAAAAACTATAGAATTAATCAATAAAACTAAGAGCTGGTTTTATGAAAAAACCAATAAAATAGATAAAATGCTGGTTAATTTGATTAAAAAAAAGAAAGAAGAAAACCAAATTACCAGTATCAAAAATGAAAAGGGTGATGTTACCACCAATGAAGTGGAAATTAAAGCAATAATTAGGAAATATTTTGCCCAACTGTATGCCAATAAATTTGACAATCTAAATGAAATGGATGAATATTTACAAAAATACAAACTGCCCAGGTTAACTGAAGAGGAAATAAAATCCTTAAATAAACCCATATTAGAAAAAGAAATTGAACAAGCTATTAATGAACTCCCTAAGAAAAAATCCCCAGGGCCAGATGGGTTTACGGGTGAATTTTACCAAACATTTAAAGAACAATTAATTCCAATATTATACAAATTATTTGGAAAAATAGGTGAAGAAGGAGTTCTACCAAATTCGTTTTATGACACAAATATGGTGGTGATACCAAAACCAGGCAAAGCAAAAACAGAGAAAGAAAATTATAGACCAATTTCCCTAATGAATATTGATGCTAAAATCTTAAATAAGATATTAGCAAGGAGATTACAGCAAGTGATCACCAGGATAATACACTATGACCAGGTGGGATTTATACCAGGAATGCAGGGCTGGTTCAACATTAGGAAAACTATTAACATAATCAACCACATCAATAAGAAAACCAACCAAAATCATATGATTATCTCAATAGATGCAGAGAAAGCTTTTGACAAAGTACAGCACCCATTCCTAATAAAAACACTAGAGAGTTTAGGAATAGGGGGAGCTTTCCTTAGAATAATAAACAGTATCTACCTAAAGCCATCAGCAAGTATTATATGCAATGGAGATAAATTAGAGGCCTTCCCAATAAGATCAGGGGTGAAACAGGGATGTCCATTATCACCCCTATTATTTAATATTGTCCTAGAAATGTTAGCTTTAGCAATCAGAGAAGAGAAAGGAATTAAAGGAATTAGAATAGGCAAGGAGGAAACAAAACTATCACTCTTTGCAGATGATATGATGGTATACTTAAGGAATCCTCGAGAATCAAGTCAAAAATTACTTGAAACAATTAACAACTTTAGCAAAGTAGCAGGATATAAAATAAATCCACATAAATCATCAGCATTTCTATACATGACCAACAAAGTCCAGCAGCAAGAGATAGAAAGAGAAATTCCATTTAAAGTAACAGTAGGTAATATAAAATACTTGGGAGTCTACTTGCCAAGACAAACCCAGGAACTCTATGAACACAACTACCAAACACTCTTCACACAAATCAAATCTGATCTAAATAATTGGAAAGATATCAATTGCTCATGGATAGGCAGAGCTAATATAGTAAAAATGACAATACTGCCTAAATTAATTTACTTATTCAGTGCCATACCAATCAGGCTACCTAAAAATGATTTTATACAGCTAGAAAAAATAATAACAAAATTCATCTGGAAAAACAAAAAATCAAGAATATCCAGGGAAATAATGAAAAAAAATTCACAGGAAGGTGAGTTAGCGGTACCAAACCTGGAGCTTTACTATAAAGCGGCAGTCATCAAAACTATCTGGTACTGGCTAAAAAATAGAGTGGTAGATCAATGGAATAGGCTAGGCTCAGGAAATGCAGTAGTAAATGACACTAGTAATGTAGTGTTTGATAAACCCAAAGACTCCAGCTTCTGGGATAGGAACTCAGTATTTGACAAAAACTGCTGGGAAAACTGGAAGATAGTATGGCAGAAATTAGGCTTAGACCAACATCTTACACCTTATACTAAAATAAGGTCAAAATGGATACATGATTTAGACATAAGAGGTGATACCATAGGTAAATTAGGAGAGAAAGGAATAGTATACCTATCAGATCTTTGGAAAGGAGAACAGTTTTTGACCAAACATGAGATAGAGTATATTATAAAATGCAAAGTGGATGATTTTGATTATATTAAATTAAAAAATTTTTGTACAAACAGAAGCAATGCATCCAAAATTAGAAGGGAGGCAGAAAGCTGGGAAACAATTTTTGAGGCCAGTGCTTCTGATAAAGGCCTCATCTCTAAAATATATAGGGAATTAAATCAAATTTATAAGAATCCAAGTCATTCCCCAATTGAGAAATGGTCAAAGGATATGAACAGGCAGTTTTCTGATGAAGAAACCAAAGCTATCTATTCCCATATGAAAAAATGCTCTAAATCTCTAATGATTAGAGAGATGCAAATTAAAACAACTCTGAGGTACCACCTGACACCTATCAGATTGGCTAAAATGACAAAAAAGGAAGACAATAAATGTTGGAGAGGCTGTGGGAAAATTGGAACACTAATGCATTGTTGGTGGAGCTGTGAGCTGATCCAACCATTCTGGAGAGCAATTTGGAATTATGCCCAAAGGGCGATAAAGCTGTGCATACCCTTTGACCCAGCAATCCCACTTTTAGGTCTTTTGCCCAAAGAAATCATGGAAGGGGGAAAGGGACCCACATGTACAAAAATATTTATAGCTGCTCTTTACGTGGTAGCAAGGAATTGGAAGTTGAGGGGGTGCCCATCAATTGGGGAATGGCTGGACAAGTTGTGGTATATGAATACAATGGAATACTATTGTGCTGTAAGAAATGATGAGCAGGAGGAGTTCAGAGAAACCTGGAGGGTCTTACGTGAGCTGATGATGAGTGAGATGAGCAGAACCAGAAGAACATTGTACACAGTATCATCAACATTGAGTGTTGACCTACTGTGATGGACTATATTCTTCTCACCAATGCAATGGTACAGAAGAGTTCCAGGGAACTCATGATAGAAGAGGATCTCCAAATCCAAGAAAAAAAAAAAGAAAGAAAGAACTGTGGAGTATAGATGCTGATTGAACCATATTATTTCTTTTGTTTTGGGTGCTGTTGTTTTTTTTTTCTATTTTGAGGTTTTGCATCACTGCTCTGATTCTTTCTCTTGTAACAGGATTAATGCAGAAATAGGATTAATGTTATTATGTGTATATATATATGTGTGTGTGTATATATATATCTATATGTATATGTATAGAGATATATAGATATAACCTATATCAGATTACCTGCTGTCTAGGGGAGGGGGGAGGGAGGGGAGGGAGGGAGAAAAATCTGAAATTGTAAAGCATGTATAAACAAAAGTTGAGAACTATCTTTACATGTAACGGAAAAAATAAAATATCTCATAAAAAAAACAAAAAAAAACATCCCCCCAAAAATTCTGATATTCTTGGGGAAAATCTTGAGTGGGAGCAAAACAAGCCATGGGACTATAATTGTGGGAGAGGCTACTGTGAACCCAATCTGTTGTATTGAGGGTATAATACAATTGACATAAGGATTACAGAAGTAGACATGAATAAAAGATTAACGTAAATCAGAACCCTGACAGGTAAGCCATTCTGTGTCAGAGTAGATATGGAAGCTGAAGATCAGGGAAGGGAGTGGGTTCAGACCACATGAGTTGTCAAGAACCAGGAGGGAACATATATCAAAAGAATGAGATAAAACAGTGGTCAAATGTTAGGCAGGCATCCGGAGACCAGGCAATTCCCAAGAACTGAAAGGCAGCTCAAAGAGAAAATAGTGAGATATTAAGACCAAAGAGACATGGATCATCTGAGGCAATCTTCTGTCTCAGCTAGGAAGTTTCTTACAAATATTTCCTCCTGAAGCTTGAATTAACTCCAAAACTTGAGTCTACCTAAGACCTATGGGGAGATGTTAGGTAAGAAGATTCTAGCTGGGGTGGGGAATGTGGGGTTGTCTTTAGGGGCTGATTAGTATTATTCCTTCTCGAACTCATTTCTGCAATAAAAAGTTTTTGGTGAGATGCATCAATGCATCAAAGATCTGTCATTTCATCTGATATAAATAGCAGCTCACCTATCACTTAGTCACTAAGTCTTAGCAAGTTGACTCAGAGAGGTTGAACCACAGAGCTAGTAAGTCAGCTAGGCAGGATTTGAATCCTAGGTCTACTTGTCCAAGCTCAGTGTTTGATCCATGATCTCGTGCTAGAAATATAAATGGTAAAATAGTTTTATTAGTCAGAATCTTCTGAGATTAATTAGCAAAAATGTTTTCCCTATGGGCTGCTGTGTTCAAGAACCAAAAACAATCTAATACACTAATGATTCTCCTCTTCAATTCTCCCACCTCTCATTTTGAGCTTTAAATAGAATTCCATTTCAGGGTATAATGCTATTCTCTCTGGTCTCCAAAGCACTCCTTGTGGTTCTGGTTGTCAGGCCCAATTGGATCCTGAAGTCTCTTGGGTGCTTGTGGCTTGGGAGCTAGGGAAGATACTGAAGAAGACAAGGACAGAAAGGGTACTGTGAGGGCAGCTGAAGGGATGGAGTCCAATGTATCAATCCTGTGTATGTCTTCCTTCCTTCCTTCCTTCCTTCCTTCCTTCCTTCCTTCCTTCCTTCCTTCCTTCCTTCCTTCCTTCCTTCCTTCCTTCCTTCCTTCCTTCCTTCCTTCCTTCCTTCCTTCCTTCCTCCATCCCTGTTTCTCTTTCCCTCCCTCTCTGGAGTCAGAAGACCCTGGGTTCAAATCCAACCCTAATGCTTATGCTGCCTATGTGACTTTGGTCAAAGTCACTTAACCTTTATAGGGTTCATTTATGAAATAAGGGGGTTGGACCACTTGGTCTCTGAGGTCTCATCCAACTCTATCCTATGAGCTTTTCAGCTCTAAATCTATGAACCAGTGAGAGAGTTGAGACCAGAATGAGACAAGAAGAATTAGAAGCTAATAGTTGGGGTGATCTGGATGCTTATAAGTTTACCTGTCTCTGCCCATACCAAACCAGCAGTCGATAAATGCATTCATCAGGCTTTCTTTCTGAGTATTAGCCATGTCACCAGGCTGCTGATGAAATGGCACTCCAGAGCTCTGTTCCCCCCTGCCCCCTTCCTCGTTGCCTTATATTGATTTCTCTCTCTTGCCTTTGGAAACCAGAGCCAGAAACTCTTCGATATTAAGAGCAATCCCAGTGGCACCTACCTTTCATCCCCTTTGAATTACATTAATTGCCTGACAGCTAGAAAGTGAGCTGGTATTTTCAGATTCTGGCTGCTGGTCGGCAAGAAATATTTACCAGCTCCAGCAGATTTATAAAGATGCCATGGAGATGCCTGGAGACTAACAATCAGAAAATACAGCAGCAAAACAACACTATTTTTCAAGGTTAAATGCTCAGAATGCTAAAAAGAAATTGCCCAGAAAGCAAAACAGGGATTCTGATGCGGGCAAAGCTCGGCACTCAGCCTGGACAAAAGGGAAGAAGCCGGAGGTTTGGAAATAAGATTTCACAGATTCACACAATGATTATGAATTTAATAAAGGAGCTTTCTTTTTAATTTAGTTTCACTCTGGTAGCCCAAATCTTTTGGTCTTACCCCTCTCCAGGTTATGGTAATTTTCTTTTAATTTGTGACCAGAGCTGATGCTGTAGTGAGTGAGGAAAGTTGCCCTAGTGACAGAATGCATCCCAACCGTGAAAGATCACAACAGATGTTATCCTGTGCTCTCTGGAAGCTGGGAAGAGGGGCACCCAAGGACTATCAATTCTAAATAAATGAAAGTTTTAAAATGTATATGATTAACAATGGCTAGCATTTATACAGTGATTTTGCTAAAAACAACCAGCATTTCTATAGCAGATTAAGGAGTGCAAAACTCTTCATAAATATTATATCACTTTATCTTCATAACAGCCCTGGGAGGTAGGTGCTAGTATTTTCCCCATTCTACAGAGAAAGAAATGGAGGCAGCCTTTATTATATAATAATTACAATAGATGAAAAATAATATAATTATTACAGTACATGATATAATAATATATTATAATAATTATTATAATGTATGATATAATACTATTATAATGTAAGAAGAATTATACATACTAATACTGAACTCTAACAAAGACCCTATGAGAATTATTTAAATATGCCTAGTAAAAATGACTTAGTTCTTTTAGAAGAGATACAAAAATGAAAAGAAGGAGCAATATTTCCTCTCCTCCCCATGGTGACTTGTTAGTACTGACTGTTTCTGTTTAGTTCACACTGTTTCTGTGGTCTAAAGTCTTTATGGGTTCAGATAAAAAAGTGGAGTGGGAGGTTGGAGGGTGGGGCAGTAACATAATTATTGGCATATATAAAAATTGTATCTATATATTTTGTTTTTATATAGCTTTTGTTTCTCTCTCTTTCTTCCCTTCCCCTGCCTAGAGAACCATTCCTTTAACAAGGAATAAAAAAAGAGGAAAGCATCATTTCAGTGAAATTAGCCAACCCATCACCCAATTCTGACAGCATTGGCAGTGATCTATTGCTGCAGTCTTTCCATTTCTACAAAGAAGGAAGGGAGGTACATTTTCATACCTTTTATTTCAGGGTCAAGCTTAATCAGTATGATTGCTCAGTGGTACATTTTATTATTATTTTTTTGGTGAGGCAATTGGGGTTAAGTGACTTGCCCAGGGTCACACAGCTAGTAAGTGTCAAGTATCTGAGGCTGGATTTGAACTCAGGTCCTCCTGACTCCAGGGCCGGTGCTCTATCCACTGCACCACCTAGCTGCCCTGCAGTGGTACATTTTAACTTGTATAAAATATGCTATTGTGGCTTTCTAGCAGCACAGGTACCCAGTGTCATCATACAGTCCCATTGAGACTCAATGAATTGACTCACACACACACACATACACACACACACACACACACACACACACACACACACACACACATACACACCCGTCCCTTTGACCATGGAAAGGAAACCATCCAGATCCTTATGACTAATTGTTGCTTATTAAAGGGATTTAAAGAATCCTTTAATTTAAATCCTTCTTAGACCTAGTAGAAAATACTCTCCTTGAAGGCAGAGAGTGTTTAGTTTTGGTCTCTGTTTGACCAGAGCCTAATAATATCTGGTACTATACATAGTAAACGCTTGGGATGAAAGGTCTTCTCTTTGCAAAGCTTCTAAGAACCAGCTTAAACAAGAAAGATGTCTCACTTATTTGTCATGCTTAAGTTTCTGTGGAATGATTTGGACGGTGGTTAGTCCTAATAAACATTTATTTAGCCCTTGCTAAGTGTCAGGCACTGTGCTAAGTGCTGGTGATAAAAGGAAAGGAGGTTTCAAGAAACCTTCGAGGAGTTTACAATCTAATGGAAAGAAATGGAAACTAGTACGAGTATTAGGAGATCTATACAGGGTAAATTGGAGGTGATCTCAGAGGGAAAGCATTAGCATTAGCATTAAGGGGAACTGGGAAAGGATTTTTTTAGAAGATGGGATTTTGGCAGAGACTTGAAAGAGGCCAGGGAAGTCAGAAGATGAAGATGAGGAGGGAAAAACAATCTAGACAATGGGGGGACAGTCAGTGAAGATACATGAGGAGGAGAGTGAGGGAGTTGAGATTATTTAGTTCTGAAGAAGCCATGAAAAGCCATTCTATAATTCTGTACACGAATAAGCTTCATATTGCTGGGTATAAAGATTTAGAGATGGAAGGAACTTTAGTGGTCAACTAGCCCAGTGCTCTCATTTTACAGATTTGGAAACTGAGGCCCAAAAAGGCTCCTTTAAGTGTTTTCAAGTAGTAACAGAGCCAGGATTGGTCCTCAGAGCCTCTGACTTTGTACCACACATTCTATCTCTTCAGAGAAAAGAATAAAGGGTAATGCATTTAGATGGTAACTAGAGGAAGAACTTTAAGACAAACGCAATAGGAAGTAGGTGAATTCCCTTTCCTGGATATCTTTAATACCAGGATAGATACTTATCTGTCTTGTCTTGGTGCTTTAGGGTTCTAGGTGAGGCATGGAATTGGATAAGATGATCTCTGTAGGTCCCTTCTGGACCTATTATTCAAAGGCTAGCAAACCCCATTTCTCAGGGCAACAGATGTAAATCCTTTTCAATGCATTTTGATTCCTGTTCATTTACTTTTGTCTGTCTTTAGGCAAAGAAGTCTGTTTCTCATTTCCCATTATTCCTCCTCCTCTGGGGGCAGTGTGAGCTTGTGTCTATGAGACAGAATTGTTGCTGGTTTTTCTGAACCCACTACCTTAGTTGTCAGTTCCATTTGGGCTACTGCTTTAACAGATCGGAACATATGGAAAGACCTCTCTCAGAGTTTATTAGCTCACAAATCTCCACCCATTATTATTTCTTATCTGCTTACCTCTTTCCCTTGGGTTGGAAGGAAGCACTTGACCTTACAAACAATTCACTGCCCATGGGCCTTTGAAAAGGCTTTGAAAGCCATAGTAGCAGCTATATTTATAATTCTTCCACATTAGAAGAACTGGGTATTGGCTTAAGGGTTTATCACTGTTTCTCAAATTTCAGTCTTTAGTATTCAGCTTCGTTCTTTTGTTCCTTCATTCATTCCCTGCTTTCCTGCCTTGCCTTCTTTCTTAACATCACAATTTATATCTCTATACCTTATACTCAAAAGAAGTATTTATTTCTAGATTGACATTTCTTACTATTTTCTCTTTTTGATACTATTTTCCAATGAATAATGAGCTGTTTCTCTAGATTGTCTTATTAGGACTTAAAATTGTCTGTGGCTGGGGGATGAGGGAACAAGTGGTTAGTCTGTAAGCATTTGTTAAGTGCTTGCTACTCACTGTTCTTAGAGCTGGGGAATGCAGAGAAAGGCAAAAACGTGGTCCCTCCCCTGAAAGAGCTGACATTCTTTTTTTTTTTTTTTATGAGATATTTTATTTTTTCCGTTACATGTAAAGATAGTTCTCAACTTTTGTTTATACATGCTTTACAATTTCAGATTTTTCTCCCTCCCTCCCCTCCCTCCCCCCTCCCCTAGACAGCAGGTAATCTGATATAGGTTATATCTATATATCTCTATACATATACATATAGATATATATATACACACACATATATATATACACATAATAACATTAATCCTATTTCTGCATTAATCCTGTTACAAGAGAAAGAATCAGAGCAGTGATGCAAAACCTCAGAATAGAAAAAAAACACAACAGCACCCAAAACAAAAGAAATAATATGGTTCAATCAGCATCTATACTCCACAGTTCTTTCTTTCTTTTTTTTTTTCTTGGATTTGGAGATCCTCTTCTATCATGAGTTCCCTGGAACTCTTCTGTGCCATTGCATTGGTGAGAAGAATATAGTCCATCACAGTAGGTCAACACTCAATGTTGATGATACTGTGTACAATGTTCTTCTGGTTCTGCTCATCTCACTCATTATCAGCTCACATAAGACCCTCCAGGTTTCTCTGAACTCTTCCTGCTCATCATTTCTTACAGCACAATAGTATTCCATTGTATTCATATACCACAACTTGTCCAGCCATTCCCCAATTGATGGGCACCCCCTCAACTTCCAATTCCTTGCTACCACGTAAAGAGCAGCTATAAATATTTTTGTACATGTGGGTCCCTTTCCCCCTTCCATGATTTCTTTGGGCAAAAGACCTAAAAGTGGGATTGCTGGGTCAAAGGGTATGCACAGCTTTATCGCCCTTTGGGCATAATTCCAAATTGCTCTCCAGAATGGTTGGATCAGCTCACAAGGAGCTGACATTCTAATAGGGGAGACAAGTGAGTAATTACGTATATATAATATGCATACTGTATAAATGAAAGATAATGTCAAGAGGGAAGGCATTAGCAAAGGGAAAGGTTGGAGAGGGAGACAATGAAAGACAGAAAATTCTTTTGCAGAAATTGAGATGAATCTTGGAGAAATCTAGGGAAGCTGAAAGTCTGAAGTGAGGTAGAAGAACATTCCAGGTATGGGGGAGAGTTGGAACAAATTCAGAAAACCACCACCACCACCATGTCAACCACCACCACCATTGCCACTGCCACTGCCACCACCACATCAGGAAATGGAATGTCTTGTGTGAGGAAAAGCAAATAGATGGCAGCTGGATTGTATTGAACATGGAAGGTACTAAAGTGTATGATGATTGGAAAGTTAGAAAAGGGCCAATTTGTGAAGGACTTTATTGGGGAAAGTGACATGAGGTGAAAATATTTCTGCACGTACCCCTCAGACCACTTAATTCTGCTAGAAATTTGCAGTTGTTGTGGAGTATAACGTTGAGAGAAAACAACAGTATTGGTGGAACTGCCTGGGCTATTTGCCTAAATATTGACAGGATTCATTGTTATGGGAATTACCCAGAACTTTCTGTGTTCTCTATAAATGTGTAGCTATTAATCATAATTGTTTTCCTCTTTCAGGCTCACGACTAGAGATGTTGGGCTTTATTCCATCCCTTTGGCAATTTATGAGAGAAAACCCTTCCATTTTCACTGGCTCATTAAAAAAAAAATCTGTCAAACGGGGATTTTTATTGGGGGAGTGGTTGTGACTAGACATAGAATTTTGTTGTTTTAGGTAATCTCCAGTGAGGAAGTTCTCTCTACCGGGGCAGATCATCATCTGGTAGAGAGCTGCATGGTGGCATTGAGAGGTTCAGTAGCTTTTACAGGGTCACACAGCCAATAAGTGTCAGAGGCTGGACTTGAACTCGTGTCTTCCACACGCCAAGTCCAACTCCCTAGTTGCTCCTCCCAGGTTGCTTTCAAATTCTAATAAATGCTTGCTATATGTTAGTCACTGTGCTAAGAGTTGGGGATGCAAAGAAAGGCAAAAACAACATGGTCCCTGCTCTTAGGGATCTGATATTCTATTAGGAGAGACAATTAGCAAATGATTATGTACATATAACTATACCTATGTACATATATACATACACACATGCACATACAAACATAATGAATAGATGGTAATCTCAGATGGAAGACACTGGTGCAAGATGAAGGTTTGGGTAGGGGGACAGGGAAAGACCTCTTACAGAATAAATGAGTTGAATCTTTTTTTTTTTTTGGCAAGGCAATGGGGGTTAAGTGACTTGCCCAGGGTCACACAGCTAGTAAGTGTCAAGTGTCTGAGGCTGGATCTGAACCCAGGTACTCCTGAATCCCGGGCCGGTGCTTTAACCACTGCGCCATCTAGCTGCCCCCAAGTTGAATCTTTTTTTAAAAATTTAATTTGATTTTGTTTAAGGCACAGAGAGGACTCCCCCTCTACCCTCCCAGTCCCCTAGTTCACCCCCCCTCAATTACATGTAAAGATGGTTTTCAACATTCACTTTCTCTTTTTTTTTTTTTTTTTTTAGTGAGGCAATTGGGGTTAAGTGACTTGCCCAAGGTCACACAGCTAGTAAGTGTTAAGTGTCTGAGGCTGGATTTGAACTCAGGTACACCTGACTCCAGGGCCAGTGCTCTATCCACTGTGCCACCTAGCTGCCACTTAGCCAATCTCTAATGTATTTTCCCAACATTCACTTTCGTAAGATTTTGAGTTCCAAATTTTTCTCCCACCTTCCCTTCCATCCCTGTTCCTGAGGCCAGGTAGCAATCTGATATAGGTTATATATTCAATCATGATAAACATATTTCCACATTAGTTATGTTGTAAGAGAAGAGTCAGAACAAAAGGAAAAAAAAACCCACAAGAAAGAAACAACAAAAGTGAAAACAGCATGATTCAATCTTCATTCAGACTCCATTTTTCTGGATGTGGAGAACATTTCCCATCACGAGTCCTTTTGGAATTAATTGTCTTGGATCATTGTATTGCTTGCTGAGAAGAGCTAAGTCTATCAAAGATAATCATCGCACAATGTTGTTGATACTGTGTACAGTGTTCTCTTGGTTCTGCTCATTTCAGTATGAGGTGAATCTTGAAGGAAGCCAAGGATGCCAGAAGTTAGAAGTGAGAAGTAAAAGCATTCCAGGAATGGAAGAAAAACCCATTATAATGTTTAACCTTACAATTAGAGAAGACTCGTCTGAATTTATGAGTAGCAATGGAAAAGTGATAATACTTTTTTTTTTTTGGATACTTAAGGTTTACAAAACACTTACGGTGTCCAGTTGTGTCCAACTCTTTGTGGCCCCATTTGGGATTTTCTTGACAAAGATACGAGGATGGTTTGCCATTTCCTTCTCCAGCTCTTTTTTTTTTTTTTTTGTGAGGCAATTGGGGTTAAGTGACTTGCCCAGGGTCACACAGCTAGTAAGTGTTAAGTGTCTGAGGCTAGATTTGAACTCAGGTACTCCTGACTCCAGGGCCAGTGCTCTATCCACTGTGCCACCTAGCTGCCCTTCCAGCTCATTTTACAGATGAGGAAACTGAGGCAAACAGAGTGAAGTGACTTGCCCAGGGTCACACAGCTAGTAAATGTCTGAAGCCAGATTTGAACTCAGGAAGCTGAATCTTCCTGACTCCAGGCCCAGTGCTCTATTCATTGTGCCACTTCACAATAACCCTATGAGCAGTATCACCCTCATTTGGCAGATGAAGAAATGGAGGCAGGATTAAAACCCAGCTCCTTTGGCTCAGATCTGGTGGGTGCTCTTTCCAGGTGAAGCTTTTGGGAATAAAATAAGTCTTTTGGTATACCTGAATTAAATTGTGAACAAAAACAAAAGGAGAGAACAGGTTATGGGGGGTGGTGGTGTCTGCATTCAAAAAATGCTGGTAATTCCAGGTCATGGAAAAATAAGTATTTCTCCAATGTTTAAATTCAGTGACTAAACGTGAGATTTGTTTCAATTTTGCCATTGTCTCTAAGCCGTTAATCTGCTCAAGAATTATAGCACAGGTACATTTTGCCAAGTCTTTCTTCAGAAGCATTTTATGATGATAGTAATCGCAAGTGTGACCCAAGTTCCCTATTTCAAAGCCTTATTTATTCTGTTTGTTCTCTACTATTTTCTATGATAAGCTGTATTTCTGCAGTTCATCCACCCTCTCTATGCTTATTTATTTAGGAAAAGAATATTAATTAGTAATGTCAGGCAGCCTATGGCAAATACAAGCAGCAAATACAACAGGACCTTTCCAGATGAATATTTCAGGCCTTCTTCCTACCTTCTTCCATTTAATATATCTTGTGCGATGTACTTATTTGTATATTTTCTCCACCATTAGAATGTAGCTCCTTGAGAACAGGGACCCTGTTTTTGCTTTTCTTTGCATCTCCATGGTTTAGCACAGTGCCTAGCACATAGTAAGCACTTAATAATAAGTAGGTAGCCTTTATCTAGCACTTAAAGTTTTGCAAAAAGCTTGACTAATATTATTTCATTTATCCTCACAACAACTCTGGGAGGGAGGTGCTATTATTAACCCATTTTACAGATATATACTTGTTGACTAATAGTCCAAGCTAATATGAATTACAATAGTAATGATGGTAATGATTTTTTGTGCTTTAATTTCATGGAAAAAAAGTTCTATGCCCCCAGGGCATAGATAGATAAGAGAGGTCAAATTGTTGCATGAACTGCTACAAAGGAAAGGTGGTCTTTCCATCGTGGTCATCTTTAACCTCTTCTTCCAGAGTGGCAAGCAGAAATATTCTTGCCAAGATTCTTACAAGGAATGGGATTCAGTAAGTTCTATCCATACAATCCCAGGGAGATCCCAATGACCTTGAGCCTGATAAATATCAGTTGGTTGTTGATCTGTTGTTTAGTTGATTAGTCATGTCTGACTCTTCATGATGCCAAAGATACTGGATGCCATGATGGCAAAGATACTGGAGTGGTTTGTTGTTTCCCTCTCCAGCTCATTTTACAGATGAGAAAATGGAGGCAAACAGGGTTAAGTGATGTACCCAGGAGTCATATAGTTAGTAAGTGAGGCCATATTTGAATTCAGGTCCTCCTGACTCTAGGGCCAGCACTCCATCCACTGCATCACCTAGCTGCTTAAAAATATCAGCTGTATGATGATGAGTGAGATGAGCAGAACCAGAAGAACATTTTACACAGTATCATCAACATTGAGTGTTGACCTACTGTGATGGACTATATTCTTCTCACCAATTCAATGGTACAGAAGAGGATCTCCAAATCCAAGAAAAAAAAAAAAGAACTGTGGAGTATAGATGCTGATTGAACCATACTATTTCTTTTGTTTTGGGTGCTGTTGTTTTTTTTTTTTCTATTTTGAGGTTTTGCATTACTGCCCTGATTTTTTCTCTTATAACAGGATTAATGCAGAAATAGGATTAATGTTATTATGGATATATATATGTATGTGTATATATATGTATATGTATATAGATATATAGATATAACCTATATCAGATTACCTGCTGTCTAGGGGAGGGGGGAGGGAGGGGAGGGAGGGAGAAAAATCTGAAATTGTAAAGCATGTATAAACAAAAGTTGAGAACTATCTTTACATGTAATGGAAAAAATAAAATACCTTATATATAAAAAAAATATATCAGCTGTAGTCCTCTACAAAACCATTAAGAAGCCAACTCAAAGTAGGATAGATGGGGTTATATCTATTGCTACTCAAAGGCCTATGGCATGATTTGGACATGATTAAATGCCTTCTTTGTATCTGAGTCCCAGCACCAGTAGTAGGATGGAGATGAAAGTCTATTCACTAAATGAGAGATGGAGGCACATAGCCTTCATTCAAGGGGAACTTCTGGTACAATTCTATTTAGGTGGTAAGCTGCTTAATGACTGCTTCAAAGCTAACGCTGAACCATTGGTTAGAAAGAAGGCAAATATTATAAACCTCTTACAAGACAACCATTTGTTCGCAAAAATAATCTGCTCTTTGCAGTTATCTGTGATCTATTTGTAACAGACCCATAACTAGGGTAGAGCAACTGGAATTTTGTTCCCACTTGACAACATTTTGAGGGTGCTGAAATTCAGAGGGCACTGACAGGAAAAAGACATTTTTTTGTGTGTGTGTGGGGGACTATGGGGGTTAAGTGACTTGCCCAGGGTCACACAGCTAGTAAGTGTCAAGTGTCTGAGGCCAGATTTGAACTCAGGTACTCCTGAATCCAAGGCCAGTGCTTTATCCACTGCGCCACCTAGCTGCCCCTAACATACTATGTTCTTAATCCCATTCAGTTACTTTACAGATTAATACCATTTGCCATAAAGAGAGTGTGGATACTTCATTGAAAACCCATCTCCACTAGTAGAGAAGAACAACATAAAAGTAAATTCCCCCCGACAGTGGATTGTCAGCATCTCTGTTTACAAAGGATGGAGTAGTAAAAAACAAATGAAAAACCTCAATCCCTTAGTGACTCAGTTTCCTAATTTGTAAAATTATAGAGCCTACCTCTAAGGTCCTTTTCAGCTCTAAATCTATGATCCTATCATCTTCCTAGACACCAATAATAGAACACTTGATAATCTTGAAAGGGAGAAAGAGAGAGAGAGATAGAGAGAAACAGAAAGACAGAGACAGAGACAGAGAGACAGAGCTGCACAGATACACTCACAGAGACAGACAGATAGGGGTGGGGGCACAGGGAGTCAGGCAGAGAAAGAAACAGACAGACAGACAGATACAGAGAAAAAAAGAGAGAGAGAGAGAGAGAGAGAGAGAGAGAGAGAGAGAGAGAGAGAGAGAGAGAGATTTAATGGGGTCTATGTGGACAATCAGGGACAGCCCTACCTCAGCACAGGCATACAAATGTATAAAAAGACTTCTATACAAAGAAAATAGAATACTTTTTAAAAAACATAATTTTATTGATATTTTCTGTTTTTATATGACCTGAATTTCTTCCCATATCCCTCCCTTTTCCCTTTCCCAGGGCATCATGCCTTAAAACAATTTTTTTAAGAAGAAAAAAAAGAAAAAAAACAAACCCTAGCAAATCAATCAGTATATGGAAAAAAATCTGACAATAGATGTGATGTTCAACACCTGTGGCCCACTCTTCCCTCCAGCTCTGCAAAGGAGTCAGGAAACATGTTTCTTGAATTTCTTTTTCAGGTCCAAGTTTGTTCTTTGGAATTCTGCAATATTAATTTTTGATTGTTTTGTGGTTATTGTTCTTTAAATTTATATTGTTGTAGTCATTGTGTATACTGTTTTCTTGACTCAGCTTCCTTCATTTTGCAATGGGTTCTTGCATGTATTTCTATTCTTTTCTGTATTCATCATATTCGTTGCATACCACAATTTGTTTAGCCATAGGTAACTACTTTGTGTCCAGCTTTTTGCTACCACAAAAGTGCTGTTATAGATATTTTGGTGTATTTAGAACCTTTAAAAAAGTCAATTACCTTTTTGGTGTATATGCCTAGCAGTGGACTCTAAAGGGCAAAGGATATGGACATTTTAGCCACTTTAATTTTTAAATAACAAATTGCTTTCCCAAATGCTTTTTACTAGTTCACAGCTCCACCAACAATGTATCTGTTTGCTGGTCTTTCCTCTACTCTTCTGCCATTGATTTATTCCCACTTTTTGTCATATTTGTCAATTTTCTGAGTATGATGTGAATCCCGAGGGTTGTTTTGATTTGCTTGAAAATAGAATTCATAAAAATAATTCTAAAAATGTGAGGCACAATTATTCTTTAGAAGAAGATGGAAATGGATTATTGATGGATAGCCATCCTAGGCATAAGAGTAAAAGAACCACACTTGAGATCTGCTATTATACCTACTAGATGGAAAAAAAGAAAAAATAGAGATCTCTATTTTTTCAGGCCTATGAGAAGGGAAGAGAGAACAAACTAAAGCCTCTCCTGCTTAGCTAGAAGGAGAGGGACGACAAGAATATGGGGAGAAATGCAGGTCATATAAAAACAGAAAACATCAATAAAAATTTATTTATTTATCTATCTATCTATTTATTTATTTATTTTTAGTGAGGCAATTGGGGTTAAGCGATTTGCCCAGGGTCACACAGCTAGTAAGTGTCAAGTGTCTGAGGCCGGATTTGAACGCAGGTACTCTTGAATCCAGGGCTGGTACTCTATCCACTGCACCATCTAGCTGCCCCCAAAATTAATTTTTTTAAAAGCGTTTTTTTTTCTTCCTTGGTGGGGCAATGAGGGTCAAGTGACTTGCCTAGGGTCACACAGCTAGTTAGTTAAGTGTCAAGTGTCTGAAGCCAGATTTAAACTCAGGTCCTCCTGAATCCAGGGCTGGTGCTTTATCCACTGCACCACCTAGCTGCCCCCTTTAAAAAGTTTTTAAACTCCATCTATACATGCACCTGTGGCTCCAAGAAGCTGTAGCTTGCATAATGGACATATCTTGGTAAAACCATCTTGTCAGATGGGCTAAACCAGGTTGAGGGTAACCAACAGGCTTCAGACCAGTCGGTGAGGTAAGGGGATGTCTATCCCAAGCATGGAAAGACTTCCCCCAGAAAAAGGGGTGGGTGAGAATTTGTTCCAACAACTAGGAAGGCAGCTTAAGTGGGTACTGTGGAGCTCTTAGAACTTGATCAGACATCAAAGATGCCATGGTCCTCTATTGTATTCCAGGCCATTATCAGTGGTTCTGACTTTTGTTTCCCATTGGACTTCAATGACTCTGCAAGAGAGAGTGAGGCTGAGGACTTTGTACAACTCTGCTTAACTTAAATCCAGTTCATGCACAAATCAAAGCATCACCTCTTAATGTCATTGGTCCTCTGCGAAAATGGAGGATGAACAACAATGGTAATGACAACAGCAACATGCTCCCAGGCATGTCCCTTCTTGCTGGTCCCTAGCTCTACTTAACTTTTCCTTGTTGATGTGTGGACTCATTCTAAACTCTTTCAGCTCTGAAGGTCAGGGGAGGTGGTGTTCCTTTTCTTCAAGAAAGGATTCTGTTTTAAATCAAGGAGATGCTACCCTATTTATAACCAAAGGCCTATTCCTCCACCTCATTTCTTTTTCTTTCTTTTTTTCTGGGGCAATGAGGGTTAAGTGACTTGCCTAGGGTCACACAGCCAGTGTCAAGTGTCTGAGGCTGGATTTGAACTCAGGTCCTCCTGAATCCAGGGCTGGTGCTTTATCCATTGTGCCACCTAGCTGCCCCCATATTTTTCAATTAAAGGGTTCTTCCTTGTTCATAAACAGAAAGCTGCTCCCCTCAGTCTAATCAGATTGAAATATTGGGTACCATTTTTCTGAGATCTAGTATTTGGACTAAAGCTAGGGAAGAGGGTAAGGAGTGCTGGATTTAGAATGAGAGAACACAGTTCAAAGTCCAGTTCTACCACTTACTATTGGGCGACCATGAGAAAACTACTTTTTTAGGTTTCATTTTTATTATCTGGAAAATGAGGGGTTTGGACTAGATGCCCACTAATGTCTTTTCTGGCCCCAAATCTAATCCTATGATCTCTTCATCATTCCAAAATGTAGAAAGTAACTGGATGTCAACAGTTAATTATATTGCCAAGGATGGCCAAGCATGGCAGAAGCACCTAACAAAACATACATCTTGAGTCAGTGTTGAGGAATTTATTTCCCATATGTGTGTTGTCTTTCCCTCATGATGAGCCTTTATTCACATCATAGCTTACCCCAACCTAGGATGTCCTCTTCAGTGACCGAATCACAGGACCAGAGTTTTAGAGCTAGTAGAGAGCTGAGTCCATCTAGTCCAGGGATTCTTTTTGTTTTGTGGGGCAATTGGGGTTAATTGACTTGCTCAGGGTCACACAGCTAGCAAGTTTCAAGTGGCTGAGGCTGGATTTGAACTCAGGTCCTCCTGAATCCAGGGCTGGTGCTTTATCCACTGCACCACCTAGCTGCCCTAGTCCAGGGATTCTTATCTTTTTTTTTTCTGTGTGACACAGACCCCTTTGTCAGTCTGGTTAAGCCAATGGAAGCCTATTCCTTCTCAGAAGAATGTTTTTAAATGAATGAAAAAAACAAACCCAATACCAAAGCACTACAAAGGAAACCAATTATATTGAAATAAAGATTTTTAATTTTTTTTTCCATTCAAGTTCATGGACCTGCTAAAATCTATCCATGGACTGCTTGGGAGTCTATGGCTCCTAGGTTAAGAACCCCTGATCTAGTCCAAGTCTTGTATTTTACAGTCAAGGGAAGTGAGGCTCAGACAGATCAAGTGAATTGTCCAAGGTCACCTGAGGTAGGACATAGTAGATCTGAGATTTGAATGAAGATTCAAATTCAACCTGTCCTTCAATGCCATTTCAAATACTATTTCTTCCACGAAACTTGCTCACTAACCCTGCTCATAATGATCTGCCCTTCCTCTGAGCTCTATAGTAGATGTAGTGAGAAGACCCCTGGACATGAAGTCAGAATATGTTGGTTCCAGTCCTGGCCGTGTAACCCTAAGTAAGTCACTTAATTTCTCTGAGCCTGTTTTGTCATCTGTCAAATGGAGATTTAATAATAATATCTACCTTGTCTTCCTGGTAGGGTTTTTATGTGAAGCAAATGAAATAAAGGATGTGAAAGGGCTTTGTCAAGGACAAAAATAAGGGATTGTTATTACCAATCACTGAATAAATATTGTTTCATATATACATTATACACACATATGTGTATGCATATTTATGTATACATACATACATACATACATACATACATACATACATACATACGTACATACATACATAAATGTTCTTCAGTCATTTTAGTCCTGACTCTTTGTGACCCCATTTTGGGGTTTTCTTGAGAAAGATACTAGAGTGGTTTGCTATTTCCTTTTCCAGATCATTTTACAGGTGAGGAAACTGAGGTAAACAGGCTTTAATGATTCATGTTTGTTGTTGTTTAGTTGTTTTAGTTGTTTGACTCTTCGTAACCCCATTTGGGGTTTTCTTGGCAAAGGTACTGGAGTACTTTGTCATTTCCTTCTCCAGCTTATTTTACAGATGAAGAAACTGAGGCAAACAGAGTTAAGTGACTTGCCTAGAGTCACACAGCTAGTAAATGTCTAATGCTGGATTTGAACTCAGGTCCTCCTGACTTCAGGCTCAGCACTCTATCCACTGCACCATCTGTCATATTTTTAGTTATCTTTTTAATGTATATATGTTGAAGTTCATCAACTAATAGATTATAATAGGGTAGGGGGTCACATCTTACTCACTTTTGTACTCTCCCCAAAGCATCTCAATGATACCTTACAGATAGTAAATACCTAATGGAAAACATGTTAATTGCTTGATCGGACATAGCTAAGACTGCTCGCCCTCCCGTCCCCCAAATTCACTCCTCTTGTCTTCTTTCTGTTTGTATTCAGCCCATAAAGACATCTTCATTCTCACTGAAGTGACAGTTTGAGAGACAAACAAGAAGGAGATGCGTGGGAATCAGTGGCGGGGTGAACGGCTGGGGTGGAGGAGGGGAGCGACTTCCAGGTGTTTGAGAAGATGAGGCTTTCATTCTCCACAGTGACATTTGTCAAGGCCTGCTCCTCCATAGAATGCTCTGGGAAGGCTTGGCAGTCAGTGGTGCTCCAGACTCATTGGGTGTAAACGCATCTGGGTGAATGTATGTGCTTTTCTCCTGCCTTTTTGGCAACCGTATTCAGGAGTCCTGAATCCTTCTGATTGACAGTGATAGATAGGCTTATCTGAAGTTCCTCCGGTTTCCACACTGTGATTGGCTGGGCAGAACCATGGTAGAGTCGGGAAAATTCTTCTCTGTAGAGAGAAACAATTATAAAGCATTTTAAGAACAGCAAGCTGAATGCTTTTCACAGCTGGTTGTTCTTGTTTATGACAAGTAATAATTGCCTCAGGTGCAAAGAAAAAAAAACCACATTGCAAGTTTATTTTGAGAGGTAGCTCAGTGCACACGAATTGGGCTCTGGAGATAACCGGGTAATTGGGCACCAGAGCAGCTGGGTTCCTGGGGCCTCAGATAGAGTGGATTCCAAGGTGGTGGAAGGCTCTGGGGGCGGGCGGGGGGGGGGAGTGTCTCTTGCTGAGCTCCAAGGGTGACTGGGTTACCCTCTGGGTGAATGGGAACATCCCCTCTCAACCAAGTAGGTCAATTGACTTCCCATAGAAACGAGGCTTCAGTATGATTTGAAGCTCTTGAAAATAGGCTGAGGCTCTATGGCTACTAGTGTCAGTGGTGATACTAGCAGTCATTTATGTATTTACTTATATAGCATTGTGAAGCACCTTACACATACTCTTTCATTTTACCCTCACCAATTCTGTGATGTGCTATTATTTTATTATTATTTTATTATTTTTTTGCGGGGCAATGAGGGTTAAATGATTTGCCCAGGGTCACATAGCTAGTAAGTGTCAAGTGTCTGAGGCTGTATTTGAACTCAGGTCCTCCTGAATCCAGGGCCAGTGCTTTATCCACTGTGCCATCTAGCTGCCCCGTGATGTGCTGTTATTAACCCCATTCTACAAATTTACAAGAAACTGAGGCTGAGAGGTTAGTAACTTGTCCAGGGTCACACCATCTGAGGTGGGATTTGAGCTTAGGGCTATCTGACCCTAACTAAGTTTAGCTACCTAGCTTCCATAATGTATCTGGGCTTTGATGGAAGGAACAGGGTGTGTGTGTTTGGGGGTGGGTGGGTGGGGGTCTCTGTGTATCGTATGGATGCTTCTAAGCAGAGTCCTGCTGGTATTGTGGCTGACAAGCTAGGGAATTTGCATGGGCTCATGAAAGTTACTAAGAGCCAAGTTTAAATAGAAAATATTTTTTTTCTTTTTTCTAGAAGTAGTGATGGGTTGACACTATACCATCCACACTCTTTCAACCAGATTTCCCTTGTGATCGATGGTATACATCTGTGGGATGACTGGATATGATTAAGAGTACAGTGTGTGACCATGAAATAGACCACTCACTATTTGAGGCCAGATGGGCCCCAGGTAGGTTGATGGCCTTGGTTTCATTGGGATTCAATGAAACCTTTAATAAGGCAGAATCACAGCATCACAGAGGCCTGAGACCAAGAATGCCCTCTACGACATTGCCACCAATTGCCCATCTTGTCTCCCTCCGAAGACCTGTAGTGACAGGGAAGACATTCACTACTTCCCGAGGTAACCCATTCCACATTTGGGCATTTCTAATTGTCAGGAAGTTTTCTCCTTTGATCAAGCCTAAGTTTCTTTTTTGCTCCTAAGCTCTCCTCCTGGAGCCAAGGAGAACATCTAGTCTCTCTTCCATAAAATAGCTCGTCAGAGACTTAGAGATGGCTATCACGTTCTCCTTACCTCTTCTCTGGGGACTAAACTACTCCAAATTCTTTGTGCCCTAAAAATAATGAATATGAGGATTTCAGAGAGACATGAGAAAATTTGTATGAACTTTTAGAGTGAAGTTAGCAGATACAGAACAGACATATTAACAGTAATGTAAATGAAACAACACTAAAAGATCACCAAATGGATTATTGATTGTAATGAGCAATCTTTGGTCTAGAATGATGAAATGAACCTCCTTTCTTTTGTCGGGGAGATGGGACTCGGCTCACAAGGTCAGATGTGGTAGCTGTCTGTGGCAGTTGTTTTTTGAAAATGCTTTTCTTTGTGACAAAGGAGGATTCAATGCAGAGTACGGTGGAATCTCAGTAAATGACTGTGGCATGAAAACAGAAGGCACCAATAAAATTTAAAAACCCTATAGTATTATTAATAGTATGGTTGAGCTAAACATGGGTTAAATAGGTTTCTGTGAATAAGTTAGGAAGCAACTTGGTACATCAGCTTTGAAGTCAGAGGACCTGGGGTCAAACCTTTGGCAAGTTGATGAACCAACCTGGCCCTTAGTTTACTATAATGTAAAATGACAGGACCCATTCATTCAATAAGCATTTATTAAGTGCCTACTATGTGCCCATCACTACACTGTGTGCTGGGAATAGAAAGACAAAAAATGTAACAGTGCTTACCCCTAAGGAGCTAAAATTCTACTGGGGAAGGGGAAGAACAGAAACATCATGAAAGCTGAAAATTAAATAGAAAAAAAAATACAAAGTAATTTCTAGGGAGAGGTTGTTAACTACTAGGGGTATAAGAAAAGATGTCCTGTAGGAAGTGACACCTGAGATGGGCCTTGAAGGAAGCCAGGAATTCTATGAGGTGGAGTGCTCTGTAGGCATTGAGGACAGCCTGTATAAAGCCCAGAGACAGGAGATGAATGCTATATTTAGGGAACAGAAAGTAAACCAGTTTGGCTGCAATTTAGAAGATAGGAAGGTCAGTGATTTGCAATGGAAAGACATGGCAATCTTGGAAAAGTATGATAGGATTATAGGTTTAGGGATACTAAGGAGTTTAGAAATCTATTGTGTTAACAGATTAAGAAACTGAGGCACAGAGATTATACAACCTGCCTAGGATCACACAACTGTAAATGTTGGGGGAGATCAGAATTTGAACTCAGGTCTTACTTGAGTCCAATGCAAATCTACTGTGGGCTACCTACCTGCCTCAAGATGGTGGTGGCGGCAGTGATGGTGGCGATGGTGATGATGATGAGGGTGGAGGTTGCAGTGGCTAGGATTTATAAAGGTTTGCAAAACACTTTACATGTTATCTCATTTTATCTTCACAACAACCCTGGGAGGTAGGTTATGTTTATCCCATTTTATGGATGGGAAAAATGAGGCAATCAGAGGTTAGGCAACTTGCCCAAGATCAGATAGCTCGTAAGTATCTGAGGTCAGATCTGAACTCAAGTTTTCCTGACTCTAGGTCCAGCCCTTTAGCCACTCTACCACCTACCTACTTCATGTGCAATCTAGCTGCAAAGGGCTTTAAAAGCCAAAGGAACCTTTTATTTTATTCAAAAGTGAAGGAGCCTTCCTGAGCAGAAGAAGGACTTGGTTAACTCTGTGCTTTAAATATATCAATTTGGCATTTGTGTGGAAGATGGATTAGAGACAGAATAGACTCAATCAAAGAACAATTAGGTAGATTTTTTTTTTTCAACAGACCAGGCGAAAGGTGGCAGGGCCCAAACTAGGATGTGACTAGGAAAATAGCGAGAAGGGGACAGATGTGACAGATGTATTTGATGAGATCTAGCAACTGATTGGGCAAGAGCAGGGTGGGAGTGGGAAGATTCAAAGGGTTTCTGGGAGGCTGGGAATCTGGGTGACTGGAAGAATAGTGGTGCCCTCAACAGATATACGGATGTTAGGAAGAGACAAGGGTTTTAGAGAAAAGATAATGTGTTCTTTTTTAAACAGGAGTTTGTGATGCCCAAGAGACATCAGTTGGAAGTATCCAATGGACAGTGGTGATTAAGAAACTGGCCACAGCTCAGGAGGCAGGTCGGGTTTGGTTACATAGAACTTAGTCATGTGCACAGAGATGGTGGGTAGATCAGATGGCCCCGAGACCCCTTCAAGATCTAGATCGTGCTATTTTGCCTTTGGGAAAATGCATTTCTGAGTTACAAATGAACCCTTCTAATCTAACTTCAATAAGATGTCACTTCCTAGAGGAGTTTGCTTTGGGGGATTGTTTTCAATTTCATATTCCCTGCACCTAGCACAGTGCCTGACACATGGGAAGCACTCAATACTTATTGAACGGGATTCTATCATGCTGAGGTCTGGAGGGCCTTCACTGCCCTGATTCTCCTCTCCCGGGTGCTTTGTGTGTGTCCATTTAATTCTCAAAATGAGGTGCCCAGAACCAAATGCCATACTTCAGCTGTGGTCCGACAAAGGCAAGAGTACAACAATGACAACCCATTACCCTGGACAGCATGGCTCTCTTAGTTCAGCCTAAGATTTCAGTAGGTTTTTTGCTGATAGGTCACATTGTTAAAGGCATAGTAGATAGAAGCAGCTGGGTGGAAAAGTGGATAGAACCCCAGGCTTTTCATTAGGAAGAACTGAGTTCAAATGTGGCTTTAGACATTTCTTTCTTTTTTTTTTTTTTTTGTGGGGCAATGAGGGTTAAGTGACTTGCCCAGGATCACACAGCTAGTAAGTGTCAAGTGTCTGAGGCTGGATTTGTTTTTGTTTTTGTTTTTTGTTTTTAGTGAGGCAATTGGGGTTAAGTGACTTGCCCAGGGTCACACAGCTAATTAATTAAGTGTTAAGTGTCTGAGGCCGGATTTGAACTCAGGTACTCCTGAATTCAGGGCTGGTGCTTTATTCACTGCACTACCTAGCTGCCCTGACATTTCTTAATTTTGTGACTCCAGGCAAGTCACTTAACCTTTCTCAGACATTAGGTTGTAAGCTCCTTGAGGGTGGGGACTGTCTTTTGCCTCTTTTTTTTTGTATTCTCAGTGCTTAGCACAGTGCCTAGCATATAGTAGGTCCTTAATAAGTATTTAATCGATTGCTTCAGTTTCCTCATCTGTAAAATGGGGTTAATAATAGCACCTACCTTCCAGTGTTGTTGTAAGGATAACATAATATTTGTCAAGTGCTTTGCAAACCTTAATGTGTTAGATAAATGCTAGTTGTTTGTTGTTGTTGTTGTTGTTGTTGTTGTGAAGGATGGGGGATAGGGCCTAGACCTTTGATTTCACTGATACAGGGAAATCCCAAGTGAGGAAACACACTCTACCAATGTAGATTAGCATCTTTTCTACAATTTGGAGAGCTGCCTGGCTCAGCAAGATGGTAACTGACTTGCTTAGGCTCCCATAGCCAGTAAGTGTCAGAGACAGGACTTGAACCCCAGTCTTCCTGGCTTTGAGGCCAGTTTTCTAGTCACTCCACTATGCTATTTCTATTAGTGTAACATGGCAAACAAAAAACTGTGGTCATCTTAGGCTGAATTGAGAGAGTTCTACTATCCAGGTCTGGGGAGCTTATTACCGTTGTATTCCTCCCATGTCAGACACTTCTGGAGTATGGTTTTTAGTTCTGCAGCTGGAAAGGCCTAGTTTTAAATTGTACCTCTGGTATTTAAGAGCTATGTATTTCTTGGGGAAATCACTTGTCCTCCATGGACTCCACCATCTAAGTACTTCACTTCCCTATGCTGATAATTGAAAATCACATACTTGACCCATATTCAGCTCATAGTACACTAAAACCACTAGAAAGCCATTCAGCTGACCTACTGTCTTGCCACTTTCCACTCACATCTTGTCCCTGTGAAAGTGAATTTGTGAACTCAAGTGTAAAACTTGAAACTTATCTCTATTAGATTCATCTTATTACATCAGATTCAATCCAGTATTCTTGCCTACCCAAATACTTTTGGATTCTATCTTGTCATTCAATATATTAGCTAGTGTGGCTAGCTTTCTATCACTTGCAAATCTGACAAGAATGTTGTCATCATCTATGCCTTTATTCAAGTCACTTGATAAAATATAATAAGCAACACACTGCCGTGCGCAGGTTCTCGGCAAACTCTACAAAAGACTTCCATGCAAGTTGACACTGGAGCAGTAATGACTACTTTTTGGAACTGGCCATTCAAGTAATTATAATTCCACTTGACTATATTATTGTTTAGCCTACATTTTTCCATCTTCTTTCACAAGAATAACATGAGAGAGATATTGTCAAATGTTTTGTAAAATCTAGAAAAAATATCCCTAAAACAGTCACTAGATCTGTGACAAATAGTTTTGTAGAAAAAAAAAGAAAGAAAAAAGGGAAATTGAGGTTAACCTGGCATGACTTGTTGAAGCTATGCTGGTCTTTTGTGATCATTACTTCCATTTCTAGATGTTCACTAATCAATTTAAAAAATATGAAATGTATTATATAATTAAAAAAGAAACTTATTAGAAATGGAAATTCATCACTTCACATACGATAATTTTCTTGTGTTTTGCTGTGTATGTGGAAGTGCTCTTTATTTGGAGAGTATAAAAAATTGGAAGGGAAACAGTTAACTGGGAAAACATTTTACAGGAAGTTTTTCTGATAAAGATCTGACAACCAAAATATAGAAAAACTAAATCAGTGTAGCACATGCTCTGGAGCTATTATTTCAACTCTCATTCTCACAGAAGAGTTAGGTCTTTAGAAATTGACTACTATGTATCCCTTAGGATTATAGGGACTTTTGGGGAAGGATGTCTTTCTAAGGTTATATAACTATGAGCCCCTCCCCCCCCACCAGTTTTCTTACCATGATTATCAGTTGATGTTAATTTAGTCAGCCAGCTTAATTTAAAGTGAAAATAGAATACTTTACGTGCATTCAGATTCCATAGTTCTTTTTCTGGATGTGGAGAACATTTTACATCATGTCTTTTGGAATTGTCTTGGATCATTGTATTGCTAAGAAGAGCTAACTCTTTCATAGTTGTTCATTGCACAATGTTGCTGTTACTGTGGACAGTATTCTCCTGGTTCTGCTCATTTCACCCAGCATTAGCTCACATAAGTCTTTCCAGGTTTTTCTGAAATTTGCCTGCTTATCATTTCTTCTTCTTCTTCTTTTTTTTTTTTTTTTGAGAGGCAATGGGGGTTAAGTGACTTGCCCAGGGTCACACAGCTTGTAAGTGTTAAGTGTCTGAGGCTGGCTTTGAACTCGGGTCCTCCTGAATCCAGGGCCAGTGCTCTATCCACTGTGCCACCTAGCCGCCCCCTGCTTATCGTTTCTTATGGCAACAATAGTATTCCATCACATTCATATACCAAAACTTGTTCAGCCATTTCCCAATTGATAGGCATCTCCTCAATTTCCAATTCCTTGCCACCACAAAAAAGCAGCTATAGATATTTTTGTACATGTAGGTCCTTTCCCCTTTTTTATGATCATTTTGAGATACAGACCTAGTAGTGGTATTGCTGGGTCAAAGGGTATGCACAGTTTTATAGCCCTTTGGGCATTTAATTAACTTTTGAGAAGTGTTTTATTTACTACAGTGGTACAGTTAGTGCAAAATATCCCCTTAGAATGCTGTGACACTCTCTCATTTAGACACAGAATCTAGGAGAAAGTGGATTTGTTCTTTTTCTTTTCTTTTGTGGGGCAATAAGGGTTAAGTGACTTGCCCAGGGTCACACAGTTAGTAAGTGTTAAGTTTCTGAGGCCAGATTTGAACTCAGGTCCTCCTGAATCCAGGACTGGTGCTCTATCCACTGTGCCACCTAGCTGCCCCCAAATGGAGTCATTCTTAAAGAACATATAGGGCAAAGAAGTAACTCACGGCTCCTGTTTTTTTAAAGTCCTATCCTCTTATTACTAGGGTGACCAAGAAGTGACCTTTAAGTATTGTGTAGTTTCTTTGTTGGACTCCTTGTATAACCATGAATCTACTTTCAGCCTGTCCTTGGTTCCCAATATGGAAACTGATGTCAGCTGTTCCTGAGAACACGCTATTAGAATGTTGATGGGAAGATGGGAAATCTAAAATCTTTTTGAACCTTTAAAGCTTGCAAAGTTCACCTCTGGCCAAGTTGGGGAGGCAGGATACAAATCAAATCAAATCCTATTGCTCTACTTCTCCTTCCCAATTGATTTCTTCTCAGGGGGTTAGCAGAAAAACTCATTTTTTCCATTTTCTCAAATGTGAATTTCTAATTAACCTTTAAATAATATATACTAGAAATTTGTCAGAAATTGAAGCCAAGATCACTGGTCTATAATTTCTAGACATTTTGCTTCCCTTTTTTGAAAATTGGTAATTTTGATTTTCTTCAGTCCTTTGATCTATCTCCAGTTTTCCATGATCTTTTATAGATAACTGACTGCCATCACATCTGCCAGTTCATTCATTACTCAAGGATATAATTCATCAGGCCCTGGTGACTTGAACTTATCAAGGATGGCTATGTGTTCCCTTATGTTGGCTTCCCTTGGATCTTAACTCTATTAATTATTCTTGTTTTGTTCTATCCAGCCCAGGAATCATTCTCCTTGGAAAAGAAGATAAAAATTGAGCAGTTCTCCATTTTCTCTTTTGCTCTCATTGTTCTATCCAACCCAAGTGTTGGTTCTACTCTTTCCTTGGCATTGCTCTTATAGCTTAAAACCCTCTTTAATTTTTCTTGCCAACTTCAACTGGTTTTAAGTTCAACTTTCTGACTGGACTGTGATACACTTTTAAAAATACCTCTTTGGGGTAGCTAGGTGGTGCAGTGGATAAAGCACTGGCCCTCAATTCAGGAGGACCTGAGTTCAAATCTGACCCCAGACACTTGACACTTACTAGCTGTGTGACCCTGGGCAAGTCACTTAACACCAATTGTTTCCCCCCAACCCCCAAACCAAAAATACCTCTTCTATGACCTGCCTTTGTTTCCATCTTCTGTATACATCTTAAAAAAAAATAAACCAAGTTGATTACTATGTCCACATTGGTCACTTTAGACAAACTACTTCCTTTTCCTTTTCACTGGAATTGTTTCTCTTTGTATCATTTAATAATTTTATTCTTGAGACCTTCCTATCCTTTCTGGGTTAATTTCCCCTGCATAATTTTAGGCCACTGAATCTTTCCTATACTTTATCTGAATACTTTGAAATCTATTTTTCTAAAATCTAGGGTATTTATCAGATGATGCCTAGTTTTCTTTTTCTACTTTGTCACAATTTCTAAGATAGTGATCACCAGGTCACTGCCTTTCAAGGTTCCCATAATTTCTGCTAATTTCAATACGTGAACCAGTTCCTCTATGTTTATGAGAATTAGATCCAGAATTAAATTTCCCTTTGTAGGTTTGCCCATTTTTTTTAATAATGAAATGATCAGTAAGGCAAGCTAAGGAACTAATTGTTGTTATACTTTGGATATAGAGAAAATTCCAGCTTGAATTGTCTGAATAATAGAAATCTCATTCCCTACTCCTGCCCCATCACTATTATATCATACCTCTATGTCTGGCTTGTGATCTGCTTTTAAAATGTCTTTTGATGATATTAATTCTATTTATATTTCTGTTGACTTTCACTCAAATGCTCTCCACAATGTGTCCCTCTCCTCAAACCCTGGTTCCTTGATTTCTTCTCCTGAATAGATATACTCAGTATAAAATGATACCTTGCTCCTTTTCTGAGTATCTTGTTTCCTTTAAGTAAAGTATACCATTCCAGAGACATATTTAATTCTTGAGTCTTATCTTGTCATGCTTCAGTGGTACTTAGGAATGGTACCATGGACTGGACCTGAAATTTCATTGGTATTGGGACCTCTTGGTGAAAAACTACCTCAGCCAATGCAGGTTGGTACTTTCTCTGCATCTTGTAGTCTTAGAGAATTGCTTAGAATACTGAGAGGTTAAGTTACTGCCCCATGGTCACACAACCAGTATGTGTCAGAGGCAAGACTTGAACTCAGATTTTCCTGGCTCTAATGCCAGTTCTCTAACACTTACTTCATGTTGCCCCTCCTAGTGATCCTTAGGAAGTTAAATTTTCCTCTTTGCATTAGAAACTTTAGCTCAGCTTACTTGTAAGCCAAACTTTGTACATTAAAAAATACTACTTTTATACTCACCAAAATGGTTTTCCATTTTCTTCTCCAACTCATTTTACAGATGAGGAAACTGAGGCAAGCAGGGTTTAATGACTTACCTAGGGTCATAGAGGTAGTAAATGTCTGAGGCTGGATTTGAACTCAGGAAGATGAGTATCCATGGTGCCACATAGCTGCCCCATACTTTTTTCATGTAAGCATCTAAAGTCATGGGTTTTACTCTTGATTTCTGCATTTTATCTTCTGTGGGTTTCCGTGTCTTTACTACTAGTCATCTTACATCACAGCTATTTTTTTATAGTATCTAACCAAGTGGCTTTAAACAGGAAGTTTCCTTTTATCTCTTTTCTTTTTAGTTCAAAGCCCTTTTGATTCAATTTGCAACACTCTAGGCAGATGTATTCTTACTTGGCTCTTTTAAACTTATGATTCTCATTATTGGTAGAGAAAATGATGGCTTAAATCCAGGGTTATGTTGGGTTCATTCAGTACCTGGCCAGCACCTCATTGTTCTTTAAAGTTTTAACTCACGGTAATATAATCTAAATCTCATTCTCAAATATCATCTTTTTAACTGGCTGTCTGGACTAAGGACATATCCTTTTCATGAAAATGGTTGGTTACCTGTGTCTCCCATGCCTGTACTTATAAGGCTGATTAAAAATTTTTTTTGAACCCAAGTATAGACATTTACATTTAGCCCTATTAAATTTAATCTTATAAAATCCATCCCATTGTTCTAGTCTGTTGAGATCTTTTTTAGATCCAGAATTAATCATCCAGTGTGTGAGCTACCCTACTTAGCTTCATGGTATCCACAAATCTGATAAACTTGACATTCTCTTCTCCAAGTAATTGATAAAAATGTCAAACAGTCCAAGGCCAAAGGGACACCTTTTGAGATCTGGAAGCCCTGCTACTGCTCGGGTGGCAGGACCATTCATGAATCTTTTAAATTGCATCTGCCTTAGGTGGCAAAAATCAAACAGTATATTTGAGCTGCCTCAAAACCAATCAAGAGGTTAGGAATGAGGAAAAGCAGTGACACTCCCCCCAAATTCAAACTCCTCAAACTAAACCATCCCATACAAAATTGTCCTCCAAACTACTACTCTGTACTACAGAATAGTGAGGGGGTGGGTGGAGATACACACACACACACACACACACACACACAGAGACACTCATATACAGAGAAAGAAAGAGATAGAGATAGAGAGACTGAGACAGAGAGATAGGGGTGAGCCATTGGCAGGGAGCAGAGAAAGGAGAGGTGTGGTTTAGTGAAAAGTCCAATTGTGACCTTGGACTTAACTCTCTGTGGGCCTTCCTTTCCTTATCTGTCAAATGAAAGTGATGGAACTCCATCAATGTCCAAGGTTCTCTCTAGTTTTAAAAGGCTGTGATTCGGGGGCGGCTAGGTGGCACAGTGGATAAAGCACCGGCCCTGGATTCAGGAGTACCTGAGTTCAAATCCGGCCTCAGACACTTACTAGCTGTGTGACCCTGGGCAAGTCACTTAACCCCCATTGCCCCGCAAAAAAAAAAAAAAAAAAAAAGGCTGTGATTCTATGGGCTTCTTATATAGCAGCCACATCTTTCTTTCTTTCTTTCTTTTTTTTTTTTGGTGAGGCAATCGGGGTTAAGTGACTTGCCCAGGGTCACACAGCTAGTAAGTGTCAAGTGCCTGAGGCTGGATTTGAACTCAGGTCCTCCTGAATCCAGGGCTGGTGCTCTATCCACTGCACCACCTAGCTGCCCCCACATCTTTCTTTTTGGAAAAGAACCCACTTGTCTCCAACACTTCAACTTCAGCAAACATTTTAAAGTGCTTACTATGTGTAGAAAATTGTGCTAACACACAGCAGAAGGAGGCTGAAAAGACTGACATGATTTCTGTTTGCAGGGAGCTGACAGTGTAACAGGAATATGAAAAATACACAATCAATTAATAAGCATTTACCAAGTAGCTACTCTTTGTCAGGCACTAGGTGGAAGTATTCTGGGGATAGAAAAACAAAAACAAATTATTCCTTGCCTTCAAGAGGCATACATTGTATTGGCACAGAAAACATGTATATGATGTAAGTGTACAAAATAAACATGAGATAATTTTGTGTGTACATAATTATACTATCAAACAATGGGTGTAAAGTTCATTAAGAGTGGTATGGGGGGCGGCTAGGTGGCAAAGTGGATAAAGCACCGGCCCTGGAGTCAGGAGGACCTGAGTTCAAATCCAGCCTCAGACACTTGACACTTACTAGCTGTGTGACCCTGGGCAAGTCACTTAACCCTCATTACCCCCCAAAAAAGAAAAAAAAAGAGTGATATGAGCAAAGTATGACACAAGGTCTGAGGCAGAAAGGATAATTATTGACTAGGGAGAGGAGGCTTCATGGAGGACAAAGCATCTTTTCCCTTCCAAATGAATAGCAGCCTTTGTATTTAGGAAAAAAGCACAAACTGGTGGTATGCTGGGGCAGTGATTAGCAGTTAATTTGAAAGGCATCATTAAAAAAGCCAGGAAAGAATCCACCTCCTTTCTTCCCAATTACAATTATTCCATCACAACCCTTTCCTCTCTCAGTACAGACAGTGTGAAAAGATGCATTGGTCACTTATTTTATTTCCCAATAGATGGATGACAATGTGAATGTGATTTGCTAGTTCAGTGATAAGCTAATACCATATAGTCTGGGAGATAAAATTCCAGTGTATCTTTCAGGGTAAATCCTTATTCCCTTGATGCTCACTAGCTTTGTCCAACTGTCAAAGGAAGTCCAATGCAACCTTTAATTTGTTAGTAGTCCTGGTGTATGGGTGGTGGGACTAGAATGTATCCTAAAATTATAATAGTTATTACTGCCAAGTTACTAAGTGGTAATTAAGCTATGACTAGATGTATGCCCCTTTCAGGCAACTGATTTATGTTAAAGAAGATTTTGAATGGGAGGGCATTTCTTTCTTTCTTTTTTTTTTTTTCAGGGCAATGAGGGTTAAGTGACTTGCCCAGGGTCACACAGCTAGTGTTAAGTGTCTGAGGTCGGATTTGAACTCAGATCCTCCTGAATCCAGGGCTGCTGCTTTATACACTGTGCCACCTAGCTGCCCTAAGGGAAGACATTTCTAAGAGGCTATTTTATCTTTTGGTAGGAACAGGGTGCCTATGGAGTAAGATGATCTGACTTCTAGCCTCGGTCTATTTTGAATTGGTTCTAAGACCTTTGGCAAGTCACTCTCTGAGCCTCGGTATTCTCATCTGTCAAATGGGGATAATAATATTTGTCATTTCAACTTTACAGGGATATGGTTGTAAGGATCAAATGCGATCATAGGAGTTAGTGGTGGAAGGAAGGGACCTTTGAGGTCATCTGGTCCAATGCCTTTATTTCACAAATGAGAAAACAGACCCAAAGGTGAAGTGATTTGTCCGGGGTCCCAGAAGTAGCCATGTGACTAACATGTGGCTAACACGGCAGAGCCACGATTCAAATGCAGGTCCTGATTCCAAATCCAGTGAGTCCTATCTTCCAGGCTGGAACTGTGAAAAGTTACTATACAACTGCTATAGGATAATAATGCTTCATAAGGCCTAGAGCGATAAAGGCTCTTAGGGATTAGATGAGGAAACTGACTCTTGGCAAAGTTAAATCCCTTGTCCCTCTTGTCCTATTGCTATTTATGTTTTGTTAATCCTTAAATCTGTATTGTCTTCTGACACTCTCCCTTATCTGCCCCCTCCTTCCATATTAGTACTCTCTCATCCAATTGTTATTCAGTTGTGTGACCTCATATAGGGTTTTCTTGGCAGAGATACTAGAGTGGTTTGCCATTTCCTTTTTCAGTCCATTTTATAGATGAGGAAACTGAGGCAAAAAAGTGTTGAGTGACTTGCCCAGGGTCACACAGCTAGTGAGTGTCCGAGGCCAGATTTAGACTCAGATCATCCTGACTACAGGCCGAGCATTCTATCCACTGAGCCACCATAGCTGTCTGTGTATGTAATGAATAAAAGCTTTATATTTTTCTAATTAAAAAAAATAATATTTTATTTTCCTTCCAATTACCTGTTAAAACAATTTCAACCATTTAAAAAGAAGTTTTGAATTTTAAATTCTATCCCTCCTTCCCTCGCTTCTCCTGTCCCTGAGACAGTAAGCAGTAGGTTACACATGTGCAATCATGTGAAACATTTCCATTTTAGTCATACAAAATTTTAATTTTTTTTTCTTTGCAGGGCAATGGGGGTTAAGTGACTTGCCCAGGGTCACGCAGCTAGTAAGTGTCAAATGTCTGAGGCTGGATTTGAACTCAGGTACTCCTGAATCCCTGGCCGGTGCTTTATCCACTGCGCCACCTAGCTGCCCCCGAAATTTAAATTTTTTAAAAAATTATTTATTCATTTTTAACATTCTTCTGTTTTTAAATGTTGCATTCCAAATTCTCTCCCTCCCTTTTACCCCTCCCTCACCCACTGAGAAGGTAAGCAAAATTATGTCAATTAATTATATGTGTGAAATAACACAAAACACAAAATATATTCTGAGGGCAATGACTTTTTCCTGATAAAACATATTTCAAACTGGAAAGAACCTTAGAAATCATCTAGTTCAATCTCCTGCTTCCATTCATTTTGTAAAGTGACTCACCCAGCATCCAATGTATTGCTAAATAAATGCCTTGTTGAATTGTCCAAGGTCACATAGATGGTAGATCAGAGAGATGGAATTAAAACTCAGGTCAAAGGATCATATTTTTAGAGCTGGAAGAGACCTGAGACATCATCTATTTCATGACCTCCCAAATGAGGAATCTGATACCCAGAGCAGTTAAGTGATATTTTCAAAGTATATTAGGCAGTCAGTTGTAGATCCAGGATTTGAACCTGGGTCCCCCAAGTCCAAGTCCAGTGCTTATTCCACTGAACTACACTCCCTCCCACCCTAGCAGGTTTATTTTCTTCTTATCTATGAGGGTTTGTTCTTCCTCTGTGGATACAGATAGCAACCCATCCACTCTCTTCTCATCTTGTGTGATCCTCACTCACATCTTCCCCCAAACCTAGCAGTGTATTCACTCAGTGGTGTGTCAGAGACCTTTCCTCTTGTCCTTTTGCTGTTTTGTGCATAGAGATGTAGTGCTTGGCCATCCATCTGTTTCCCTCACTTCCATTATGTGACCATCCCATCTCCTATTCCAGGCATTCATGTCTTTGAAGAGGTATTTTATTATATGATGGAAAAGTTAGAGTTTTTTCAGGGAAGCATTCTGTTATAAATCCAACTTCCCCAGAGATTTTGCTGAATTGAATATTTGCGTTTGACCATCCATCTAATGTTTGAGACATCTGGGTAGTATATGTTAATGCTGTAGTTAGAGTCAGGAAGACTTGATTTCAAATTTTATAGATGCCTATTAGATAAAGCTGCTAAGTGGTTCAATGGACAGAGCATTGGAACTGGAGGCAACCTCAAACACTTTCCAGTTATATAACTCTGGGCAAATCACTTAATCACTTTCTGACTCAATTTCCTCAACTGTAAAATGAGGAAAATAATAGCATCTATCCACAGGGTTGTTGTGAAGCTGAAATCAGATGATCTTTGCAGACCTTAAATGCTAGGTATTATTATTGTTTTTGCTATCTTCTCTCTCTCTCTCTCCTCTTCTATTTATTTATTTATTCATTCATGTATTTATTTATTTTTGTGTGTGAGGCAGTTGGGGTTCAGGGTCACACAGCTAGTGTCGAGTGTCTGAGGTCGGATTTGAACTCAGGTCCTCTTGACTCCAGGGCCGGTGCTCTATCCACTGTGCTACCTAGCTGCCCCTGTTATTGCTATTACTAATTGTATGGTCCTGAACAAATCACTTACTCTCTTTCAGACTCAGTTTCCTTATTTACAAAACTGAGATAATAATATCACCCACCTTACTAGGTTGTTGTAAGTATAAAATGAGATAAAACATATAAAGTACTGCTACATAAACATCAATTATCATTACCTCCAGCTTGTCTCTTGAGTTATCTTTCATATACTTGGAGAGGTCCATTTGTCTTTTATTTAGAGTCCTTTATAATGTACACAAACCCTTAAAGTGGTAGTTATCAAATTCTTCCTAATGAATAAATTGTCAACCTTCTCCCTCCCAACCCCCAACTCTTTCTTCATCCCTAATATCTCCTTGATTACAAGCATCGAGGGAGACCTGTTGATAAAAGGCAGCTAAGTGGCACAAGGGATAGAGCACAGGACCTGAAGAGAGGAAAACCTGGGTTCAAATCTAACTTCAGACACTTACTAGCTGTGTGACCCTGGGCAAGTCACTCTCTATGTTCCTTAATTTTCTTAACTATAAAATGGAGATAATAACAGCTCCTACCTCCCAGGGTTGTTGTGAAGATCAAGTGAGGGAATATATATAAGGCACAGTGCCTGGCCCATAGTAGATACTTAAAAAACCCCAAACAAACTGCTTATTCCTCTCCTTTTAAAATGGAGCAATGAGTTCCTTGTGGATTAATGCTCCTAATTTTCCTGGTAGGTAAAATGTCATCATTCAATGCTCACTTTCCTTTCTTTTGTAGTTGAATCTTTCTAGATCTTATTTTCAGTAGTTAAGGAACTGCCTATAAACACATATAACATCTGTTAGCATATATGTTTTGTGGGCTGTGAACACTTATTACATTACCTAAAAAGAGTTTGATGACCGGAGAAACATTGCATGATTCTCGGAAATGTGTGTAGCCATCTAGAAATACCCTCATCAGGTGGGATCCAAGGTCCCCATGCTGTCATTTCAATTTTACATACCTCTGCTACATAGCGATGGAAATCCTCAGTTGCATTTCATTTCCTCCCCCACTTTCCCTTATGTAGGTGAAATGGGGTGGGGCTGGTGAACATGCACAGTGTGCTTGGGTGATATAATCCTCATGTACCAGTGGTTTTGAAGCTTGCTTCTTGAAAAGCATGTTAATATGTCATAGAAGGGTCCTCCTCCCCAGTTTAGAGCACAGGAAGACAGTTTGTAACTGGTTGCCATTTGCTAATTCTATGGTAAAGAGGCCAACTGTTGATTGGCCGCTGATCTGGAACTGTGTTGTAATTAAAACTATCTTTAAGGGTATTTAATATGTGGCACAGTGGATAGAGCACTGGTCCTGGATTCAGGAAGACGTGAGTTCAAATCCAGCCTCAGACACTTAACACATACTAGCTGTGTGACCCTGGGCAAGTCGCTTAATTCCAATTGCCTCACCAAAAAAAAAAAAACAAAACAAAACCCCCCCAAAAAACCGCACAAAAAACCCAACTAGCTTTAAAAAATATTTTATTTTTTCCCAATTGCCTGTAAAAACAATTTTTAACCTTCGTTTTTTTACAGAGTTTCATATTCTCTCCCACCCCTCTTCCCTCCCCCATCATTGAGAAGGCAAATAATTTGATAAAGGTTATACTTGTGCAGTCATGTAAAAATATTTCCATATTAGTCACATTGTGAAAGAAAACACTGACAAAAAACCCCAAGAAAAATAAAGAAAGTAAAATAACAGCATGCTTCAATTTGCATTTAGATTCCATCGATCTTTTCTCTGGATGTGGATAGCATTTTTATCATAAGTCCTTTGGAATGGTCTTGCATCTTTGTAGTGCCGGGAACAGCTAACTCATCAATAGTTGATCATCGTTCAATATTGCTGCTACTGTGTACAATGTTCTTCTGGTTTTGTTCACTTCACTTTGCTTCAATTTATGTAGGTTTTTCAAGGTCTTTCTGAAAGTGTCCTGCTCATTTCTTTTCTTTTCTTTTTTTTTGGGCAGGGCAATGAGGGTTAAGTGACTTGCCCAGGGTCGCACAGCTAGTAAGTGTCAAATATCTGAGACCAGATTTGAACTCAGGTCCTCTTGAATCCAGGGCCAGTGCTTTATCCACTGCACCATCTAGTCGCCCCCTCATCATTTCTTAAAGTACAATAGTATTGTGCAGGCATTCCCCAGTTGATGGGCAACCCCTCAATTTCCAATTCTTTGCCACCACACACAAAAAAAGAGTTATAAAACGATCTTAACCTTTGAAAACTCACAAGGTCGTACCTGTCTATAACACTCCACCTGGAAGGAGGAAAAATGAGATAGAAACAATAATGGGCCATACCTCATGGCCCACAGAGTAATGAATTTGGTGGGAATATAGAGACCCAAAACAAATTAATCTTTTTTTTTTTTTTGGTATCAAGGACTTCGTTAGCAGTTTGGTGAAGCCAGTGGATTCTTCAGAATAATATTTTTAAAATGCTTAAATGCAAAATGCATAGGATTACAAAGGAAACTACATTGAAATACAGATCAAAATATAAAAAAACCCCATTAAAATGTTTTCATATAGGAGGCAGCTAGGTGACACAGTGGATAAAGCACTGGCCCTGGATTCAGGAGAACCTGAGTTCAAATCTGGCCTCAGACATTTGACACTTACTAACTGTGTGACCCTGGGCAAGTCACTTAACACCCATTTCTCCACCCAAAAATGTTTTAATATAAATATAAAATATAAAAAAACCCATTAAAAAACAAGTACAGGTACCTGAGGTTACCCTGACCTAAAGTGTCTTTGCTCACCCTGGCTTACACCAGTCATTGCCTCCTCATTTGAATATAAGTCAAGAGTGTTAGTTGGTGCCTTTGGAATTTATGCCTGTTTCTGACTTAGAAACCATTCAAAACAGCCTCTTCATCAAGTAGTAAATAGTCCAGAAACAATACCTACACATGCCCAAGTCTCACAGGGATTTTATCAGGAGAGCATGATGGCATGCTTGCCAGCCTCCCCTAGTCTTTATATAATGAGAAAATTTCACCTGGTGAAGAATACAATGTGTCTTCCTTGAAAGGAGAGCAGAAACCCTCAAGTCACCCAGCTGGATTTCATAGCGATTGTTCAGAAAGAGGTGGGCATCATGGAAAACTAAGTGCCACCCTTTGACGTTTCAAAAACAGAACAGATAGGGGCAGCTAGGTGGTGCAGTGGATAGAGTCAGGAGTACCTGAGTTCAAATCCGGCCTCAGACACTTAACACTTACTAGCTGTGTGACCTTGGGCAAGTCACTTAACCCCAATTGCCTCACTAAAAATAAAAAAAAAAGAAAAAAAGAAAAACAGAACAGATAAAAGGTAGCTCTTCTTTACTGGGTGCACAGTCACCCAGTCAGACTCATTCCCTCCAAAAGGGCTATATAAGAAAAATTGAAATAGTTTCAGGGGCTTTAGATAAACCCCAGGGTTATAAATTCCCAATGGAAGGTTGATGGCAAGTTAGGAATTTTGGGATACTTCTTTCAGTTTTTTCCCCTTCCAGGTTGACATTATAGAGTAAATACTACCCTCTTCCACATTTAAAAACAAACAAATGAAAAACTTCAGGCCACAATCAGTGACAGAATGTTTGGCTGGTAGCACACAGATCTGACAGAGTATGCATTTCACTTCTAGACATTCCATCTCCCAACTGGCTATTTTCACTTGCAGTCCCCCATGCCTGGAATTCGCTCCCTTCTCACCTATACCTCCTGGTTTCCTTGAAGGCTCAGCTAAAATCTCACCTTCTGCAGGAATTTTCACCCGATTCCCCGTAATGTTTGTGCCTCCCCTTTATTGATTATTTTCTGTTTATCCTTTATCTATCTTTGTACATTGCTGTTTACATGCTGTCACTCTTTTTTTTTTTTTTAGTGAGGCAATTGGGGTTAAGTGACTTGCCCAGGGTCACACAGCTAGTAAGTGTCAAGTGTCTGAGGCCGGATTTGAACTCAGGTAGTCTCGAATCCAGGGCTGGTGCTCTATCCACTGCGCCATCTAGCTGCCCCCACTCTTTTTTTTTTTTTAGTGAGGCAATTGGGATTAAGTGACTTGCCCAGGGTCACACAGCTAGTAAGTGTTAAGTGTCTGAGGTCAGATTTGAACTCAGGTACTCCTGACTCCAGGACCAGTGCTCTATCCACTGTGCCACCTAGCTGCCCCTGCACCACCTAGCTGCCCCCTGTCACTCTTATTAGACGAACTCCTTGAGAGTAAGGGCTATCTTTCATCTTTCTTTATATTCCCAAAAGTTAGGACAGTTACTGGCATATGGACACTTAAATGTTTGTTAACTCACTGATTTCCTCTGGTACAAAAGGGACTTGTCATTAAAGCCAATAATAGTATTATCCAACCATAGTTTTGACCTCAAGTTCTTTTATTTTTCAGACATATTAGGAAGTGGAGTATAACCTCTATGAGGGCAAAGCTAATTTTGTTTTTGTCTTTCTATCTCTAGCATACAGATCTCCTTCCATACAGGGAGTGCTTAATAAAAGTCTATTCAATTGAATTTTTCCATACTGTTTCCTTTGGGGATTACAGGTACACCTAATTTATGCAGTTGGAGAACAGTTTAATCCCGAGAAATTTTTAAAAAGCTATCAAGGAAATAAGTACTGACTCTGATGGCCGCTTCTTCTAACAGAAAAACTATGAAGGATTTTGCTTTGGAAGAGTGATGATACACTTCTGCAAGATGCTTGGCTGGGTTTAGCCTTGCTGAGTTATGGCTTGCTGTCCACATCCACAGTTCTGGAACAGAGCCAAGCTTGTCAGCGTTAAAACAATGGAATTAAGTTTACGTCCTCAGCCTTATATTAGCCCTAGTGGTCAGCCAATCCCAGACTTCTACCTCAGCATCTTCTAACAACTTTAGTTCAGATGAATTGGGGCATCAGCATATGTTACCATAATCATAATATCACCACCAATCATTTGTATAAAAATCATGGAGTGTCTTATAGACTATCCAGTTCTAATTGTTGTAATTGTTTTTTGTCTGTCATTCTCAAAAAGGACCATGACTTTTGGGTGATGTCATGACTTGCACTGAATTGTATTTAAATGAAGGAGGGCTGTACACAGTCACCAACCTCACCCTCTCTTTCCGAGACATCTGGGTCCAGTGGCAAGATATACATCAGGACAACTGGAGATGACCTGGATGTTTAAGACAAATGGGTTTAGGTGACTTGCCCAGCTAGTAAGTGTCTGAGGTCAGTCTGAACTCAGGTCCTCCCAACTTCAGGGCCACTGTGCCACCCAGCTGCCCAGACTTTCCTCCAGTTACTTTATGAATATGTCTTGTTTTCCTAGAAACTAGACTGCAACCAGTCTGGAGGGCACTGTCTGCCTTTTATACATCTCGTGTCTCAAATATTTGTTGAAAGAAAAGGAGTTACTGCAATTCAAGGAATGACAGTGTAGAAAACTCTGGAAATGCTTCACTTTTTTCTGCCCTTCCCTCCTTCTATTGCCCTTCTCACAGGTTTGTTTTTAATTGTCCTTCCCATATCCCTCGGCCAGTTATTCTGGCCTTTGGTATGTCAGGCAATGTCAGATCTGCTTCAAGAAACACTGGCAAGATACCAGTCTCTGCTGTGCATCCCTTCAACCTCTCCAGTGTTCAACCCCTCCCTCCACTCTGTTTCCTTTATGATTTTTAATTTCCCCCACAGAGAATGCAGGTGTTAGTCACATGAAATGTGACTCTATGAAAATTTGGAAGCTGTTGACTTAAAAGCCAAGCCAAGCAGAAAATAAGAAAAAGGTCTTTGTCTATGACAAGAGAAATTTCCAATAGTCTTGAAGTCAAAACTTAGGATTTAGCCTTGTGTTTGAATTATCCTCAATTAAAAGCTCTAGCCTCCTGCTGCTGATGGCTGTCTATGCAATTATCCTGTCATAGTTAATTCAATGAAACCTATTAACCCACATCAGACAATGTATTTATCTACAATAGATGTTATCTACCCCTTCAGACAAGACACCTGTCATGCTTCAAATCTGCTGTCTCTTTGTTGGGGCTCAATACTGTCAATTCTAAAGTGTTTCATATGTATTACAGAATCCTCATTGAGAGTGTTTTTAACTCCCTCATCCCCCATAGCTAGAGAAGGCATGAAAAATACAGAATTAGAAAATCCAGAGCCTGAAAAGGGCGATAACTAAAGGTATATCTTGTCTTCTTTCTGTGTTTTTAGAATTGTGCTAAATTGGACTTCAAAAATTAATTGCTACTTATATATTAATGGCTATTGTGCCCATTTTGGCAATAAGCATTTAATATTAATTAACATCATATATACCAGTAAAGAATTGACTGCGTGTGTTCCTAACTCGTTCATAGTTTCAGGCCTTCAGGCCTATATATCTAAGAGCCTGCACCAAGTGACAGCATTCAGAGCCAAGTTAAGTGTCAAGTGTCTGAGGCCAGATTTGAACTCAGGCCCTCCTGAATCCAGGGCTGGTACTCTATCTACTGCGCCACCTAGCTGCCCTTTTTCACTAACTTCTAATACACTTTAATAAATACTTAAAACCTAAACTCTTGCTGAATTGATCACTAAATCTTAGCTAGTTTCTCCCCCACACTGGGGTCAGGTCAGGTGACCACACATTAGATTTTAAATATCACAGATAGAATTTTAGGCTTCACACTCCTATCCTCCAAAAAGCGCATTGGGGTGGTGCTCGTTGCTTGTGGTGGAGCACACTGATGCAAAAGAACAGGAAAATGGAATTCTGTTAGAATTGAGGGCTGGGAAGCTGTTACCAAGAAGGATGAGTCAGCAGTTCTTCACAGCTGCCTAATGAGGTTTTGTGATCTTAGTGAGGCTGATGAAAAAGGTAGAGAGATGTTAATTAACTGAGAGCCATGTTGACCCAGCTATTTTACTCTGAGAGCTGTAATGCTTTCCTGAGGAAGAATAAGTAGATGACAGGAGGTCTAGACAATGGATGATGTGGTGAAGGGTCTTTGGCTCAGAGTAAGAAATTTCTGGGCCAAGCTGGAAATATGATTGTTGTAGCAGTGGTTGAAGAGATCCTGGACCAAGTGGAGGAGTTCCTTAACCAAACTGAATAGTTTCAAATAGGGATTTGAGGGAGGTGGAACCTAGGAGCAACCAAGTTATATGGAAGAACAAATTTGGTCCTTGATATTTACTGGCGCAGTGAGTTGTAGATTGCGTTGGTCCAAGGGAAAGGGATCAACTCTTTGGTTAGCTCAAGGTGTTTTCCCATTTAGTAGGGTATGAGGCTTAAACCCAGGGTGGTAGTATAAATGGAGAGTATAGGTCCCTAGGGGGAAGTCCTTTATATTGGTTTTCTAACAACTCTGAGTTTATTCCCCTTGTGGAGGTATAGTACCCAGGGTACTTTAAATCTGGAATGTGTTATAGGTCATTCAGAATGAGAGGGGTCTAACATACTTTCTATGTGCTGGGCATGATGTGAGCTTAATGTGGGACATAATCAGTTTGTCCTCAAGAAGCATACAGTTTAGATGATCATATAAGACATCCTCACCAAAAAGTTTATAAAATATACAAGCAATCAATACAAGCTGTCACCAATCAGTATGTGATATATGCCAAATGTAGAAAATTTGTTACGAGTTAGTTCAGAGGTAGGAAGGAGAACACTGGAGGCTGGGAAGTCAGGGAAGGCTTTGTGGAGAATGTGGGATTTTAGCTGGGACTTGAAGGATTTATATGATTTGCAGAGGTAGAAAGGAAGAGAAGGACAACCAGGCAAGGGGAATATGATGGACATAGATTTGGAGGTGGGCATGTAGATACTTTATTTTGGGAATAATTTGACTGGAGCGGAGAATTCAGTGTTGCAAATGTGAGTTGGAGCCAAATGATACCCAGATAAAAGTTAAATGGTAAGGGTTTGGGAAATAACCACTTAACCTTTGTGGACCTAATTTTCCTCATATATAACATGAAGAGGTTGAACTTTTATTAGCCAGAGTGTCAGACTTGGAATCAGAAAGAGCTTAGTTCTAATCCTGCCTCAGACACTTACTAGCTATGTGACCCATGGCAAGTCTCTAAGCTCTTTGTGCTCATCAATTACCTCATCTGTGAAATGAAGAGGTTGGATTTATTGACCTCTAAATTTGAATCCAGTTCTTTTTTTTTTTTTTTTTAGTGAGGCAATGGGGGTTAAGTGACTTGCCCAGGGTCACACAGCTAGTAAGTGTCAAGTGTCTGAGGTCGGATCTGAACTCAGGTACTCCTGACTCCAGGGCCGGTGTCTATCCACTGCACCACCTAGCTGCCCCTCCAGTTCTAATCTATGATCCCTTAAAGTTCAAAATTCCATGAAATAGGCCTTATGAAGAAAGACATTAAAGAATGGTATTTTGAAAAAGAGAATGCTGTAGGATAGAGAGAATTTTTAACATCCCTTATCCTCAGTTTACTTGTTTAAGGCAAGCCAATTACTCTTAGGGATTGGATATTGTGACTGTGTTAAGAGAAGGGAGAGGAGTTTGGTTGGTGGATCTACAACCATTTTCTACCTTTCCTCCCATGTTTCAGTATTCTATATTGGGAATCCAAACCAATGGCTCGGTGTGACTTCAAAATACCATACTCAGAAAACCACCCAGCCTGCTTTCTCTTACTGATAGGAATAGCTTTAGGGCCCAGGCCTTAACATCCTGGAAAGTTTCCTGTGGCTTTGAAGCTTTTTATGAAATCAGGATTTCTGTTACTCGATTGCTTGGATGGATCAACTTTCATAGTTATTTAAAACTGGAGGAAGTGCTTTGGACTAGTGGGAAGATGTGATAACTGCTCCTTGGCTTTCATTAAAGTTAAATGGCAGCATTGAGTTAAAGACATACAAAATACCTGCCATAGCAGAGAAAGGGAGACCCCCCCCCAAAGTTTGGCAAATGTCCAAGGGGGTGCATTGTTAGCAGGGTTGGTATTGTAAGAAGATGCAGTTTACACAACCCTGACACGACCAGTGTGAAGGTTTGCACAAAATTCTTTGCAGACTTTCCCCATTTTAGACCTTAAGTGGCAACATCAGCAGTAAAAGGCGGGGAATTCTCTGAGCATTTAGCAGAGACAATAACTTTGCCTGCTGGGTTTAGATTGCTTCTGTACCTTTTCTCCGTCCACTCATTTATATGAATGAGTGGGAGAAACTCAGAAGCAAAAACTGGAATTATTTTGTGGGTATTCAGGAAAATGACCGCTACTGGATTATGGCCTGGCCTGTAGAGATAAATTTAAAAAAAGTAGTGGTTAGTTACTGTAAGCTAGGATGAGGTCTGACATAGACTCCTAGCCCTATACTAGAAGGGGGTGTGGGAAAAAAGGCTAAGCTTAGAGATATTAGCTAGCTCTTAGTTCTAAAGGACTTGGCATAGGGGACTGAGGATCAAAGACTTCCGCAGATCAGTGACTGGCAGCTGTCTAGTAGAAGAGCCCCCAACACTGCTCAGGGTGTGCAGCATCTAAGCACCTTGGGTGAGCAGAATCTCACAGCACTTTAGAGAAAATTCAATGTGAATAGCACAAAGACATCTGCAACTAGTAGAGGTGTGAGTGGCTTCTTCTTCCATGGGCTCTGGCTGTATACTTTCTGTAAGTGGGTGTCTCTTGTGTTCTCTATGAATCTTTACTCACCCTGCTGGGTTTGAAAGTGCACCTCAGGCTTATAAAGGAGATGTTGTTGCTTTTTGTGCTATTTCACTAAATATCTTTGTTGTGAGCGAATTGCATCCTCTGGCTTGCTACTATATTGAAAGTCTAACACATTGGGAGAGCTTTAGAAGGCTAATTCATGAAGTACCTGCAAACTGGAGTGGTAATCACCTCAGAAACCCAGCTTGTGAGCCCAAGTGAGTTAACCCAATAGGGACTCTCTACTGTCGAAGAGTATCCAAGGCCTCCATATTGGATATACTAGTACTTGAGGAATCTATTGAGAAAAATCAGTATTTATTTTCTTTTGTTTTCAGGGTGTAATTAGACAGTTTTCAAATACGTTTCTTTTACAAATCTGACTAGTTGCTTAAGAGAAATTTTTATGGCTGAATGCCTAAGCATTGTTGTATATTATGTCTGTTTTGAGTATGGATGATGACATGAGCACTATGGGTGTGGCATTTCTAGAATATGAGACTAGATATGCAGCTAGAGAGACATAATGGACCCTCAGGTAAGGAACACTGTATGACTTAAGAGACAAGGACATTAGGAGCATTTTGGAGGTGTATAGGTACTTTGGAAAGATGCAAAGTTGGGGCAGCTAGATGGCGCAGTGGTTAAAGCGCTGGCCCTGGATTCAGGAGTACCTGAGTTCAAATCCGGCCTCAGACACTTGACACTTACTAGCTGTGTGACCCTGGGCAAGTCACTTAACCCCCATTGCCCCGCAAAAAAATAAAAAAAAAAAGAAAAAAAGAAAGATGCAAAGTCCTTACCGAGTGATAGATTAAGAAGAAGAGAAACTCCTGTTGGTCTTCAGGAAGTTACTTGAAGTGATGGAGCTTCCTAAAATTCTTGGCATGATGGGAGTTTGAAAAAGTAATTGCAAATGGGTTATTAGGCCTCTGACAGAGGTTGAAAAAATATTGAATAGACTTCAGTCTTTGTTAGTCAATGACGAAGTATCTGGAAATATATCATCAGAACTGACATAGAAGAAAAGGCCAATTGAAGGGTCAAGACCAGTTCTAGGCCTCCACACTTCCCATTGCATGGTGCTAGGTCCTGAACTTGGATCTCTCTTTTTTTTTTTTTTTTGGCAGGGTAATGGGGGTTAAGTGACTTGTCTGGGGTCACACAGCTAGTAAGTGTCAAGTGTCTGAGACTGGATTTGAACTCAGGTCCTCCTGACTCCAGGGCCAGTGCTCTATCCACTGCACCACCTAGCTGCCCCCTCTTTTATACTTTTTTTATGTTATTCTTGGTACCTGTGTTTCCATTTCCAATGTCTATTCAGTTTTGGTCTTTTCATCAGGAATGCTTAGAAATCTTCTATTCCATTTAAAAGTCCATTTCCCTCCTCACAGGATTATACTGTAGTTTTGCCAGATGTTAAACTTTTTTTGCTTGTTTTCGGTTTGTTCATTTTTTAGTTTAAAAAATCCTGCTTGATTAATATAGAAATGTTTTGCATGACTACACACGTATAACACATACAATTGCTTGCCTTCTCAAAGGGGGGGTGGGGAGGGAGGAAGAGAAATAATTTGGAACACAAAGTTTTAAAAATGAATTAAAAATAGTTTTTTTCATGTAATTGAGGGAAATAAAATGCTAAATAAGGAAAATTTTAATAAAATCATACTTATTGCACTTTATCTTTATTTTTCTATATGTTGATATAAAATTTCAGAATTTCCCCCCCCCTTTGATAACTTTTTGAATTGCATCCCCCAAATCCTGGTTTGTGGTCACTCTGTTTAACATAGTGATTTATTGTTTCAGTGATTTATCTTTTGACCCACTCATTCAGGATGTCATTATTTAGCCTGCATTTAGGTCTGTAGTCTTTTGCTTGTGTTCATTGTGTAAGGTAGTTACAGTTCCCTTGTCTGGAGAATGTCGGCTTTTGAGAAAAAGTAGTTTCTGAGTAAGATCTGCCTTAACAGTTCACTGGTTTGAGAGCCCAAATTTGCACAGAATTCTAAGAGAAATAGTTGCTGAAGCAGTTATTAAAACTCAGGTTTCTGAGACAGTGGTTGCTCATTTTGAATGTGAAAAGCTTTAGTATGTGGGAGCAAATGGAGTACATGACATGCTTCAGTGATTTTGATATGAAGAAATGAAGAATGGGAGAACTTTTAGGCTAATAACTGGGAAAATCTAGATACCAGAACTGTTCTTTGGTCATGGAATCAATGTCATTTATCTGATCATAGACAGAAAATGAGAATTCGGGTACTATCCATAGACTAACATGGGGTCATTCACAGAGATGATTCAGTTTGAAGCCAAAATGGTCAGAAGGGAAAGGAAAGATTTCAGAACAGTATCAGCTAAGCTTAAATCTAGATACTACAGATACTACTGAGGAACTGGTCCAGAAGAACAGAGGAACATCTGGGAAATAGAGAATCCAAGAGGTCATTCAGGGAATAAGTTGGTTTATGTCTAAGAAGGTGTTAGTTAAGCAGGGTGTGCATTGGCTCAGCTTAGCAATGGAAGCTATCTTCTTTAAAGTTCAAACACTTTATATTTTCCTAATAAGTTTAAGCTGTGAAGGGGTCATCCCCAGTTTAGTTATAACTTGTGAATTGATCATTCAGGGCATGAGCCATTCAAGATCACATGCCTTTTATAAGGAGTAAATATGATTGTCTTTACACTTTATTGTCTCTGTTACCTGCACATTGCATCCTGTAACTTTATCAGGTAGGCTGGGAGGAACTCAGCTCATCAGGGTTTCTGGAACAACTCCCTCTACTAGGCAACTAGGTGGTACAATGGATAGAGAAGTCAGGAAGGCTTGAGTTCAAATGTGGCCCCAGATACCTACTTGCTGCATGACCCTGCATGAGTCTCTTTAACCTGTTTCCTTTAGTTTCCTCAACCATAAATAGGGATAATAATAGCATTGTCTTTCTAGGGCTGTTGAGAGGATCAAATGAGATAATAAAGTGTCTAATATGGTTCCTGGAACATAGTAAATGCTATATATGAGCTTTGTTATTATTACGTAAAGTAGACTATGATGGGAATAAAGGAGAAGACCACATAAAGTGTTCTAGGAAGATTTCAGGAGGGAGAGAGAGATCACTTTCAGTCAGAGGGATCAGAGATGACTTTATGAAGGATGTTGTATTTGAGTTGGAACTTATATGAAAAGAACAATTTCAAGAGACTGAGCTGAAGAGAGAGTACATTTCAGAAGTCACGGATAGACTGTGAATAGGAGTTTTGGGTGAAATTAGGAAACACATCGACAGGAATGTAGCCATGATTGTGAAGGAGAGGAGAGAGAAATGATGTTGGAGAGGGATTTACTTCAGGATTTACTAGGAAGCATCTAGGCTGTACAATGGATCTGTGAACTTAGAAATAAAAAGGCCTAAATATGCATTCTCTCTTGGAATGAGGATAGGCAAGGGCTGCAGTTGGTTGGGTCTCATGATGCCAGACAAACCCAGTTTAAGAGAGAGTGGAAGGGGGCGGCTAGGTAGCACTGTGTGACCCTGGGCAAGTCACTTAGCCCTCATTGTCTCTCCCCCCCCCCCCCCCGCCAAAAAAAAAATCAAGGACAAGTATTCTTTATCATGAGACTCTCATTTCCATTGTCTTGTGGCATAGTTCCTAGCCTCTTTTTTCTAGCTCTAAGGGGAGAGTAGAGGCTAGATTTTAAATAGGTTTCTTGGCCAAGTTCCCATAACTGGCTGTGCCATGAGCCCAATTCCATTTCTGTTCTTTTGGCCTTTTCCATATTGTCAGCGGTGTATTGCTGTCCCTCCTTCCTGGTTTTGAGATGAAGTGTCTCCCACCTAGTCCTTGCCAATGCAGGACATGTCAGACTGTTCCCTCACTTAATTTATTTAGCAAGCTCTTTCTAGTCAAAGGTCATCTTTAGCCCACCTCTTGTCCAAATGATCACAATTTAAAAAAATAGTGAGGCATCATTGCAGTCTATTCTGTTTCATTTCTTTTTTTTGTTTGTTTTTTTTTTGCAGGGCAATGGGGGTTAAATGACTTGCCTAGGGTCACACAGCTAGTAAGTGTTAAGTGTCTGAGGCCACATTTGAACTCAGGTACTCCTGAATCCAGGGCTGGTGCTTTATCCACTGCTCCACCTAGCTGCCCCCTATTCTGTTTCATTTCTAAGTAGTTGTGGGGCATTGTTTGGTATGAGGTGATTTTTTTTAATTGCTTAGGTAACAGGGTTGAATATACTACAAAGAATCATAGACCTGAAGCTGGAAGGGACCTGAAAGGACATCTAGTCCAAGTCTTTCATTTTGCAGATGAGAAAACACCCCCCCCCCCCAAATTGTGATTTTTTTTTCATGAATTTCATAGGGTTGAGGATCAAGGTGTTGGCTGTTTATATGACATCCCAAAGTGATAAATACAGACCACCATCCAGATGTTTCATCTACTTGAGGGTAAACATTCAGTTATTTCCTGATACCTATAAATTCCAAAATAGGTCTCAATGGCATGCTTTTAAAACAGATAATACTCAGAAAAGCTTAAAAACTAGTAAAAAAAAGAAAACAAGGAAGCCTATCATCCAGGGGAACTGATGGAAAAATGTCAACCAGCAAGCCAAAAAGATAAATCAGGCTAAAAAAAGGAACATTTTTCACGTGTCCACATGAATTTCTAGGGTTAATTTAGCCATAATTTTCAGGACAAAGTTGACACATTCATAATGAAAGCAAGAACTTCTTGGTTGTTGACAATTAGGGTAGGTTTTTTATTTTTTTTTGGTTTTTTTTTTGCGGGGCAATGGGGGTTAAGTGACTTGCCCAGGGTCACACAGCTAGTAAGTGTCAAGTGTCTGAGGCCAGATTTGAACTCAGGTACTCCTGAATCCAGGGCCGGTGCTTTATCCACTGCACCACCTAGCCGCCCCCGACAATTAGGGTAGTTTTAATGACTTATCAGGTGTTAATAACAGCTCAAGAGTTATTTCTCTTTTCTCAACCTTCTGAGATTGCTAGCAGTGCTTTTCTTTTCTGGAGTTTGTTGCTGGTGTCAGGCACCTTGCCTGTTGCTTGTCAGGAAACATGCTTCTATATCTGTGGCATCCAGGGAAAGAAACTTTAATTATAGCTATCTCATAGGAACTCTCGGGTAAAGTCGGCATATGTTGATGAGGGGAAAAATAATTGGAGGTGATAATGATGTCACCTATCTGGGAGATGATTGTCAGGGGGCATCCCTAATGGAGAGCTACATCTTTCTGGCAGCATGAAGTCTCTCTTCTTGTCCAAACTGACAAATAAAAGTATTGTAAGACAAGGAGGGAATAGAGGTCATCTAATCCAACTTTATCTTTGTGTAGATGAGAATAATGAGGCCCAGAGAGGTGAAATGATTTACCCAGCTACCCAGCTATCCTAGGGTAATGGTGGAATAAGCTTAATTACTGCCTCCATGCCAATAGCTCACAGATTTGCATAGCCAGCCCCAAGCTTTCTTTTGAAAGTGGGGCCAGCATTACCAATGGCCTCTTAGACATTTAAAATCCCATATCCCGGGGCAGCTAGGTGGCGCAGTGGATAAAGCACCGGCCTTGGATTCAGGAGTACCTGAGTCCAAATCCGGCCTCAGACACTTAACACTTACTAGCTGTGTGACCCTGGGCAAGTCACTTAACCCCCACTGCCCCGCAAAAAACCCCCCAAAACAATAAAATCGCATATCCCACAGGTGTCTCAAACACAGGCATCTTGTTTCTCATCTCCCAATCCCAAACTTCCCTATTTCAGTGAAGGGTACCATCATACCAGTTCCCCCAGCTTTGTAAACTTGACTTTTCTTTGACTCTGCAGTGTTTTTCATTCACTATATCTAATCAGTTGCCAAATATTTCCCATTGCAGCTTCTATAAGAGCTCTTCTATCTGTCCCCTTGTCAGTAATGATACAGCTGCCACCTTATTTTAGAACATTATTACCTCTTTCCTGGATTATTGTAATGGCTTCCTAATTGTTTTCCTGGATTAATATCTTCCTTACTCCGTCTCCACACAGATGATTTTCCTAAAGTATAGATCTGATTGCTTTAGTCCTTTACTAAATAAATTCCAGGAGTTCCCTATTTATTGTCTTTTGGGAAAAATATAAACTCCTTTGTTTAGCTTTTAGTCCCCTTCTCAACCTAGCCTTACCTAATATTAATGCCCCATTATGTAAGACTTCCTTTCATACACTTTATGGTAGAGCCAAAGTGGCCATGTCTCTGTGTCTCCATTTGCATTTCTATGTATTTTCAGTAGCCTAGAATGTGTCTTCTTCTTATCTCCCCCTCAGAGATTCCTTTATTTCCTTTAAGACTCTATTCAAGTACCACTTAAAAACAAAACATTTACTTGAACCATATAAATAATGTGCAACAAATAGGAAATCCATGTTATAAAAATGTTCTTTAACCCCTCAAAAATCAATTTTAAATTCTTTTTCCCCTGCCACCCCCTCCTTAACTCAAACTCTAGTACCAGTGAGAAAATAGGAAGAAATTCTGAAGTGAGGGAGGAGGGTGGCATTCTCCAGGCCCAAGCTAGGATATAGACTTTCAGAATTGCCTCACTTTGTATACATATTAGTTTCTTATTTATTTATTTTTTTATTTGTGGGGCAATGAGGGTTAAGTGGCTTGCCCAAGGTCACACAGCCAGTAAGTGTCAAGTGTCTGAGGCCGGATTTGAACTCAGGTCCTCCTGAATCCAGGGCCAGTGCTTTATCCACTGTGCCACCTAGCTGCCCCCTACATATTAGTTTCTAAAGATTAGTTCAGAAGATGGCAGAGAAAAGGTAGTGGCTCAGCTGAACTCTCACTAAAAATCCCTCCAAACAACTTTAAATAATGCCTCAAAAATTCTAGTGGCAGAACCCACAAAAATGATGGGGTGAAACAATTTTCTAGCTCAAAACAACTTAAAAGATCAGAAGGAAAGATCTGTCACACCAGAGTGAGAATGGAATGTAGTCCAGCACAGGCTGCACTCCAGAAAATCAGCAGCAGGGTCTGGGGACAACTGAATCAGGGCAGCAGCAACAGCAGCTTCTTCTAGAGCTCTCAGCCCACAGACACTAAGAGGGATCAGATAGCTGGTCAGAAGGATATTACAGAGGTCCTTTTTCTGGTACTGGAAGCAAGACTCTGTTGCATTGCCCATACTTGCATCTGGTTCCCACTCTTGGCTCATAGTCTCAGGGAAAGGAGGCGCACTAGCACACCAGAGCTTGTGGCCACAGAAGAGTGGAGAACCTGGTCAGTTCCAGGGTGGAAAGGAGTGCTTGTGGTTCTCACAGACCAGAGCACAGGCCAGGAGAGTAGTAAACACACGTCTCCTTAGATCATGCCACCTTAGAAGAACTGAAAACTTACAGACTTCCAGAGCTAGCTCTGAAAACAACTGCACAAAAAACCCTGAAGCATGGGACAGTGTCCTCTCCATCCCAGGAGCAGAGTACAACTTTAACATAAAGTTAAAAATCTAGAAATATGCTGGAAAAATGAGCCAAAAAAAAATCGTGACCATAGAAAGTTACTATGGTGACAGGGAAGTTCAAAACGCCAACTCAGAAGAAGACAACAAAGTCAAAACTACCATATCCAGAACCTCAAAGAAAAATAGGAATTGATCTTAGGCACAAAAATAACTTATGGAAGAACTCAAAATGGATTTTTAAAATAAAATAAGAGAGATGCAGGAAAAATGGGGAAAAGAAATGGGAGTTATACAAGAAAAACATGAAAAAGGAATCAATACCTTGGTGAAGGAAGCACAAAAATATATTGAAGGAAAAAAATCTTAAAAAACAGGCAAAATGGTAAAACAGGCACAAAAATCAAATGAAGAGAAAAATGTCTTAAAAAGCAGAATTGGTCAAGTGGGCAAAGATATAAAAAGTTCACTGAAGAGATGAATTCCTTAAAAAGCAGAATGGGCCAAATGGAAAAAGGTATAATAGCTCAATGAAGAAAATCATCCCTCAAAAATTAGAATTGGGCAAGTGGAAGCTAATGACTACATGAGGTGCCAAGAATCAATAACACAGAATTAACAAAAGGAAGAAAATGTGAAATATCTTAGTGAAAAAACAACTGACCTGGAAAATAGATACAGGAGAGTTGATTTGAAAATTATTGAACTACCTGAAAGTCACGAACAGAAAAGAACCTATACATCATCTTTCAATTATCAAGGAAAACGACTCTGATATTCTAGAACCAGAGGGCAAAATAGAAATTAGAAGAATTCACTGATCACTTCTTGAAAGAGATCCCCAAACAAAAACTCCCAGGAATATTATAGCCAAATTCCAGAACAACCACATCAAGGAGAGAATATCGTAAGAGCCAGAAAAAAAAAAAACAATTCAAATATCGTAGAGCCATAGTCAGGATAACGCAAGATTTATCAGCTTTTATGTTAAAGGACCAGAGGGCTTACAATATGATATTCCAGGGGGCAAAGGAGCTAGGATTACAACCAAGAATCACCTACCCAGAAAACTGTATAATACTTCAGGGGAAAAATTGGATAGTCAGTGAAACAGAGGACTTTCAGGCATTCTTGATGAAAAGACCAGAGCTGAATAGAAAATTTGACTTTCAGATATAAGACTCAAGAGAAGCATAAAAAAATAAACAGGAAAAAAATCATAAGAGATTCAATAAGATTGAACTATTTATATTCCTACATGGGAAGATGCTTGTAACTCCTAAGAACATTCTCATTTTTAGAGCAGTTAGAAGGAGTAAATATTGACAGAATTCACAGGTATGAGTTGAATACAGTGAGATGATATCTAAAAAAAATAAAATAACCTATGAGAAAGAGGAATGCACTGGAAGAAAGGGAAAGGGAGAGGTAGAATGGGGGTAAATTATCCAACATAAAGGAGACATGAAAGAGCTTTTCCAGTAGATGGAATGATGGGGTAATGGAGGGGAGCATGTGAACCTTACTTTCATCAGAACTGGCTCAAAGAGGGAATAACATACACATTTAGTTGGGTATAGAAATCTACTTTACCCTACAGGAAAGTAGGAGGGGAAAGAGGATATGAAAAAGGGGGTAGTGCTGATAGGATGGAGAATGGTTTCAAGGATGTGGTATTCAGAAGCCAAACATTTTTGAGGATGTTCACTGTGAGAGTAAGAAATGGGGGAAAATAGATTGGAGGGAAATACACAGAAAATAAAACTGTGAAAAAACTTATATAGTCAGTTTCTCTGATAAATGCCTCATTTATCAAATCTATAGACAACTGAATCAAATTTATAAAAATAAAAACAAGAGCCTGGGGGCAGCTAGATGGCACAGTGGTTAAAGCACTGGCCCTGGATTCAGGCGTACCTGAGTTCAAATCCGGCCTCAGACACTTGACACTTACTAGCTTGTGTGACCCCGGGCAAGTCACTTAACCCCCATTGCCTGCAAAAAACAAAAAACAAAAAAACACCCAAAAAAACCAAGAGCCATTCCTCAGTTGATAGATGATCAAAGGATATGAACAGTGAGTTTTCAGATGAAGTGATCCAAGCTATCTATAGTTACATGAAAATATGTTCTAAATCACTATTTATTAGAGAAATGAACATTAAAATAATTCTATGGCATCACCCTACACATCATATTAACTAATATGATAGTTATATGGGAAGATTGAGACATTAATGCATTGTTGGTGGAGTTGTGAACAGATACAACTATTCTGGAGAACAATTTGGAAAGGGCTATGAAACTATGCTTTGACACTTGGCCCAGCAATGCCACTACTACATCTGTATCCCAAAGAGATTTTTAAAAAGTAACTATTTGTACAAAAAAATGGTTCTTAAAATTTTAATTTAACATTTTGTTTTTACCCAATTACATGTAAAAACAATTTTTAACATCAATTTTTAAAACTCTGTGTTTCAAATTCTCTTCTTTCCTCTCTCCCCACCCTGCTTTGAGAAGGCAATTCAATATAAGTTATACATGTTTAGTCATATAAAACATTTCTTTATTAGTAAGATTGTGAAAGAAAACATTAAAAAAACTCAAGGAAAATAAAGTAAAAATGTTTCAATCTGTGTTCAGGCACAATCATTTCTTTCTCTGGGGATGGATAGCATTTTTCATCATAAGTCCTTCAGAGTTGTCTTGGATCATTGTATTGCTGAGAATAGCTAAGTCATTCATGGCTGATCATCTTACAATATTGCTGTTATTTTGTACACAGTACGTTTCACTTTGTATCAGCTCATACAAGTCTTTCCAGGTTTTTCTGAGACCATCCTGCTCATCATTTCTTTTTTTTAATTTCTTTTTTTTTTTTGCAGGGCAATAAGGGTTAAGTGACTTGGCCAGGGTCACACAGCTAGTAAGTGTCAAGTGTCTGAGGCCAGATTTGAACTCAGGTCCTCCTGAATCCAGGGCCAGTGCTTTATCCACTGTACTGCCTAGCTGCTCCCATTTAAAAAAATTAATTTTAATTAATTAATTTTATTTTTGGTAGGGCAATGAGGGTTAAGTGACTTGCCCAAGGTCACATACATAATTTCTTATAGAACAATAGTATTCCATCATACTCACATATTGCAATTTGATCAGTCATTCTCCAATTGATGGGCATCCCCTCAATTTCTAGTTCTTTAACACCAGAAAAGAGATGCCATAAATATTTTTGTACATATAGGTTCTTTTCATTTTTGTTTTTTATTTCTTTTTTGATACAGATCTAGTAGTGGTATTACTAGGTTAAAGTGTATGCATTTTTTTAGCTCTTTGGCTGTAGTTTCGAATTGCTCTTCAGAATGGTTGAATCAGTTTACAACTCTATCAACAGTGCTTTAATGTCTCATTTTCCCCACATCCCCTATAATATTTGTCATTTTCCTCTGCTCTCCTATTATCCAATTCAATAGATATGAGGTAGTACCCCATAATTGTTTTGATTTGCATCTTTCCAATCAATAGTATATTTTAAAATATGACTATAGATGGCTTTGATTACTTCATCTATAATGTTCATATCTTTTGATTATTTATCAATTGGTGGATGGTTCTTGTTTTAATACATTTGACTCAGATCTCTATTTGTTTGAGAAATGAAGCCTTTATCAGACAAACTTGCTTCAAAATTTTTTCATAGTTATTATTGCTAACTGTATTTTCCTCCATCATATTTCCTCCCCATGTTGTTTATTCTATTCTCTTTCTCTTTTCACCCTGTCCCTCCTCAAGTGTTTTGCTTCTGACTACCCTCTCCCCATATCTGTCCTCCCTCCTATCCCCCTCCCTCTCCCCTAATCCCCCTCCTCTCCTATTTTCCTGCAGGGTAAGATAGATTTCTATACCCAATTGAATGTGTACATTATTCCCTCTTTGAGCCAATTCTGATGAGGGTAGGGTTCACTCACTCCCCAGAACCTCCCTCATCTTCCCTTCCACTGAATAAACTTTTTCTTGCTTCTTTTATGTGAGATAATTTACCCCATTGCTCCTCTCCCTTTTCTCTTCTCCCAGTGCATTCCTCTTTCTCATTGGTTATTTTTTGTTTTTTTTGTTTTTTTAGTGAGGCAATTGGGGTTAAGTGACTTGCCCAGGGTCACACAGCTAGTAAGTGTTAAGTGTCTGAGGCTGAATTTGAACTCAGGTACTCCTGACTCCAGGGCTGGTGCTCTATCCACTGCGCCATCTAGCTGCCCCGGTTATTTTTTTAAAGATATTATCCCTTCATATTCAACTCACACCTGTGCCCTCTGTCAATGTATACTCCTAATTGTTCTAACTATGAGAAAGTTCTTAGGAATTATGAGTATCATCTTCCCATGTAGGAATGTAAACAGTTTGACCTTTTAAAATCCCTTATGATTTCCTCTTCCTCTTTATCTTTTTATGTTTCTCTTGAGACTTGTATTTGAAAATCAAATTTTCTATTCAGTTCAGGTCTTTCCATCAAGAATGCCTGAAAATCCTCTGCTTCATTGAATGCCCATTTCCCCCTGAAATATTATACTCAGTTTTGCTGGATAGGTGATTCTTGGTTGCAATCCCAGTTCCTTTGCCCTCTGGAATATCATATTCCATGTCCCCTGGTACTTTAATGTAAAAGCTGCTAAATCTTGTGTTATCCTGACTGTGGCTCCACAGTACTTGAATTGTTTCTTTCTGTCTGCTTACAATATTTTCTCCTTGACCTGGGTGCTCTGGAATTTGGCTATAATAGTCCTGGGAATTTTCATTTTGGGATCTCTTTCAAGAGGTGATCCATGAATTCTTTTTTTTTTTTTTTTTTTTTGCAGGGCAATGAGGGTTAAGTGACTTGCCCAAGGTCACACAGGTAGTAAGTGTCAAGTATCTGAGGCCGGATTTGGACTCAGGTCTTCCTGAATCCAGGGATGGTGCTTTATCCACTGTACCACCTAGCTGCTCCTCAGTGAATTCTTTTAATTTCTATTTTGCCCTCTGGTTCTAGAATATTAGGGCAGTTTTCCTTGATAATTTCTTGAAAGATGATGTGTAGGCTCTTTTTTGGTCATGGCTTTCAGGTAGTTCGATAATTTTCAAATTATCTCTCCTGGATCTCTTTCCAGGTTAGTTGTTTTTCCAATGAGATATTTTACATTTTCTTCTATTTTTTCATTCTTTTGGTTTTGTTTTATTGTTTCTCATTTCTCATAAGTCACTAACTTACATTTGCTCAATTCTAATTTTTAAGGAGTTATTTTCAGTGAGCTTTTGTACCTCCTTTTCCTTTTGGCCAATTCAGCTTTTCGGGGCATTCTTTTCCTCATTTTTTTGTACCTTTTACCACTTGGCATAGTTTGGTTTTTTAAAGTCTTATTTTCTTCAGTATATTTTTGTGTCTCTTTTACCAAGCTGCTGACTTTTTTTCATGATTTTTTTTGTATCACTCTCATTGCCCTTCCCATTTCCACCTCTAACTCTCTTACGTTATTTTCTAAGTCCTTTTTTTGAGCCCTTCCATGGCCTAAGAACAATTCATATATTTCTTGGAGGCTTTGGATACAGGATTTTTGACTCTGTTATCTTCTTCTGAGGGTGTGTTTTGATCTACCTTGTCACCAGAGTAACTGTCTATGCTTAGAATTTTTTCCTGTTTGTTCATTTCTCCAGACTGTTTCTTGACTTTTAACTCTTTGTTAAAGTATGGCTCTGCTTCCCAGTGGAGGTAACACTGTCCCAAGCTTCAGGGGGTGTGTGCAGCTGTTTTCAGACATACTTCTAGGGACCTATGGGTTTTCAGTTCTTCCAAGGTGGTATGATGTAAGAAGAGGTGTGTTTACTACTCTCCTGGCTTGTGCTCTGGTTTGTAAGTGATCACAAGCCCACTTTTCTGCCCTGGAAGTGTAAGGAGAGTCCTACTCCACTGTGGCTGCAAGCTCTGGTGTACTGGTGTTCCTCCCCACCCTGGTACTGCCATCCAACCTGAATTTGAGTATGGGCAAAGCAGCAGAGTACTGCATCAGTGCTAGCAAAGAGACCCCTGTAATCTCCTTCTGACCCCTTTACCATCTGTGGGCTGAGAGTTCCAGAAGTATTTGCTGCCACTGACAATTCAGTGGCTCCTAAGGCTTGCTCCTGTTTTGTTGGGGCTGGGTCTGTGCTGAACTGAGCTCCACTCTCACCCTAGTATAACAGACCTTTCCTGCTCACCTTCTAAGTTGTCTTTTGCTGGAAAAATCTTCCGATGGCTCTTTCCATGTTAGTGGACATAACATATACTGCTCTGTCCAGATCCTGAAATGTTTTTATGTTTCTTTGCCTTTTATTATTATTACCTTTCTTAATTGCTATCTTTTGCTCTCTGATATTTCCAGAAATAATTGTTGTATAGTGAAATTAAAGGGTTCACTTATTAGAAATATATGTAGAGGCGCAAGTGCATTGAGAAAGGAGGAAGGAGAAGTGGTGGCAACAGGAGTGACCTGTACGGACCGGGGTTCCTGTACAGTAGCAGGGGACGCTTGGAGATCCCGGCTGTCTCCTTTGCCCAGGACCCAGGATGAACCTGGAGTGGGTGTCCAATGAGGAGAAGCTGATCCTCTGCCAGAAATACTACTTAGGGGGGTTCGCACTCCTGCCCTTTCTCTAGCTGGACACCAGCCCCAGCACTCATTCCACTATACTACCTCACTGTCAATTGTGTGTGTGTGTGTGTGTGTGTGTGTGTGTGTGTGTTTGTTTGGTTTTTTTTGCAGGGCGATGAGGGTTAAGTGACTTGCCCAGGATCACACAGCTAATAAGTATCAAGTGTCTGAGGCCAGATTTGAACTCAGGTCCTCCTGAATCCAGGGCCAGTGCTTTATCCACTGTGCCACCTAGCTGCCCCCTCACTATCAATTTCAAAGGATAAAGCGTCATAACATTTTTTGTCTTTCTCTTTATGTCCCCATTAGAATTCTTTGCTTTTTTATTCTTATCTACAATTCCTTGTATCATCAACATCTTTACAAATAATCCAATATTCCAGTAGGTCTGTGATTTCACCAATGTAGAATTTCCCTTGAGTGGTGCAGATCATAGCCTCTCTATTCCTACCCTTCCTGTGAAACTCCTATCCTTGTCCTCCCATAAATTTACCAATGTACAGAGGGACTCTTTTTTCTTAAGATTGTGTACATGTCAATGGAACAAAGTGAGCTATAATTAAATTATCCCCCATTCTCATCACATGACTGGCCCATCATTTTTTTCCCCTGATAACACATTTCTCTGATGTCATACATTGTATACCTTTTCCTGAATAGCTTCTCATTTATAATGCATAGCAGCCTTCTTGTTCCCATCATGCACCTCTCCCTTTGAGTGATTCTAAATTTTTCAGAAACTCTAGTATTTTATTGCTTTTTCCTCTATAGCTCTGAAAAGGGATGAATCTAGTCTCTGAAGTGTATTGGTAGGAAACAAAAAGGAAGGAGGAAGAAAGAGTAAGGTGACAGTCATAGGAAAGGGAAACATTAGAACTTGAGCCTTGAACCCAGGTGTCAGAGACTTTAGAGATGGATTCAGCACCTGAGATGGTGTACCCTTGGGACATTTTTGGGTTTGATATTTCTGGTACCCAGGGAGTGGAGGATCTCAGGCTGGGTAATCTCACAGTTGCCATTTGCTTTTTCCGAAGCCAAGTTCATTATCTTAAGCCATTAGTTGCAATCTATAGGCTACTTTCCTCTCTTTCTTACTTTGATCAGCATTATTCTTTTGATTAGTTTATGGATCTTTTCTATCTTTCTGTGATTTCCTTTCAATAATTTGGTTTTCTACTCATTTCATGCCCTTTCTCTACCTCAGGATTTTGCACTAAGGATTTTGCCCTTTTCAGATTTTCTTCCTTTACTTCTCTTCTGTCCTGTCAGCCTGATGCCTCCTCTAAATGTCACTATCCACGGTTGGCAGGGAATGCTTCTCCCCCACCCCCTTTTTTAATAGCTTCCTAGGCTGCAACCTCCCAAACAAGAACCTTGTTAACCAGAATTGCTCTGAGCTACTGATTTAAATTCCAATCATACCGAGTTCTTAAAAAAAGAATGAAACCCAACTTACCCATGGAAGGGGTTTGGCTCCTCTAAGGAGGGTTTGTAGTCCAGCTGACAACCAATGAATATGAATTGGGGAACCACTGAGTGTCTGATCTTTTACTTGGTGTCACATCTAAGGTCCTTTCCAGTTCGGGATCTTATGTAGGATAAAGAAAGGAGAAATAATAGTCCCTATCTTTACAAAATTCTGCAGTTCTAATTAATGGTCAATTTCATTACATTGACTAAGATTCAGGATGGAAATAAATAAAAAGGCAGTATTATGTAAAGACTGAGTCATAGAGAATTTTTGCCCAATTTGGGTTCCAGTTCCTTAAAAAATAACAGGGTTATAGTGGATGATATCCAAGGTCTTGCCTAGCTCTGACAGTCAATGACTAGTCCTGTGGAATGTCTGATGCTAGTAAAGAAGTAGAATGGAGGGGGCAGCTAGATGGCGCAGTGGTAAAGCACCGGCCCTGGATTCAGGAGTACCTGAGTTCAAATCCGGCCTCAGACACTTGACACTTACTAGCTGTGTGACCCTGGGCAAGTCACTTAACCCTCATTGCCCCACCAAAAAAAAAAAAAAGAAGTAGAATGGAATAGGGAAGGGAATGGATGAGGAAAATTGGTAGAGATGTAAAGAGGAAACCACATAGACTTGGGTATCTCATCATAGATAAAGCAATAATAAGCTATGGGGTGTGATAGGAAGGAACTTTCTATGTCAGAAATAGGAATCAGTAAAATGTGGACTGATGTTAATGGAGCCTTTAGAAATTTGATATACTGGTTAATGGTACACTCGTTCCTTTTAGCCAATACTTTTTGAGCCGCTCTTGTGTACAGAGTGCTAGGATCTTTGAATTTTTAGACCTAGAGTTGAATACCCACTATGGAGGAGGAAAGATCCTAAAGGAAGTCATCTTTGCCAAAATGGCAGAAATCAAGAGGGAGGGCAGAAGGGTATATGTGGGTATTCAACTTGTACCAGTTCACTGTTTAGCCATGTATAAAGAAAGTACTCCCCTCCCCATGGTTTTTTTTTTAAAATCTGATTAAGCTTGAACTATATCCCCTAATTCCTAGTGATTGTCTGAAACACCAGTTTTTATCAATGTCTCACTGGGACACCCCCTTTTTTTTTTTTTGCAGGGCAGTGAGGGTTAAGTGACTTGCCCAGGGTCACACAGTAAGTGTCAAGTGTCTGAGGCTGGTTTTGAACTCAGGTCCTTCTGAATCCAGGGCCAGTGCTCTATCCACTGCGCCACCTAGCTGCCCCCATGACACCCTTTTAATACATGGGATCTCCAAAAATAGTGCCTTCAAGTTCAAGGTTCACTAGGTTTATATCCACTAAAAATGATAGCCCACAAGCTCCCACTGAAGTTTATATTTTTCTTTAGTCAGAGAGTTAGTTAAAAGTAAACACATTTGATGAAATGGCAGACTAAGATTTGTAGTAAAACATTTCCCCCTTAAAACATAGGGCACACTCTCCCCCAAGGATAAAACTCATCAGTGGGGAGAGTCAGCAAACATAGAGATTCAACATGGATGGTGGGGAATATATGAGGAGGGGTGGGGCACTTACACCTTCAATGATGCAACATGATGTCTCTTAGGATGCTAGTGTGTGGATCTCCAAAGGCCAGGTCCTCAATGAACATGACTTCTGGGCTGGGCATTTTGCTCCACTGGGCTCATTAGGACTGTTTCTTGTCAGAAATGACAGTATCTCTGTTGGACCCTGTGCTTTCTGCCTTGTGGGACTCTCAGTCTGCCAAGGTATGGTAGCTAGAGTACTCTCTGACAATGAGAGGTTGACAGCTGTTTAGTCATAGCCACCATTTGCAACTAAAGAAAGCTAGAATAACTGCAGGTTAAGATTAGGTCTCTCTTTTTCCAATTCAATATCTTACCTAAGGATCAAAGTCTTTAGCTGCACATAAGCACCTTGCTTATAGTCTTTTATACCCCCAAGAGACTTACCCCAAGATTTAGCTGCAAATTAATTTCAGCCTGGAGAAAGGTAACCCAAGGTCAGTGTTTTGGTTTTGGTTATGCATATCTGTTAACTGCAAGACCCAATTTCTTTGGTGGTGTATTTTGTCCAAGGCAAAATCCCAGTCTCCCTGCCCTAGACTTGGCTTTCCGAAGTGCCTTCTAATACTCTTATCTAATTCATGAATATTCCCAACAATAATCCATAACTTGTTTGGCTTGTATTTTCTCAGTACAACTGAGATTTTTTTAATCACCTTCCTAACTTTGTGTAACCTGAAAAAGATTATTCATCATTTATGGATTAGAGTGCATTTTATTGAAGAGTCAAAATTAGGATCATAGATTTATAGAAGGCACCATTTAGTCTAAGGTCCTCATTTTACAGATGGAGGAACTAATTAACAAGGTATAGGGTGAGAAGGCCCTTAACACTTCATGTATGAATTATTGTAATAGCCTCCTGGTGGGCCTGTCTGCCTCAGCTCTCTCCCTATTTCAATCTTTCCACCATTTAGGCGATAAATGCTTTTCCTAAAGCACAGGTTTGACCATGTCACTTCCCCCACTCAATGAACTCTGGTGACTCCTCATGGCTTCCAGATTCAAATACACAATGCTTTGCTTGGCATTCAAAGCCCTTCATAACTTAGTCCCCTCTTACTTTTTTAGACTTCTTCCACCTTCCTCCCTGGCATGTACTCTTCTTTTTGTTTTGTTATTTTTGTTTGTTTGTTTTTCAGGGCAATGAGGGCTAAGTGACTTGCCCAGGGTCACACAGCTAGTAAGTGTCAAGTGTCTGAGGTCGGATTTGAACTCAGGTCCTCCTGAATCCAAGGCCGGTGCTTTATCCACTGCGCCACCTAGCTTCCCCGGCATGTACTCTTCAATCCAGTGACACTGGTTTCCTGGGTGTTCAACAGCAAGACCTTCCATGTCTTAGTTATTTGGGCATTTTCTCTGGCTGTCTCCTATGCTTGGAATGCTCTCCCTCCTCTCTTTGACTACTGATCTCCTTTAAGTCCCAACTAAAATCTTAACTTTTACTGTAAGCCTTCCCAATCCCCATTGATTCCAGTACTTTCCCTCTGTTAATTCTTATTTACCTGAACATAGGTTGCTTTGTATATTTGTTTATATGTTGTCTCCCCCATTAAGATTGTACATTCCTTGAGGGTAGGGACTGCCTTTCCCCTCTTTTTTCTATACCTAGCACTTAGCCCAGTGCCTGGCACATAGTAGGTACTTAATACATGTTTATTGATTGATTGATAGTAGGGACACTTGGTCAGAATCTGGAATCTCGGCTCCCCCAGGTCACTACACTAAAACTAAAATGAACAACGCCAGCTTTAAAATTCTCCAGCAGTTTTCCAGACCTGAAATCTCGACCCCCTCCCCCTCCCCCCAGTCTTTTGGCATGGTGTTTCCCAGGTATACCCAAATGTCTTTTAAAGGAGGTACTCTCCAGCAACTTATTTTCAAAGTCTCATAGGGAAAGGAGCCAACCATTTTATTATGATCATACTCTTGGTGAGCAAGCCAGGTGAAAATTCTCTGCATTCAGTTGTTATAGTAACTGTGCCAATCAGGCACATAGTCTGCTGCTGGACATCTCAGGCACTCCTCAGGGATCATGGTTGGGTGCCTTCTCAAGTCTCTGCCTACAGGACTCCCTTATACTTCTCTGGGGAGTCTGCCAACCAGTTTGCTGTGGTTGAAGAGAACTGTCAGCTCCTAAGAGTTGAAGAGTCCCCTTAGGGTAAGAGAAAGATACAAAGGTGCTTTTTCCTTCTAAATTTGTGACCAGACTCCAAATTGGGCCTTTTCATGATCTGAACACTTTCCTCACTTCCAGATTTCCTTGTCTAGTAGAAAAATGAAAGGGTAAACACGGGGTACAAAGGGCTGCCTCAACCAGCTATTATATAAGTAAATAGGAAGTATGTACAAAGTAATTTCAAGGAGAGAATGTTAATGACTGGGGGAGATCAGAAAAGTTCTCATGGAGGAGGGCACCTGAACTGTACTTAGAAGGGAGCTAGGAGTTTTAAGAGGCAGAGATGAGTGTATTCTAGACTTGGGGGATCACTTATGTAAAGGCAAGGAGGTGGGAGATAGGATATTATGAGTAGGAAATAGCTAACAGGCCAGTTTAACTGTAATATAAGGTGTGTGAAGGGGGATATTATGAATTAATACTGGCAAGGTAGGAGGTACTCAGGTTGTGGAGGGCTTTAACCACCCAGGCTAAGGATATTTTATTTTTATTCTAGTGGCAATAAGTAGTCACTGAAGAATTTTGAGTGTGAGAGATTAAAATTAGATCTGTGTTTTTAGAATATCAATTTGGCAGCTGTGTGAAAGCTGGATTGGAGAGGGAAGAGACTGGGGATAGGGAGATCAATTACGAGGTTATTGGAATAGTCCAGGTGAGAGGTGATAATGGTCTGAACCAGGGTAGAAGCTGCACGAGTGACGAAAAGGGTTTGGATGCAAGACATGTGGAGTTAGAAATAACAAGACTTGGCAACTTCTTGGATACAGGGAGTGATGTAGAGGGAAGAGCAAAGAACGAAGAATGAATGTGAACCTGGGTGATTGGGAAGATGGTGATGACATCCACAGAGGAGGGATGGATTCTGATCTTTTAGGATTGGGAAAGTCATTGGATAGAACTAATGCTAACTACCTGTATGACCTTGGTTGAGTCACTTAACTCATCAGTCAACCAACAATTATATATAAAAAATCTGTAGGCATTACAAAGGAGTAGGAGTCACAGACCATGCCTTTTGGGAGCTTTTGAAATATCATTGAAAAAATAATCTCTGAACATGTGAAGAATTAAATAGCTATATAATAAGTACAGTACTAGAATCTAAGTGATGTCCTTAATTGCCATGCCAATAGCACAGAGGCAGTGAGGTTGTTCAGAAAAAGGATGCGTTATGGTAGGCTAGAGTGTACTAGGAAGGATTCATGGAGATTTCATTTGTGTCTTACAGGATGGGTAGGCAGAGAGGCTTAATGAGGGTTTCTTGATAGAGAGAATAGTGTGAGTAAGGCTTAGAGACAGAAGCACAAATGGGTGCCTGAGAGCAGTGAGTAGACCATTCAAATATCCCTAAGTTTCAATTTTCTTATCTGCAAAATGAGGGGGTTGAACTATTTCATCCTTGGGGTCTCCTCTAACTCTAATGATGATAAGGATAGCAATAACTAACATTTATATGGCACTTTTAAGGTGTGAAGCTCTTTACATGCATTAATAACAAGAATAACCCTACATTAACATGTAGTACCATAAAATTTGGAAATTCTTTTAAATATATCATCATCATCAAGTACTTTTAAAGCATTTAAATATAAGTCAGTCAATACACACTTAAGTGACTACTATATGTCAGCTTTTGTGCTAAGGATCATCATCATCATCATCATCGGTAAAGAATTTATTAAGCACTTACATGTCAGTCAGTCAATAAGCATTTATTAAGCACCTATTAAAGGCAGCTAGATGGTGTAGTGGATAGAGTGCTGGGCCTGGAATCAGGAAAACTCATCTTTCCGAGTTAAAATTCTTATTAGTGACTCTGGGCAAGTCACTTAACCCTGTTTGCCTCAGTTTCTTTATCTGTAAAATGAGCTGGAGATGTGAACTGATCCAACCATTCTGGAGAGCAATTTGGAACTATGTCCAAAGGGCTATGAGACTGTTCATACTCTTTGACCCAGTGGTACCACTGCTAGGTCTGTATCCCAAAGAGATCATAGAGAAGGGAAAAGGACCCACATGTACAAAAATATTTATGACTGTTCTTTTTGTGGGGGCAAAGAATTGGAAATTGAGGGGATGCCCATCAATTGGGGAATGGATAAACAAGTTGTGGTATATGAATGTAATGGAATGCTATTGTGCTGTAAGAAACGATGAGCGGGAAGATTTCAGAGAAACCTGAAAGGACTTACATGAACTGATGCTGAGTGAGATGAGCAGAATCAGAAGAACTTTGTACACAGTATCAATGATATTGTGTGATGATCAACTGTAATAGATTTAACTCTTCTCAGCAATACAATGGTCCAAGATAGTTCCAAAGGACTCATGATGGAAAATGCTTTCCAAATCCAGAAAAAAGAATTGTAGAATCTAGATTCAGATTGAACCATACTGCTTCTACTTTTTTGTTTGTTCTTTTTTGAGGTTCCCCCCCTTTTTTTTTCTGATTCTACTTTCACAACCTGACTAATGCAGAAATATGTTTAATGTGATTGTACATGTATTAACCTATATCAGATTGCTTGCTGTCTAGGGGAGGGGGGAGGGAAGGGAGGGAAGGAGAAAAATTTGGAACTAGAAATCTTATAAAAACAAATGTTGAAAACTATCTCCACGTGTAACTAGAAAATAATAAGATACTTTTATGATTAAAAAATTTAAATTTAAATAAAAAAATGTGCTGGAGAAGGAAATGGCAAACCATGCTAGTACCTCTGCCAACAAACAAACAAACAAACAAACAAACAAAAACAAATGGAATCACTAAGAATCGGACACAACTGAAAATGACTGAACAGAAGAGTCACCTACTATGTGCCAGACATTGTACTAAATATTGGGGACATAAAAAAAGGGCAAAAGTTCCTTCCCTATCAAGGAGCTCACAGTCAAATTGTGGAGAAAACACAACAGATTTGGGGATAAAACAAAAGGTATTCAAACCATCATCCCATATGAACCATGGGACTCCCCTATGAAATAGGTCTTACAGGTATTATCATTCTCATTTTGCCAAGGAAGAAACTGTGATAACAGGAGGTTAAATGACTTGCCCAAAGTCATGTAGTTAGCAAGTATCAGAGGAAAGGATCCTAATTAGGATCATAGATTTAGGGCTGGAACAGACCGTAGAGGTCATTAAGTCTAACCCCATCATTTTAAGTGACTTACTACCAATAAGTGTCAGAGATAGGATTTGAACCCATGTTTTCCTGACTCCAAGTCCAAACTGATATTCATTTCACTTCCTGTTTGAACATCACAGCAACCACCAGAGGTATTATTATCCCTATTATACAGATGAGAAAATGGAGACCCAGGGAAACATTTTTCACTGGTCATTACTTCGAAAGCAGAGTCATTATAGTCCTCTTAATTCCAAAAAAAGAAAAGAGAGAGCTACTTCCAACCTTTGTTTCCATTTTATTTTTATTTATTTTTTTGGGCCGGCCACTAGGAGTGGTAACAACAGGATAATTGCTTTTGGGAGGCTTATTCTAGTGGGATTTCCAGGAAGACATTTTTAGCTAATGTCTTTGAAAGCTGACACCCTGACTCCCAGGATGAAGATTGGGAAAGACTCAGACATGCTATTGTAATCCAAATCATCCTTTGAAAGTTTCTTGTTTTCTGAAATGCCGGAGAAAGTCCTATAATATTGTTTTCACAAACACCACTACTGAAGAACTCCGTGTTACAAGCAGGATGATTTATGCCCCAGTGAGATTCCAGTAAAAAATGTGCACAATACCCTTTAATTTGATCTGCTTTCCCTGTAGTACCTAAATATTTAGAGCAAATAGAAAATAGCTCTGATTTACAATCCCTATAAAACTTTTAAACAATATAATAGGACATTTGATCATGAAATTGCCTGAAATAATGTTGGCACTAGTCAACCATATTTCTTAGAAATGGCCTGTTCCTTCAGTGCAAACCCCCAAACATGGATTTTTTTTCAACTAATAACAGTCTTATTAATAAAAGAATGATTTTCTTTACTGATCCTGAGCAGCTGTGTTTTGGGTCCCTTTGTTCAATAAAGGTGGAGATAATAACTGTCAGCAAAGAAAAAATATGTGGATCTTCCTGAGAGAAATGGTAGGAACAAATCTTTTATTAAATCATATGAAATTGTGTTTCTTGTTTACTTTTTTCATTTTGTAAACCACAGTGGTACCTGCTGGTTACTGGAGCCTCGGTTCCATTTTCATGGAGGAATTTGGAAGCTGCCATTCTTGAAGTTAAATATGATAAAGGATCAGTCAGGGCCTTTATGGATGGCATTCCCAGTTCTGTTTCACTCCTTTCTTAACTGAATCCATTGGAGTCCCGAGTGCTTGTTGATTTGAGGAGTCCATGGGCTCAGATGATCAGCATGAGGGTATGGACAATGGGAGTTCATTGACTGTGAGTAGCAGTTTTCATTTTGCTTTCCTATCCCCAGTGCTTATCATGGCGTCTTGCAAACAGTAGGTGCTTTAAGAACACTTACTATATTGGATTAGACTGACATCTCTCTATTTCCTTCTTTTTGATAGATTCATATTAGTATTTGCCCAGAAATGACTGAACTTCAGGGTCAACTCAATCCATGCTCACATCTCCACTCTTGTGGTTCAATGCAAAAAGTGTTTGCTCTAGAACAAGGGTTCTAGGATCCATGACCTTGTTTACTTATTTGTTTTTAATTTATGAGAGAAAACAAGCATTTCTATAACAGTGAAATAAAAAAAAATGATTGCACATAAACCTGCTATATACAATTTGCTATTCCTTTTAAATATATTTAAAAAATATTTCAATAACTGCATTTAGGTTTAACTAGTTTCCTCTGTAATCCTAATTCTAAAGTGCTTAGCAAAATGCCTAACACATGGTAAGAGTTATATAAATATTAGTGATTATTATTATTTTCCTATGAATTTCATTTTATGCATCTAAAAATAGGATTCCAAGAAGGAGTCTATAGGCTTTACTAGGTTGTCAAAGGGCTGCATGACACAAACAAAAATTAAGAATCTCTGCTTTAGAGTCAGAGGGTTTGGGTTCAAATTCTACTTCTGTGATCTTGGGGAAGTCACTCCCACTCCAGACTCAGTTCCCTCATCTGTAAAGTGAGGGAATTGGACTAGAAGACTTCTAAGCTCCCTTCCCTCTTTAGATTTAGGAGGCTATGAACTCTTAGAATCCTTAGTTTCCTTTGAGGCATAGTTCATGTTCATCTTCACCATGAAGTCTTTCCTAATTTTCCATATGCTAGTACTTCTCCCTCATAAAATTATCTTGGATCCAGTCTGTAGATGCCCATAAGTGCATCTTGTCTCCCCTGGCTAGAATGTATGTTCCTCAATTGCAGGAGCTATTTCACTGTCTGTATGCCCAGTGCCAAGTGCAGTGCCTGGCATACAGTAGGCAGTTAATATTTGCTTGCTAGTTAGGTGATTGGAAAGTGCAGTCACCCAAATATGCTTTTTTATTTTTTGGATTTTTTTCACTGGTCCATCTCTATGATGATCCTTCATTGTACCAACTTGATGGCAGCTCCCAAATGCCATGCCTGATTCTGTCAACTACTGATATCCAGGGTCCTGTACTACTACCACTAAACCAACCCTTGGCTGGGGAAGTGGTTCAGAAAGGGATGTTGGACCCATCTGTTGACCTTCTTATCACAGCTCTTATCTTCTCATTGCCAATCACAAGGGCAGAAGAAAAGATTCCCAGGCAATGTAGACCCCCAAGTGCAAAAGAAGAGGCAGCATGGAAATCCAAACAGGTAGACACTATGACTCCCTGGACAGATCCCCAAGGAAGGACAATCAGGGGAGTATATAAACAGCACATACAAGGACTGCATCCCAAAGTCCAGTCTGCCAGGTCCAAGCTGCTTAGCCACCCTGACAAACTTTATCTGGGTCCTCCCTCATTATATCCTCATCCTCAATTCCTCTGAAACCCACAGAAATCACAACCAGCTTCTCCAGAAATATGCCAGCAGCATTCCATTTGTCTTATTTGCTAAGTAATCTGGGTAACTGCAGGTTGACCTTGCAGGATGGTGGTACTGATGTAATGAGACCCCACCTCACCTTAGCTATTGTCCATAGACCTGCACAAACAGAAGCCTCTAGAGCAGGGCTCCCCATCCTGAGGTCCACACTGGGAGTTTTGAGAAGCTTTTGAAGAGGGATGGGAAATATTTGGTAAATATATTATCCTATTGAAATTAATCTCATTTCTTATGTGCATATATGCCTGATAACCTTTAGAATTTATATCCTTTCACACTGAATGGAGGGGGTTATGAGGAGATTTACTGAAAGCAAAGGGCTATGGGGACTGAAAAAGGTTGGGAGCTCCTGATTTAGAGGCATTCTCCAGGACTCGTAGCCTTTTTTTGCTTTCATAACTCTCTGGACCTTCTTCTCATCATAGTGACAAATTCCTTGTTTCTCCCATTTTCTCCCTTTCTATATTAAAAATCTGATTGTATTGCTTCAAAGAACTGAAGGGATGTGAATTTGAGCTTGGTTATAGTCAAATGCAGATGATCAAGGGCCTGTGGTTGAGAAAGATGCTACAGAAATAGGTGAGATGAGCTTTGGAAGGGAGAGACCAGTAAGTGGCATTTTTACATTCATTTCAACTGTGCCAGAAACCATACTAGGTGCTGGGCATGGAAAGAAAAAAATGAAAAACCCTTGCTCTCAGAGAGTTTATGTTCCACTGGAAGCTGGGTTGCATGGTGGGTAGAGCGCTGGTCTTGGAGTCAAGACCTGAGTTCAAATCCAGCCTCAGACACCTATTAACTGTGTGAACCTTGAGCAATTCACTTAATCTCTGTTTGCTTCAGTTTCCTCACCTGTAAAATGGGGTTAGTAATAACATTTACTTCCCAGGGTTGTTATGAGGATCAAGTGAGATAATAATTGTAAAGTACTTAGCATAGTGTCTGGCACTTAGTAGGTTCTATATAATTGTAAGTTATTATGATTACTACCTCTACCACTACTACCACCACCAGCACCACCACCACCACCACTACTACTACTACTACTACTGGAAGGGACATGACCTATATACCCATAGGTCACTCATCATAATTTTCAAGGTAAGGGGGAATGGTAGGCAAAGGAGAAATCAAACATAGAATTGTAGGACTAAATGAAGAGGAAAAGTAGACCATCAGATGGAAGAATCAAGCAAAGCTAAATGGAGATTGCATCTAACATTAATCTTGAAAGAAGATAAGGATTCTGAAAGGTAGAGATGATGGAGAATTGAATTCAGGGCAGTAGGTGTGGATTCCATGAGTGTATGGAGATAGTCTATGGGATATCAAGTTTGAAGAGCAGCTAGCCAGTATTCTAGTTCAGCTGGAACATAGATTATGCAAAATAAGGTTGGAGAAATTGTAGCAGGCATTAAATGCCAGGCTGAGGAGTTTGTATTTTACTCTTGTGGCAATAGTCACAGAGGGTTTTGAAGCAGGGGAGTTATATGTTCAGACCTGTGCATTAGGAAGATTATTTACATAGATTATCTACATATGTGCAAGAAAGTAGAGACTGAAAGCAAGGAAACTCATCAAGAGTCTATCACCATAGTCTAGCTCAAGAGGGTGATGGGAGTCTAACCTGGGGTGGTAACTGTGTGAGAAGAGGAAGCATATGTGAGACATGGGGAGGCAGAATTGATGAGACGGGGCACTTAATTAGATAGGGTGAGTGAGGGAAAGGGAAGAGTTGAGAATGACTGAGGTTTTAAATCTGAATGGTGAAGTAAAGAAGAAATTGGGAAATTTAGAAGACGGACAACTTTTAAAGGTGATGAGTGGTTTTTGTTGTTGTTGGTTTTTTTTGGAATGTCGAGTTTGAGATGCCAATGGGACTGGAGAAAAGTTAGGACTGGATATGTAGATAATGGGACAACTAGTGGTATAGAGGACTGGAGTCAAGAAGACCTGAGTTCAAATCTGGCCTCAGATACTTACTAGCTGTGTGACATGATAACATGTTATCTGAGGGTAGTAGTAGCTACCTTTTGGGTACCCAACCTGCCAATTTGAGTAGAAGTTGGGAATGCTAGCTATTATTTCTTGCTCTTGTTCTTGTTCTTCCTCCTCATTCTCCTTCTTCTCCTCCTCCTCCTCCTCCTTCTCTTTGTCCTCTTCTTCTTCCTCTGTCTTCTTTTCAAAAAGCTGGGACAATTTACTTTTTCTTCTGCACAGTTTTGATTTTTGATTTCTTGAAATATAGCTCTGAAAAAGACAAGCTTTTAAAAAGCTCATTGTGTTTTAAATGGAGCTACTTGACTTTAAAACCAAATCACCCTGGCTTTCATTGAATGACCGATAATAGCCCCAACTCAAGCCTCTGTGACTTATTGTTTAGGTTTTGATGCCTTAGAATGAGTGTGATAGCAACTGTTTTCTGTTCTGCCCAGAAACTCTGAGGGTCTTTCCCCCTCAGACTGATAGCTTTGTGATGGTAAATTGAGCTATCTTTTGTCTTAACTCTTACCTAGTCCTTAGTCATTGAACAACTCTGACAAACTAAGACAAACTGGGAGAGAGCTCAATTTAGAAAGGCCAAGGTCACCCACTGTATCCTGAACCAGACATCTTGACCTTTGTCTTGCCACTGGACTTTGATGATTCTGGAGGAGAGAGTGAGGCTGATGACTATGGACAGCCCTGCCTCACATATATCCAATTGGCTTGCAAGTCAAAACATCAGTCTCATGATGTCATTGGTCTTCTTTGAGAATGAAGGATGAACAACAACAGCTGTGTGACCCTGGGCAAATCATTTAACCCTTTTTGCCTCATTTTCCTCATCTGTAAAATGATCTGGAGAAAGAAATGACAACCCACTCCAATATCTTTGCCAAGAAAACCCCACATGGGGTCACCAATAGTCAGATGTGATTGAAAAGGACTAAACAATGCAACAACGTAGATAATAGCTGATAATAGCTACCATTTACATAGTGCTTTAAGGTTTGCAAAGCATGTTACAAATGCTGTTTCATTTAATCCTTATAATAACCCTATAAGTTAGGTGTCATCATCATCTTCATTTTACAGATGAAGAAACTGAGGCAGACATATTAATTGACTTGCCTAGGATCACATAACTATTAAGCATCTGAGCTAGAATTAGAACTGAAGTCTTGACTCCAAGTCCAGTTCTCTATTCACTATACCACCTAGCTGCCAATGTAAATCTGGGAGCAGGACCCTTGGGAACTAATGTGATTCCCAAATGAGAAAATATAGGGAGAGTAAACAAAAAGCCTAAGACAGAACCTTGGGAGACAAAAGAATGCTGGTAAATGCTTCATATATGACTCTCCAGGAAAAAAAATGCAGGACACACTTTTTTTTTTTTTGCTGGGCAATGAGGGTTAAGTGACTTGCCCAGGGTCACACAGCTAGTAAGTGTCAAGTGTCCGAGGCTGGATTTGAACTTAGGTACTCCTGAATCCAGGGCTGGTGCTTTATCCACTGTGCTACCTAGCTGCCCCCCCCCTTTTAAGGTTAATTTACATTAATGACATTTTCTTCATTACTTTCTTCGGTCTAGAGACTCAAAACATAACAAAACAACAAATCCAGCTCTGATTTGAAACATTTGTTGATTTATGAGTTGTAAAGACTTGCACTGAAAAATTTTCAATAATTTCTCTGGAACCTGTCTGAGCTGACTCGAAGGCTTTAGGAGGTGGGGAAGGAAAAGCAAGAGAGAGCAGTGTTTCAGAAGCAAAAGGAAAAAAGAGTCTTCAGGAGGAGAGAGTTAGTCAACAATGTCAAAAACTGGATTTGAAAAAAAATGATGAGGAGTTAGAAATGGCTCAGCAACTGCTGGGCTATGGACAATAAGGGAGAGAAAAGAGTCAGAGAGGACTCTCTCCTTTTCAAACCTCGGAGGTTGGCGGTGAAGTTGGGAAAGCTGAGAGAAGAGGAGGGAGGAATATTTTGAGTTTGAGGTGCTGGGAGCCATCCAGGTGGACATGTTGAAGGGGTAGTTGGAGTTGTAGGACTGGATTTCAGGATAGAGATTAGAGCTAGATTCAGAGATTTGGGTTTTATCCACCCAGAGATGATAATTGAATCCACATAGGCACAGATGAGATCACTATGGGAGTGTAATAATGACCAATATTTATAGAGTGCCTGCTATGTGTACTTTACAACCATTATCTCATAACAGTTGTGATCCTCAAAACAGTTCTGGGTAGTACGTCCTATTATTATCCCCATTTTACAGAAGAGGAAACTGAGGCAAACTGGGGGTTAAATGACTTGAACTCATATAGCTAGTGTCTGAGGCCATATTTGAACTCAGGTCTTTCTGACTCTAGTCCAGGCCAAATTAATCTAGGTAGCCATGAAGAAACCAGTGTGGACCTTTCTTGCTTTTATTTTTCATGAAAGTTTTATCTGCACCAAAATACCGGGTGTCTCAAAAGTCTTATTGCTATTTTAAATTACTAAGGCTTTAAATTGAACTAAGACTTTTAGGATGTCCCCATCTAGTGCAGTTAAATTTAGGAGTAATCAGAGGTTTTTTTGGGGGGGGAGGGGACGGAGAGAAATAATCTCTATTGAAATCATTGTTTTAGAAGCCTGAGTTGTACCTTTAAAATTATAGTTCCCGATCTGGAGTCTCTGTCTGTATTATGGGCAAGTAGAGTTCAGGATTCTGATGATTCTGCCCATGGATGGTCTAAGTCCACATAGAAGAGAAAGTAAGGCAATGACAAGAATGGAGAGAAGAAAGGATGCCAGAGGAGTCTGAAATCTCATCAGCCGGACTAAGTTCAGCCAAAAGGGTGAATCCAGGGAAGCCATTTATCAGGTCATGAATATGGAGCTTAGGACTAAGGACTGCAGTTGCCTTTCCTACTTGAAAGTGTTGCCGTTCTGTTTAGCTAATGATGACATTTCTCATCATTTCTTCCCACATCATTGCTAGATAACAGATAGAGGTAAAGATTGATAGAAATTTCTAGAGTCTTCTTGGCCCTTGGGAATTTTAGGTGTTTTTATTTTTTATGTGAGGTAACACAAGAGCTCACTTTCTGGGGAACTTGCCTTTATTTTGTTTTATTTTTGCCAGTCCTTGTGAGGCTGACAATTTATCTGAATATTTAGGGGAAATCCTAATTTAATTGTTCATGGATATTTCTGTGGTTCACGACATTCTCAAATATTCCTGGCCTATATAAGGTAGTATTCAAGTCACTCTCTCACAAGAAAAGGAGAAGCTACTAAGCCAAAGGAAATTGTATTCAATTCAATTCAATTAACATTTATTTAGCACATATATGTACTAAGCTCTGGGGGAACAAATAAGAAAAACAACAACCCAGTTCCTGCCCTCAAGAAGCTTACAGTCAAATGGGGGAAGATAGGACACAAGAGGAAGCTGAAAACTGCATGTAGGGAGGGTTTCCATGGGGTCCCCCCTACATAGGCATGATGTTCCATGGAGTCCAAACCAAGCAGAGCTGCTTATGGAAAATGGAGAGTTACCTGGAAAGTTCTCATTACAGGAAGGCTTTGGGAGGAGTTCATTGCTCTACCTTCCATTCAGAAGGGAGATGCTATTCCCTTCTGAGTTGCAGATGATGATCTTATCCTGGGTGTGGAAATTTATTTTGATTTGGGGACCCTACTTTAGGCTGAGATTAGAAAGCCTTAGGCCCTCAGGGTCTCTCCCCCTCCTCCTCAGCTTCAAATGAGTGGAAAAAGCCCCGTGGGCTATATAAGACACCAGGTCAGACAGCTGGGGGGCAGGGGGGAAGCCCCCAGCTCCCTCTGACCTGAGAGGAGCTATCTGAAAGCCTGTGCTGAGGCAAGAGGCAGTGCCCCCCCCACCCCCCAGCTGCAGCTCTGGCTGGTGGATTAGCTTGGTCTGTGGGGGCGAAGGAAGCCCCGAGATTTGAGTGGAGAGAAGAAAAGGTATATATAGACCTGGGAGTGAGAGAGGAGGGGGAGACAGACTCAGAGACGGACTTGGAGACGGACTCGAGGACGGACTCCAGGGGTAACTAGAGGGGAGCATGGACAAGGACGGAGCAGAAGACAGACTGACCAGGAGGCAGCGGAGAGCACAGAAGCAGGTCAGCACAGGGTACAAGTTGGAGAAAGTGAAGATTAAGAGGAGTTAGAAGAAAATAGCTGACCAGGGAAAGTGTATCATATCCTGAGGCAGGAGGCAGCTAAGGCCCTTATTGTATTCAAGAAGTTCAGCAGGTGGGAAAGAGATGCAGTGGAAAGAGACCGCAGGAAAGCAGACAGGTTGTACTTTATTTCCCTGTATTCCTAATTTGAAATAGTATCTCATAAATACACTCTGCTTGGATTATTTAGTTAAGAGGCTTCTTAATCCTGTGCTTATCAATTTGGGAGTGGAGCAGTGTGGTGGAACTTTATAAACTGCCCACATTAAATTAACGAAATCAGATAGACAAATAGTCAAAAGTCCCCAGATTAGTCATCCATAGCATCAGTCCCCCCAAATTAGCCCTAGTCATCAAAAATATTTCTACATGGGGGAGGCATAATGTCCCATGCTGTCTAAACTAAACAGAGCTTTTGATGGAAAATGGAGAGTTACTATAACTCAACCATAAGTTCTCCCATAATTTAGACCTCTGAGATCTACTAAAGCAGAGGTTCTTAACCTTGGGTCTATGGTGGTACAGTGGTACAGATAGAGTAGATAGAGACTCATCTTCCTGAGTTGAAATTTAGCCTCACACTGGAGTGACCCTGGGCAAGTCACTTAACCCTGTTTGCCTTAATTCTTCATTTATAAAAGGAATTGGAGAAGGAAATGGCAAACTACTTTAGTATCTTTGCCAAGAAAACCACAAATGGAGTCACAAAAAGTTGGACACAACTGAAAAATGACCAAACAACCACCACAGACCCCAAGAGGTCCATGGATAGATTTCAGAGGGTCTGCAAAATCGAATGGGAAAAAATGAATAATCCTCTGTATTTTATTTTATGCATTTAAAAGTATTATTCTGAGAAGAGGCGCATAGATTTCATAACACTGCCAAAAGTGTACATGACATAAAAAGAGTTAAGAACCTCTGCCCTAGAGAAACTGCAATTTTTTTCTGGCCTATCATGATTTAGTAGCTAATTCAAGTGTTGAGGTTTTTGTTGAGGTAAAGCACAGTATTACATTGAGTTTATATAGATTGTTACCTTTCCATAGCTGCTCAGCTGGCAATGAAAACCTCACGCAACATATCTGGGAAAAGATGGACTATGGCACAAGTTGCTGCCTCATGTAAAAAAGAGAGGCAACAAGGAGCAAATAGTGCTGTGTGCCTCCCTTTTCATTAGAAGTTATGAGAAACTATTGAGCTTAAATCAGTTTTACTTTTTGGCTGGGTCAGGTATTGCTAGGAAACTATAAATAAGGCTGGACTACTAAAGTCGTTAAATCTTAGGGAAATTTGGGGGTTGGCAAGATGATGTATGTGAATGTACTGGACTTTATTAATTATTTCCTATCTGCTTTAACTTAAGCAGAAGTCTTTATTAAGAAGAATCTTACAAAGAAGAAGGATGAGACCTTTTATGAAAGTGGGTAAAATTTTTCTATGCTTTTTCTTCCAGATTAAGAATGACATTATAGAAAGAGGCCTAGGCTTGGAATTGGAAGACCTGGGCTCCATTCACATTCACCCACTTACTAACTGTGAATCACTTTACCTTTCAGTCTCAGTTTCTCTATCTAAAAAATGGGGATAATAGTACTTGCAATACTAACCTTAGAAGGTCTTTCTAAGAGTCAAATTATACAGCAATATATAAATGTGAACTGTTACTAGGGATTGCACCTGTGATTTTATTGGTATAGGGAACTCCTAGGTGAGGAAACCCTTTCTCCCAAAGGGGGTTGGAATGTTCCCTATAACTCAGAGTTTGTGTAGAGTACTGAAAGTTAAGTGACTTGCTTAGGGTCACATAGTCAATATGGGTGAGAGGCAGGGCTTGAACTGAGATCTTCCTAGTATCAGGGTTGGCTCTCTATTTGTTGTTGTTGTTCAATTGTTTCAGTCATGTCTGGCTCTTCACGACTCCATTTGGGGTTTTCTTTTCTTTTTTTCTTTTTGGCAGGACTATGAGGGTTAAGTGACTTGCCCAGGGTCACACAGCTGGTAAGTGTCAAGTGTCTGAGGCCAGATTTGAATTCAGGTCCTCCTGAATCCAAGGCTGGTGCTTTATCCACTATGCCACTTAGCTGCCCCCCATTTGGGGTTTTCTTGGCAGAGATACTGGAGTGGTTTGCCATTTCCTTTTTCAGCTCATTTTACAGGTGAGGATACTGAGGCAAACAGGGCCAAGTGACTTGCCCAAGGTCACTAGCTAGTCAGTATCTGAGGCTGGATTTGAACTCATAAAGATTACTCCTTCCTAATTCCAAGTCCAGCACTCTATCCACTGCAGCGCCACCCAGCTGCCCCTATTTACTACACTACAACACCCCTCTTAGTAGACAGCAATGTAGCCAAATCTGTGCATCAGGCATATCAATCACATAGGGTAGTGGAAAGGAGGAAGTGGGCCACCTACAATATTAATTTTTACTGTTTATTCCCTTGATAAATGATCCCTGCTCCAATGACCAACAAATTGATACACTGCTAGAAGAAAGGAAATTGCATCCATCTTGATATTGTATGGATTAATGATCCAGAAGACAACTGTAAAGAAGTTACCACCAAATGGAGAGATGTCTCATAGGTTCTCTTCTAAGAGGTAAGGGAAGGTTTTGGTGGATTCAGTATCACTGTATGATTCAATGGCAATAATATACATTATTTAATTAATAATCAGCATAAACAAATTAGCCAACCTGTAGATACTTAAGGTATATATCCCAATATCTCTTGCAGAGGATGAGGAAATAGAAAAATTTTATTAAAAAAAACCCCAAACTTAAGAAGATCCTGCAAACTAAATCAACACCCACTTTGATATTTAATGAGTTCAAAAGAAATATGAACATAAGGGAGGATTGAAAACATAAATTTGGATAAAGAAGCAAGGGGCCTAATACCTCTAGCTTTCTTGGATACTTCATGCATATAGAGCAAATCATGAATACTTTATTCAAGGAAAGGATTAGAAGGTGCCAAATGTAGGAAACACTGGACAACATTATCAAAGATGAAACCGACTATATATTTGTTTGTTTGTTTGTTTTTTGGTTTTGGGGGGGGGGCTTTGGTGAGGCAGTTGGGGTTAAGTGACTTGCCCAGGGTCACACAGCTAGTGTTAAGTGTCTGAGGCCGAATTTGAACTCAGGTCCTCCTGAATCCAGGGCCAGTGTTCTATCCTCTGTCCACCTAGCTGCCCCAACCAACTATATTTTAATAAACAGAAATGACTGGTTTCTAATGGAGCCATCATTTTAGAATCAGCTATCTATGTGTAATCAGACCTTCCACTGATTAGAACAAAGGTCAAAAATGGATGCCATTCATGCTTAGTGTTAAGATCATATAGGATTCTAGTAAAGATGTCACCATGGAGGTAACTTTTGTTCAGTAATTTGGCAAGCATCAGTACTGAGTGAAACATAAAGCAGAGAGACATGTTCATTCATATTTGCTTGTGTCATAGAGGTAGTCCTGAGCAGAGGCCAAACAGAAGGGAGATTTCCCTACTGATGGCAAGGTCCACTGGATGCTCTTTTTCATAGGTGACACTGTTAATTGTGCTAAACACCACTTCTAATCTCTGAAGCATTACAAAGCCTATTCATGAAACCTAGTCATTCAAAATAAAGTGGCCTGACTATCCATTGTTGGAAAAATTAAGTGGTTGAAAGTGCACCTTTCTCAGACTAAAATGAGCAATTGGATGGGCAGCTCATTGGGTTAGTTCATCAGGATATTGTATGTATCTTAAATGGATATTATAGATGGACAATAAATTTGATTCAAAATTGAAGAGGAGGAGGAGGAGGAATATAGGCTGGATCTCATTTGGGAAATGGTTCAGTGTTTTCAATGATCAAAAACCCTAAATTGCTGGTTGTTACCAAAGTCTATCTTTTAGTTATTGATCTTGAGCAACTAGGTGGCACAGTGAATAGACTGCCAGGCTGGAATCTGGCCTCAGACACTTACTACCTACCTATGTGACCCTGGACAAGTCACTTAACCCTGTTTGCCCCAGTTTCCTCATTTGTAAACTGAGCTGGAAAAGGAAATGGCAAACCACTCAAGTATCTTTTTTTTTTTTCCTGCAAAACATATATTGGAAACTTAAAGTGAAGATTGCAATGAAACTTAAATAGCAAGAAAGGATTATAATACCAAATCGAGTATGTCTCCAAGGGAAGGAAGCCACATGGGAATTGTGAAGAATAGGTTGTGATCAACAGCCAATTCTGGGCCAAGGAAGACTAGTGCTAGGCCTTTCTGCTTCCTAGGATTCCTCTCTCAAAGCGACAAGGGGTTCAAGGCTTCATTGTGCATTTTTTCTTTTTTCTTTTTTTTTAAACCTAGGGTTAAAACAACTCAGCCAAAGGTCAATTTGAAGCAGGTTAAAAAACTGATCACTTTCCATGATTAAAACCTGAAATTATTTCCCCTCCTTACTTAAAGGACAAATGGAGAGCAAATTGGAGGGAATCTCCAGAGAATAGCACTGGGCTCTTGTTAAAACTGACAAACACTCTAAGTAAGAAAAGAGGCAAGGGATTTTCCTGTCCCTAGGGGAGAGGGTGATGGACAGTAAGAGGAAGAGAAAAGGGAGCCAGTGAGAATAGAGAAGGGGGAGGGAGAAGGGAAGAGGATGAGAGAGGGGGAGGGAGGAGAGGAGGAGAAGAAAGAAAAGTGAGAAAAGAAAGGGAGGAGAAAGGGAAAAGAGAGGATGAGAGAAGAGAAAGAAAAGAGGAAAGGAAAGGAGAAGAGAAAGAAGGAAGGGAGAAGAAAGAGAAAGGGGAAAAAGAGAAAGGATGCAAGAGGAGAAAAGAAAAAGGAAGAAAGAACAGGAGAGGAAAAAGGGAATAGGAGGACAAAGAGGGTAAGAAGAGAGGGAAGGAAGAGAGAGGAAAGAGGGGAGAAGAAAAAGAGGAGAGAAGAACAAGGGAGAAGAGATAAGAGAGGAAAGAGAGGGAGAGAAGAAAGGAGGGGAAGAGAGAGAGAGAGGGATAAGCAGAGTGTAATGGGGGACAATGGGGTACGGGTTTGGGGTTCTTAGGAATTCCTCTTTAAAGAATTACACCCTCTTGGGCAGCTAGGTGGCACAGTGGATAAAGCACCGGCCCTGAATTCAGGAGTACCTGAGTTCAAATCCGGCCTCAGACACTTGACACTTACTAGCTGTGTGACCCTGGGCAAGTCACTTAACCCCCATTGCCCTGCAAAACAAAAACAAAAACAAACAAAAAAGAATTGCACCCTCTTGCACACAAAAGCAGTTAGAATAAAATGGTAGTTTATTTAGGGGCAAGGGAAGGGAAGGCGGGGGAAGGAAACCATGAAAGAAATCCTTAGACTTCTCATGGGGAGATAGGTACAAAGCACGTGGCTCAGAGGTACCAATCTCCTTGAGCAGGAGAATGGCAGGTACTTTTATAGAGGACTGATGGGGGGAGGGGTGACCATTTGACTGTGGAAAGTTCCTTTAGTGAGGGAGGACCATTCCCCACTGGTGGTAGCTGGGGGAATTGGGTAAGGAGTGGAGGACCATCCCCCACTGGTAGTGACTAGAGGAATTCAGTGAGGGGTGGCTCTCTCTTCAGGACACAAAGGCCACAGCCACACCCAAGGGAGACCAGAATGAAGGGTGGGAATCCAAAGCTAGCTCAGTCCAATTTGGTTCCGTTTATCTCTCTAGGTGCATCTGTCCTCTGGTTTAGTTTCTCAAGGAGAAGATTCCTTGATGTGCCCCAGAGAACTTCTGGAGTGCTCTGCACCCCATGACAAGAGGCAGAAGAGAATCAAAGACTTGTCAAAAAGGTGTTCAAGGGGCAGCTAGGTGGCACAGTGGATAGAACACTGGCCCTGAATTCCGAGGTTCCCATTATCAGCAAAGAGATGTGCTGTGGCTGTATCAAAAACAAGGCAGTTGCTGCTCAGGATGGCAGCAGCCACCCCATCATGGATGGAATAGGGCTTGGGTTCACAGGTCAGTCTCTGCTGGTTGCCATTCAGTTCCAGGTTATAAGCAAAGTTCTCTGCTTGCTTCTGGGTCCCAATGAGCAAAGAATGGCAAAGAATTGTTGGTGGCCATCATACTTCTCTTGTTTCTTCAGCACCACCATGAAGTAATGGCCAAAGCAGTACTGCATCATCACCAATTGATAACCCTGGGGCAAATTAATGTCTGTGGCAAAGAACATGATGTCTTCTCCTTCTCTTTCGATGTCACTCCTTAGTGATGTATGCATGAGGTGGGACGGAATGGCTTCCAGTGAGCCCTGCCATTTACAAGAGGCACCAGGATAAGGACAGGAGTATGGATGGTCTTCACAGATGTCTTCATGTTCTGGCTTCTCCATATGGGGAAGAGGGGAGTTCCAAAGAATTGGAGGTTCAAAATGAATCTTGTAAAATAACTTTAATTTTTTTTTTTCAGGGCAATGGGGATTAAGTGACTTGCCCAGGGTCACACAGCTAGTTAAGTGTCAAGTGTCTGAGGCCAGATTTGAACTCAGGTCTTCCTGAATCCAAGGCGAGTGCTTTATCCACTGCACCACGTAGCTGCCCCCGAATCTTGTAAAATAAAAAGAGATTTATTAGGAGAGTAATATATGTCAGAGGAACAGAACACCTTGGTGACTGTCCTCACTCAAATATCTTTTGCCAAAAAAACCCAACCCCAAATGGGGACATGAAGAGTAGGACACAATGGAAAACAATAACAACAATAGATTTTTCCCATTGATACTATTTGACTGCAAGCCATTTGGCACCTTGACCTTAGAAGAATCGAAATTTCAGGTGACTCAAAGGTCAATGGAAAGATGCATGGTGGGTGTAAGTAGGCTGTAGCATATTTTCTTTCTTGTTTTTTTTTTTAAACTTAGTATTATGTTTTTTGAGTTTTTCCCCTTTTGTTCTGATTCTTCTTTCACAGCATGACTAATGTGGAAAAAACAAAAACAAAAGCAAAAACAGTATCCACAGTTCTTTTTTCTGGATGTGGAGAACATTTTCCATCCTGAGTTCTTTGGAATTGTCTTGGATCATTGTATGGCTGAGAAGAGTTAAGTCTATCACAGCTGATCATCACACAATGTTGCTGTTACTATATACAATGTTCTCCTGGTTTTGCTCACTTCACTCAGCATCAGTCCACCTAAGTCTTTCCAGGTTTTTCTGAGATCTACCTGCTCATCATTTCTTTCTTTTCTTTCTTTTTTTTTTTAAAGTGAGGCAATTGGGGTTAAGTGACTTGCCCAGGGTCACACAGCTGGTAAGTATCTGAGGCCAGATTTGAACTCAGGTCCTCCTGACTCCAGGGCCGGTGCTCTATCCACTGTGCCACTGAGCTGCCCCTGCTCATCATTTCTTATAGCACAGTAGTATTCCATGCTGTAGCATATTTTCAGCAATAACCTGTGTGCAAAAAGTCATATACTAGATATCAGGGAAATGCAGAAAAGGAGGATGGCTCATCATGTAGCAAGTGTGAAGAATAATCAATGGCAACTATTTTTTTGTTTTTTTTTTGTTTTTGTTTTGTTCTTTTTGCAGGGCAATGGGGGTTAAGTGACTTGCCCAGGGTCACACAGCTAGTAAGTGTCAAGTGTCTGAGGCCGGATTTGAACTCAGTTATTCCTGAATCCAGGGCCGGTGCTTTATCCACTGCGCCACCTAGCTGGCCCCTGGCAACTATTTTTTAATCATAAAAGCATTTTATTATTTTCTAGTTACATATAAAAATAGTTTTCAACATTTGCTTTCATAAGATTTTTAGTTCCAAACTTTTCTTCCACCCTCCATTCTCTCCCCCCACCCAAGACAGAAAGCAATCTGATATAGGTTATGTATGTACAATCACATTAAACACATTTCTGCATTAGTCATGTTGTGAAAGGAGAAGCAGAACAAAAGGGAAAAACCTCAAAAAAGAAAAAGAAAAACAAAAAAAGTAGAAACGGTATGGTTCAATCTGCTTTTTTCTGGATTTGGAGAACATTTTCCATCATGAATTCTTTGGAATTGTATTGAGTCGTTGCTCTTCTGAGAAGAGCCAAGTCTATCACAGTTGATCATCACACAATGTTGCTGTTACTGTGGACAGTGTTCTCCTGGTTCTGCTCACTTCACTCAGCATCAGTTGACTATGGCAATTGTTGAGACTCTTTAAATAACGTGATTATAGTAACCTTGTGTTTGACAAATGTAAAGATTTAAGATTTTGGGATAAGAATTCACTATTTGTTAAAAATTGTTTGGGAAAACTGGGAAAAAGTCTGGCAGAAACTAGTTATAGATTAATATCTTATGCCATTTACCAAGATAAGGTTGGAGATATCACAGAAGAAAGCATAGGAATATTGCTAGCCAGGATCTGTGTCCACTATGGAGGATTTATGGAAGACCATGAATAAGAATTGCCAGCATGAGAAGTCATGGAGGAGTTACAGCTTTGGAGGGAGTACCCACTTCAGTATGGTGGCAGATCTGTTCTATAAATGTGACTTATTATTAAAAAGCCTTGCAAATTTTAAAATTACTCTATAGAAATTAGAGCTATTATTAATAAGTGAATCAGATTCAGTATCATCTGACTAAAAAGTTAGCACTGGATTCTTCTAGATACAAGGGAAAGAATTAAACAAAAGTAGTTATAGGAAGTATTTGAGAGGTAGTATGGCAAATTAATCTGTAAGCAATTTGCATTTGACATGTAGATGCAGCTGACTTGGACCAAACAAGAGCTGGGTTTGAATCCAACCTCAGATATATAATATCTATATGACTGTGGGCAAGTCATTTAACTTTTTTGAGTCTTAGTTTTCTCATATAAGATGTCAGGATAATAACAGTACATATTTCACAAATTTGTTGAAGATTTTATATGATAAATAAAGAGGTAAGGCACTGGATCAGGAGTCAGGAAGACCTGAATTCAAATTTAGCCTCAGATACATACTATCTGTGTTATCCTGAGCAAGTCACTTAACTCTTGTCTGACTTAGTTTCCTCAACCATAAAATGGGAATAATAATAGCATCTATCTCCTAGGGTTGTTGTTGCTGGTCTTTTGTTCTCAAAGAGGACCCATGATGTCAAGAGAGTGATGACTTGACTTGCAAGTAAATTGGATTTCAGTGAGGTGGAACTATCCAAAGTAATCAGCCTCAATCTTTCCTCCAGTCATCAAAGTCCAGTGGCAAGACAAAAGTAAAAATGATTGGGGATGGCCCAGGATGCAGTGGGTGACCTTGGCCTTTTAAAATTGAAGGTCTTTCCCAGGGCTCAGTTTATTTGAGGCAATGCCCATTCAGTGATTAAGAGATAGATGAGAATTGAGACCAAAGATGACCTACTTTACCAACTCTAAAGACTCAATCTGGAAGGTGAAGACCCTCAGAGTTTCTGGCCAGAATAGAAAACAATTGCTATTTACACTCATTCTAAGGCATCAAAACCTAAACAATGAACAACAGAGGCTTGAGATGGGGCCTATTGTTCTCCATACAATGAAAGCCAGAGTGATTTGGGTTTAAGGGCATAAAAAAGTAGCTCCTTTTGAATCACAATGTTTTTTTCAAAGCCAATTTTTTCTGAGCTTTATTTCAAGAAATTATAAATGAAAATTGCATAAGATAAAGAGATAATTGTTCCAGATTAAAAAAAATTTAAAAAATCTAGCCCTCAAACCCCAAGATATCTTACAAAATATAAGCAACCAAAAATTGAATTTCTTTAGACAGAGCGCCCACATGTGAGGGTATGACTTTCCTTTTGGACAGAGGGACCACATGTGATGGAAGAAGGAGGAGGAGGAGGAGAAATAGCAATATTGGTTGTTTTTCATCCTTCATTCTCAAAGAGGACCAATGAAATCACAAGGGTGAAGTCTTGACTTGCACATGAATTGGATTTAAGTGAGGCAGAGCTGTGCAAAGTCATCAGCCTCACTTTCTGCTCCAGTCATTAGATTCCAGGGGCAAGACAAAAGTCAAGATGACTGGCAATGGCCCAGTAGGGTTGTTGTAAGGATCAAATAAAATAATCGTAAAGTGCTTTGCAAATATTAAAAGCACTATATAAGTGAAGTGAATAGAAGCAGGAGGATGTTGTATACAGTAACAGCAATATTGTTAGATGAACTGTGAATGACTTATTCTCAGCAATACAATGATCTGAGACAATCTCAAAGGACTAATGATGAAGCATACTATTCATCTCCAGAGAAAGAACTGATATTGATTGAACACAGACTGAAGCATGCTATTTTTCACTTTCATTTTTTCTTTTATTTGAGTCTTCTTATGCAAAGTGACTAATATGGAAATAATTGCACATGTATAATCTATATCTGATTGCTTACTGCCTCAGAGAGGGAGGAGGGAAGGGAGGCAGGGAGGGATAGAATTTGGAACTCAAAACTTTAAATAAAAATGTTTATTTAAAAAAACACTATGTAAATGCTAGCTATTATTAAAGAACTTTGCAAATTTAAAAGTTTCTTTATTTAAATCAGAGCTATTATTATGTAAATTAGATTCGGCATAATCTGACTAGTTAGCATAATTTTTAGTGCCATGGAGCTCTGGCTGTTTGGTCATATTGGAAATTAACAAAGTACACCATCAAGGCAGTTAAATTGTGTGGTTTTTTTTTAAATTGGAAGTCACTTAGATGTGATAATACACCAGAATATGAGCAGTTGTTTGTATCTTGTGAAAGATCTTCAAAAAAAATCTTGAAGATCCTCAGAAGGAAAGCAGTTTTAACCTCATATCTCAAGGATAACAATAATACTTGATGTTTCTATAATTCTTTAATGTTTTTTGTTTGTTTTTGTGAGTCAATGAGGGTTAGGTGACTTGCTCAGGGTCACATAGCTAGTCAGTGGCAAGTGTCTGAGGCTGGATTTAAACTCAGATCCTCCTGAATCCAGGGCCGGTGCTTTAACCACTTAGCCACCTAGCTGTCCCTATAATGCTTTAATGTTTATGAAAATATTTTACATGTATGATCATTTGGTTTTCAGAGTCACCTTGAGAGGTAGGTACCTTTGTGACCTTGAGTATGAGGTCTCTGGGACTCAATTCTTGACCTGTAAAACGAGAGGACTGGATTAGATGACCTCTTTTAATGCTTTCCAGTTCTACAATCTATGGCTCAACGATCCCCATTTTGCAGGTAAGGAAATTGAAGTCATACTACTCTAAAGTGCTAGACATGATACATAGTAGGCACTTAATAAATGTTTATTGAATAACTATTCAGGTGGGATAGAATTCCAGGTAACCTCCGACCCAAAGTCCAGGGCTCTTTCCACTAATACCATACAGCCTATTCAATCCTAAGGTTGTATCAAACCCTTTCAGAGTCTACAACCATATTTGCAATGTCTGTACTTCTAGGTCTTTTATAAACTTGGATGAAAAAGCTTCTAATTAAAAAAAATGTAAAGGAAGGAGGTTTAGTGGTATCAGACCTTAAACCATATTATCAAAACTATCTATCTGGTACTGACAAAGAAATAGAAAGGGAGATCAGAGGAACAGGGTAGACATATGATACACAGTAGCAAATGATGAGATGAACCTTGTATTTGACAAATGAAAAAGATTTAAGCTCTTAGGATAAGAATACACTATTTGGGGGCAGCTAGGTGGCGCACTGGATAGAGCACCAGCCCTGGAGTCAGGAGGACCCGAGTTCAAATGTGGCCTCAGACACTTAACACTGACTAGCTGTATGACCCTGGGCAAGTCACTTAACCCCAATTGCCTCACTAAAAAAAAGAAAAAAAAAAAAGAAGAAGAATGCACTATTTGGTAAAAAACCAAAAAAACCATAGGGAAAATTGGAAAGGAGTCTGGCAGAAACTAGATATAGACTATTACCTTATACCATTTACCAAGATAAGGTCAAAATGGATACATGATCTATATATAAAGGGAGATATCATAAGTGTGTATACCCTTTGACCCAGAAATACCATTATTAGATGTGTTTCCCAAAGTGATGAGGGAAAAAGGAAAAGAGCCTATATGTTCTAAAATGCTTATAGCAGTTCTCTTTGTGGTAGCAAAGAACCAGAAATTGAGGGGATGCCCATTGTGAGAAACAGTGATGGTTTGATACATGATGAAATCTTCTCAGAATAACTTGATACATGAGGAAATCTTCTCAAAGAAAGCATGCCCGTATAGAGAACAACAGACAATATTATCTAGTGAAATACGTCAAACCAGGAAAGAAAAAAATAAGTTTTTCAGGGCTAGAGATAAAAACCAGTTTGAGCTGGCTCTTGCTGGTGTCTGTCTTAGAGAAGAGCAGTCTCTACTGCTCTTGCTTAATAGACCTCTTAATATTACTTTCTCCTCCCCTGTCTAAAATCTCCACCCCATTTTTAATCATGTATGGTAGGGGTAACCTATCAAAGAAGATTTAGCTAGAACTCTTCTGGGAAGATTGTGAACCTGTGCCTAGCAACCTATGGTGGCTCAGGGGAGGGATTGATTGTGGCAGGATGTAGGATATATACAAGGTGCTTGCTTTCAGCATTTGTACTCACTAACTGCATTTCTTTCTGTGAGTGCCCATTCTTATGAGAATGCAATAAAGGCTTTTTGTTATATCAAAGTTGCCTCTGAAAGAACTTATTTTGAGGTGGTCTGCACCTGTTTCTCACACCCATCAATTGGGGAATGGCTAAAAAAGTTGTGGTATGTGGTTGTGGTGGAATACTACTGTGTTGTAAGAAACAATGAGTAGATTAATTTTAGAAAAAACGTGGAAAGACCTTCATGAAATAATGAAGAGTGAAATGAGAAGAACCAAGAGAACATTGGCTATGGTAACAACAATATTGTTCAAAGAATAACTCTGAATGACTAATCTATTCTGAGTATTATAAATATTCAAACCAACTAGAAAAGACCTATGAAGGAAGATGCTATTCACTTCCAGAGGAAGAATTGATAGAAGTATAGATGGTATGGCTTTTACACACACACACTCCTCTCTCTCTCTTTCTCTCTCTCTCTCTTCCTCTTTTCCTTTCTCCCTCCTTCCCTCCTCTAGTTTGGGGTGGAGAGGGAAGGAGGGAGATAGTTTGTAACTTAGAATGTAACAATAAAGTAATTTTTTTAAAGTTATTTTTGTTTTGCAGGGCAGTGAGGGTTAAGTGACTTGCCTAGGGTCACACAGCTAGTGTCAAGTGTCTGAAGCTGGATTTGAATTCAGGTCCTCCCGAATCCAAGGCCAGTGCTTTATCCACTGTGCCACCTAGCTGCCCCCAAAATAAATTTTTTTAAAAAGAAAAAGTTTTGAATTGTGGATCAGAATGGAAAGCCTTAGAATCCTCTTTCCTACTTCTATCTTCTCTTTTCTTTTGTGAGTAATTATGATGTAGTTTATGAGGTCAGCATACATTTTAATGACCAAGACATAGAAAGTGTGTTTGTGTGTTCTATCAATCTCCAGAAACAAAATTCTATCTGTTAATAAAGTAGGACAGTATGGTATAATGGAGAGAACCCTTGATTTCTGCTCAAATACCTGGATTTAAGTCTAGGGTCCATCACTTATTCACTATATTACCATGATCCAAATAATGAAACTTCTCTAAATCTCAGTTGTTCCATTTGTAAAATGGGATAGAAATAAGTGCCACTCACTTCATAGGACTATTATGAAGATTAAATAAGATAATGCTTATAAAAGCTCTTTGGTTTTTTTCTTGTTTTTGTTTTAGTGAGGCAATTGGGATTAAGTGACTTGCCCAGGGTCACACAGCTAGTAAGTGTTAAGTGTCTGAGGCCGGATTTGAACTCAGGTACTCCTGACTCCAGGGCCGGTGCTCTATCCACTGTGCCACCTAGCTGCCCCATAAAAGCTCTTTGTTAAAAGCATAGCTCTAAGATACTCACATGTAGAGGGTTAATATAAGTATTTGTTTCTCTCCCAGGCAGCTTTTACTTGTGTTGGAGTCTTTGGAACATGGGATAGCCTTATATCTAAGCTTGGGTACAAAAATCTTTCCATGGTGCTGTTTGAATTTTCTGCATTTGAAATTTAGTCTTTTGGGTTAAGGCATTATTCTGGACTGGGCCTAATTCAGACCAGTTCCTTGGTTATGTAGGCTTGATATTGGAACAAAATGAGACACTCACAAGCTTTTCAACAGTTAAAAAAATAAAAAAAAAGATTTACTTAGCAATAGAAAGAGAAGAATATTCACAAGGGCAGGCATTAAAGACACTTTAAGTTGATTCAGCTGATGGAAGTTGCCTTGCCTGAGATACCCATTGTGATTTATCAGGCGAACATCAGAGCATCCCTAGCATTCCTCATAGTTGCTTTGAACTTGGGTTATGAGGAAGTGACATCAATATTCTATCTTTGGTCTCCTGAACCAACCAAATTTAGAGGAAGAGCTCAATACCTTTTTTTTTTTTTTTAGTGAGGCAATTGGGGTTAAGTGACTTGCCCAGGGTCACACAGCTAGTAAGTGTTAAGTGTCTGAGGCTGGATTTGAACTCAGGTCCTCCTGACTCCAGGGCCAGTGCTCTATCCACTGCGCCATCTAGCTGCCCCTCAATACCTTTTAAGGAACATCTAGACTAACTTGCATGGGGGGAGAGGTTAGGATACTGCTGCTTCCACAGCACTGAACCCATGAAGCAGGAGCTGATGACTTCTGGTAGTTATCCAGAGGCCTTTGTTGATTTTAATGGCATGGCAGCTGAGCCTATGAATGAATATATGTGGGAGTGTAAGGGTCAGCTCAGAAAACATTATGCCAGGAAGTGACAATTCATTGGATTTTGATGTTTATTTTAAACTTTCTTTTGGATTCTGGGTGTCCTTGATCGTGGAGACAGCTGAAGTTGTTTTTATCTCTGGTTCATAATTTTAGTTTTGGAGAGGTTTGAGAGGTCATCATGGGAAGGGAGTTACAGAGCTGGGATTCAAACTCAGGCCTTCTGTCTCTACATGCAATGTAGTGTTTCTTGGATTTGGTGCAGCAGATAGAGTGTTGGGCCTGGAATCAGGGAGATCTGAGTTCAAGTTCAGCCTCAGACATTTAGTAGCTATGTGAACCTGGGCAAGTCATTTAACCTCTGTCTGTTTCATTTTCCTCAACTTTAAAATGGGGATAATGATAGTACCTATCAGTTAGAGTTATTGTGAAGATCAAAAAAGATATTTGTAAAGAGCCAGAGCATAGGAGGCACTTAATTAATGCATATTTCCTCCCTTCCTTCCTCCTTTCTTCCCTTTCTCTCTTCCTCCCTCCCTCTCTTCCTTCCCTTTTTCTTCCTTCCTCCCTCCCTTCCTCTTTCCCTCCCTTCCTTACTCCTTTCCTCTCTTCCTCTACTTCCTCTCCCTCCCTCCCTTCCTTCCTTCTTCCTTCCCTTCCTTCTTTCCTCTCTTTCTCCCTCCCTCTCTTCCTTCCTTCTTTCTTCCTTCTTCCCCTCCTTCCTTCCTTCCTTCCTCCTTTCCTCCCTCCCTCCCTCACTTCCTTCCTTCCTCCCTCCCTTCCTCCATTCCTCCCTCCCTCCCTTCCTTCCTTCCTTCCTTCCTTCCTTCCTTCCTTCCTTCCTTCCTCCCTCCCTTCCTCGATTCCTCCCTCCCTTCCTTCCTTCTTCCCTTCCTTCCTTCCTCTCTCCCTTCCTCCATTCTTCCCTCCCTTCCTCCCTTCCTTCTTTCCTCCCTCCCTTCCTTTTTTCCTCTCTCTCTCCATCCCTCTATTCCTTCCTTCCCTCCCTCCTTCCTTTACAGGACAAAACTATACTCCACAGGCCTCCTGGATTTCTTCCAGAAGAATTTTCAGGGATACTTGAAAGGAA